>NW_027204159.1:5981937-6349437 GCF_024711535.1 Dipodomys merriami | reverse complement strand
AGAGGCCCGGAAACACAACAAATCAAAGAAAGGTTGGACAAATGGGATTGCATAAAGTTGCAGAGCTTCTGCATGGCAAAGGACATAGCTAGCAAGATCAATAGAAAGCCCATGGATTGGGAGAAGATCTTTACTAGCCATACAATGGACAAGGGTCTCATATCTAAAATATACTTGTAACTCAAAAAATTAAATCCCCCAACAACAAATCCTCAAAGAAACAACTGCCCAATAAATAAGTGGGCGAAAGACTTAAAAAGAAACTTCTCTGAAGAAGAAAGAAGGATGGCTAATAGACACATGAAGAAATGCTCAACATCCCTAGCCATAAAAGAAATGCAAATCAAAACAACATTGAGATACCACCTCACTCCAGTTAGAATGGCAAAAATCAAGAACTCTAACAACAACAGATGCTGGAGGGGATGTGGACAGAAAGGAACCTTACTTCATTGTTGGTGGGAATGTAAACTTGTTCAACCACTTTGGAAAGCAGTATGGAGGTTCCTCAAAAGACTTCACATAGATCTTCCCTATGACCCAGCAATCCCACTTTTGGGCATTTACCCAAATGTTTACAAACAAGACCACACTAAAGCTACCAGCACAACTATGCTTATTGCAGCATTATTTACCATAGCTAAGATATGGAACCAACCCAGATGCCCCTCAGTAGATGAATGGATCAAGAAAATGTGGTATATATACACAATGGAATTCTATGCCTCCATCAGAAAGAATGACATTGCCCCATTTGTTAGGAAATGGAAAAACTTGGAAAAAATTATATTAAGTGAAGTAAGCCAGGCCCAAAGAAACATAGGCCCCATTGTTTCCCTTATTTGCAATATCTAGTATATGTATGAGTCAAGCGGAAAAGGTCAGATAATGTGATGCTACGAAAATGAACCCTTAGATATGTATTTTAATGTTTTTTTCTTTCATGCATGTGTTTCTAATGCATTTATAAGATTATTTCTTTGTTGCTTTGTATGTCCCTCCCCCACAGTATAACCCCTGCTTTCACTATATTTGATGTCAGTATAACTTGTGGAGGAGATGGGGAAAAACAAGTCGTTTAAGGATACAGGTGGACCTGTTGCAACAATGAGAAGTACAAGTTGTCATGTCCAAAATGAGCTTTACAACGTCGGTGGGGGGGGGGGGGGAGGAGAAGGATTGGGATTGGGAGGGAGGGGGGAGGCTGGGAAGGGATGAGAAGGGTAAACAAAGGAGGAGGCTGCAATGCTTGGTAAGAAATGTATGCATTATCCTGCCCATGTAATTGTAATCCCTCTGTACAGTATGTTCACAAAAAAAAAACAAAAAAAACTCAAGGGTCTTGGTTAACTTTACACTTCCACTCAGGGTATGTCTACTCTTGTGTAGCTGGACTTACTCCAGAAGATGGATGGTTTAGATTTATCTATAAATGATAGAAGAATTGTTAAACAGCCATGCAAAAGTGTCTCTGACATTTTTGGAACAAATACCATTATGTTGATCACAACGCAAGGAGAATAAACACCAGCTTTCTACTGACCTTCTGTGTTTCTTCCTTCAGGGTCTGATGATGGCTCCCCAGGGCCTGCCTCCATATAGGATGGCTCCCCTGGGAATGCTGTGTGGGTTGCTATTTGCCTCCTGCTTCATCTTCTGCCTCAGTCATCAGAACCCAGTAAGTATCTTACAGCATCTAGTAGGGCTCTAAAGAGGTTTGAGAAAGCCTTTCTGTCACTAGGCTCTTGTGGGATGGGTGGGCTTTTCTTTTAGGGGAATGTGGCTTCTTTCTCCCCTTTCTTGTATCTTTTACTCTCTATTTAAAACTCAGGGCACAGTTTCCCTTTGAGGAAAAGATGATGAGGGTGATATGATAAATAATCCTTTATTTATCAGTCATTGTATTAAGTCCTTTATATATTCTCATTTAATCCTTGCAACAATCCTATGAAGTAGGCAACTTAATCATCACCCTCATTCTGAAAATAAGGAAACTTAGGGTCAAATATTTTCAGCATCCTGGCCCCAAATCCCACTACAAGTTTGAAGCAGAGCTGGGAAGGTCAACATTATCTACATGAGCTGGATACCTGTGTGACTAGCACAGGTCCTCAATAAGTTAAGACTCTATTTTTTCCTCCACTTCCCTCTTCCTTGAACTTTTTCAGGTTGTCTATATGCTCCTTTCCTCTCCTTTTCTCCTTCTTGTTTCCAAGCATTTCTTCATTAATCTAGACCTCATAGTTCTGGGTTTCTGTCTGTTGGCAGGCTGCTTGGCCTGGCCACAGCACTATAAAGCTCCTGGCCTTGTTTCCCTGACCTGTCCCAGCAATAACTTGCCCTTGACCAGCTCTCAGTGCCCTTACTTTTCCCTCCCTTGAGAATCCTCACTTGTGAGTTTCCTGACAGTTTCATTCTCTCCTGGCCACCTTTCCCAATCCCCAGGGCTGTTACTAAATGTTGGATAAAGTGCTAGAGGCCATGGAACTAGAAGCCCTTGAAGTGCAAATGACAATTGTGATGAATTTAATAACAATCCAGCTCAGCCAAGGTTCACTTCTGGCTTGTGGCAAGCTTTCACCTTCTTTCTGAAGTCATTTGTTTTTTTCTCTGCCTTTCTTTCTACTTTTTAGAGCAGAAGAGAACATACAGTTAGGGAGTCACGAATCCTTTTGAGCTTTTAAACATCTTTGACTAAGATCCTGTTGGTGCCTTATTTTGGCTGCTTCTTCAAGGACAATGAGAAGTAGGTTTCCAAGCCCCACAGGGTAGGATTGGCTACCTGGACCAGAGGTTAGGGTTCTGTCTGGCATGACTTAGTGATAAAATGACTCAGAAAAGCACTGAAGGGTCTTGAGGGATTAGTGCTGTGTTCCCTCCCTGTTTGCAGTTCATGAGGACCACCATGTTCCCTATTGAGAACTTTAGCAGGTACATAATTAACAAAGGCATGCTGATGTGTGCTATTCCCTTTTGGATAATAGTCCAACTAAATAGATGAGCTTTCAGAACCATAATTATTCTGGCCCATTTATATTAGCTCTATTGAGTCTAGTCTGAGAAAAATGTTAATACTGACTTTTGTCAACAGAAGCCACTTTTATCCTATGTCTGTTCCTAAGCTGTATCTATTTGTCATAATCTTTCATCGTGTATTAAGTACAAGTAGGAGTTGAAGTCTTTTCTCTCATACCATAAAAATTGCTGCCCTGATGGCATTTAAAATCGTAATTATGGGCTGGGAAGGTGGCTCAGTGGTAGAGCGCTTGCCTTGCAAGCCTGAGGCCCTGGGTTCGATTCCTCAGCACCATATAAGGAAAAAAAGAAAAAAGCCGGAAGTGGCGCTGTGGCTCAAGTGGTAGAGCGCTAGCCTTGAGCTGAAGAGCCGAGGGACAGCGCCCAGGCCCAGAGTTCAGGCCCCACAACCGGACCCAAAAAATAAAAAATAAAAAATAAAATAAAATCGTAATTATGCAGTGAACCACCTTCACAGTAAAGAAAATGAGGTGGGATTGGGGTGCTTATGAAACTTTCTTCAGATCTGAGAGTCCAGGAAAGTACTTCTGATGACCTGGAATTGTGTTACCAAAGGATGTTGGTGCTTGTTAATGGCCACCCAGAACACATTGCTGTGCCTACCAGTATGATCCAGACATAGCCTTTTCCTCCAGCTCATACTGTGATATTTTTTTATATGTCATATCTTAGGAATACAGATGCTAGGCGGCTGTGACACTAACCTTCAAAAAGATGATGGAAGAAGAGGGAGCTCATAGAGCTCCAGGGAAAGAGTTACAATCCCTCTGTATGTTCCCTTTTGTTACCTGCTTTGGAAGACCAGTTTTAGTGTAGATTAAATGTGATTATATAAAGCACTTACTATTGGGATTGGCACAATATGGTCAATAAATGTCAAGTTATTTTTAGAATGGATATGGCTCCTTCAGTGGTTTAATTTGAAGGATATCAAATCTTGCTCTGTTGGTATCTCTATGTCACATTCTCTGTCAACCTGTTATTGGAATTCACCCATTGTCTTGGCTCTTTGAAGCCTTTAGCTTTTAAGAATGTCATAGTCAGATACAAATGTAAGGAAGTGTGAATTGGTAAGTTGTCATCTAACACCTTAGTGGGATTTCTTGCCAGTCAGTTGAGAGGAAATTGGTATTTGGAGTGATGGTGCTAAGGAGAGAGTGCTGATGATCTAGCATGAAAGCCAGCTGGTTGGGCACCAGAGCATGGGATTTACTTCAGATCTGACCAAGAGCAGTTCTGTGCCTCTTCACCTTTTGGTCTTTCTCCTGGTTAGGACACTGCCTGGACAGAGAGGCTAGTTAATGCTTATCCTCTCTCTAATTCTGTGGTTTCTTATCTGGCCTATGGAGATCTTTGATGTGTTAATAGATGCATCAGTGTGATCTTAGTGTCCCAGCTTCATTCTCTCAACATCCAGTGTGCAACCTTTAGAACACTTTGACCAAGAAATACAAACATGAGTCTAAATTCATAGATGGGCTTTGGAACCCACAGTCTCGACCTTAAATCTCTGCTCTGCTTTTCTGATTAATATGATTTCAAATAGGCCCCATATTCATCCTTATAAAAAGGAAACAAGTGAGACTCAGATGAATCTTATGAGGAACACTTTAACTCCGGGTCTGGCCTATGAGCAGAACCTAATAAGTGGTTGCTACTGTGACCATTATAACCCAGTCCTGTGATGCTGCTTCCCAGAGTCTCTGGAACTCTCCTTTGGAACTGACTGACGAGCCGTGGATGTTCTTTCTTGTCATAGAATCTTTCTCAATATTTCTAAGTCCTTGACCTCTAAGCATAACCACATGACTTGGGCAAAATGTCTAAACTCACAGCCTATATCTGGTGAGTAGTAAGCTGATTAAACAGGGGAGCACCTCAAATTTTGTATTATTACTAAAAACTAAGGAGTTCTGTAAAATAAAATAGTGGCAGAATTTGGGTTTGTGTCTTAATATCTAGTTCAAAGATGATACCAAGAGAAAGTACAAAAACCACTTTGTTGCCAGTGTTTGGCTTCCCTAGGGTTTAAAGTATGTGGCTCAATAGTTATTTGGTTAGTTAGTATGTTTCTTTTAATTTTTAAAATTTGATTTTTAAATTTTTAATGGAATCATAGTAACTACATATTTGTAAGTTCAATACTTGAATACAATGTATAATCATAAGGATAATACAGGACACTGAAAAATCTTTTCTCAAAGCTATTTTGAAATACTGAATTGTCAGGCATGGTTATCCTGTTGTACTATGGTTATTCCTGTTTTGCAACTGTACTTCTGTTCTCATTAAACATTGTTTCTCCATTCTTTCTTCTTCTTAGGCATTAGTAACCTCTATGGTATTTGTCTTTCTGTACCTGACTTACTTCACTTAACATAAATGTCCCACAGTCAGTTCTATCCATGTTGCTGCAAATGACAATATTCCATCCTATTTTATGGCTGAATAATATTTCATTGTGTATATATATATATATACATATTTATATGGTGTATATGTACGTGTATACATGTATATATGTATATACGTACACATGTACAAGTATATATACATACACACATATACGTATATACACATGCACACACACATACACATATATATATACACACCATATTTCTTTCCCTCCTTCCTTCCTTCTCTGTCTCCCTCCTTTCTTCTTCTTCAGTTTCTTTCCCTTCTTTCTTTTTTTGGGTTTGAACTCAGGGCCTTGAGCTTGCTAGGTAAGTGCTTTGCTACTATGAACAACACCCATAGCCCTTTTTGCTTTAGTTTATTTCTCAGATAGTGTCTTAAGTTTTTCCCAGGATTAGCCTCAGACTGTAAGCCTTCTGTCTATACTTTTTAAGCAATTGGGATTACAGGCATATAAAACCATACCCAGTATATCATACTTTCTTTATCCATATATCCATTGATGGATACCATATCTTAGCTACTGTAGTGCTTCAATAAGCATGAGTATAGTCATTTATTTTAGGTACCAAATTTCTTTATTTGAAGGAA
This sequence comes from Dipodomys merriami, assembly GCF_024711535.1. Taxonomy (NCBI): domain Eukaryota; kingdom Metazoa; phylum Chordata; class Mammalia; order Rodentia; family Heteromyidae; genus Dipodomys; species Dipodomys merriami. Next base: position 6,343,395 of record NW_027204159.1, on the reverse strand, counting down.
TAGTGCAAATTAAAAGAACTTAGGATGTTCTGGTACAACTTATAGTAAAGGTAATGATAAGCCCAAATATGCATGCACTGCCTTGGTGACCAGAAGTCACGTGGGGCTTTGGGGAATCAGCCCAAGGCTTAGCTCTTATCACTTTCTCCCAGAGTGTGCTTGTCAAAGAGATATTCTGCCATGCCAGATTCAGGGGCTCCCATCCAGCGCAAGTTGGTGACATGGTCAACCCAATTCTTTGGTGGATTTCACCTGCTCATTCAGGTAATGAGTCTCAATGAAGTCACACAAGTGGGGGTCATTTTTTTTTTTTTTTTTTTTGGGTCCAGTCATGGGGCCTGAACTCTGGGCCTGGGCGCTGTCCCTCAGCTCTTCAGCTCAAGGCTAGCGCTCTACCACTTGAGCCATAGCACCACTTCCGGCTTTTTTCTTTTTGCTTATGTGGTGCTGAGGAATCGAACCCAGGGCCTCAGGCATGCAAGGCAAGCGCTCTACCACTGAGCCACCTTCCCAGCCCAGTGGGGGTCATTTTTGTCAGTGGCCACTTTGTACAGTTCCAGTAGTGACTGATTCACACTTTTTTCCAAGTGCAGTGAACACTTTATCGCATTCAGCCAATTTCCCAGTCATCACGGTCTGGTTTCTTGATATCCTGCAGGAAGATGCGGCCACCTCTCTGGTTCTGCAGCTTCATCAGTTTTTCTGCATGTTCTCTCTCCTCATAGAGTGGTGAAGGAAATATTTGGCAGAGTTCTTCAAAGCCACATCATCTCGGTCAAAGTAGTAAGACATGGACAGGTAGACATAGGAGGCATAGAGCTCCAGGTTGATCTGGCGGTTGATGGCGGTCTCTGAGTCCTGGTGGTAGTTCTGGTGCACCTGCGAAAGGGATGCAGTCATCATGGTGGCGGCTAGGAGAGACATAGTGGGTCGGCGCTGGAGTGTCAGAGGAGGCCCAGAGGGGCAGTGCAAGGACACGGTGAAGAGGTGGCTGGAGGTTGGTGGCTCGAGCGGGTGGCAGGGATGGAGTCGAGCACTGAGTTCCTTTCAAGCACTCTTGAAGCAGGAAACCGTGGTGACTCTCGGTGAGGATTGTCTGGCCTAATCATTTTTTTTTTTTTTTTACATATTTTCCTCCCTCCTTTTTTTTGTTTTTAGAAGAGCTGGGAAGGGACAAGGTCTTAAGTCATAGCCTGGGCTCTCTTGGATTCACTATGTAGCCCAGATTGGCCTTGAACTTGGTATCCTCCTGCCTCTGCCTCTGCCTTCTGAATGCTGGGATTATAGGCATGCATACCATATCTGACTGACATACTGATTTTAGTTTCTTTGCAAATCTAGCCTAAAGTGTGATTGTCAGATTTGTGTCAATTCTATTTCTAGTTTTTTGAGGAACCTACCACCCTGTTTTCCATGAGTATCTTAATATTTCCACCAACGGTACATGAGAGCTTGTCATCTTTGCCCCTTGACAACTTTTGTTATTTTTTGTCTTTTTGATAATAGCTATTCTGACTGTGGTGAAATGATAACTTAATGTGGTTTTGATAAGGACTTGTCTGATTATTTGTAATATTGAGCATTTTTCCATATATTTGTTAGCCATTTCCTCTTTTGAGATATGTTATTCAGATCATTTGTGTAGGGTAGTATATTTCTCTGTCTCTCTGTTTCTGTCTCTTTGTCTGTCTCTCTCTCTCAGTTGAACCCAGGATCTTTGGCATTTTAGGCAAGCATTCTTCTACTGACTATACCTTCAGCTCAATGGTTCCATGATATTCTTTGGGTGATTGTTAGTTTTAGTGCTTTTAGAAACATATCAGTTTTTCTTCCTAAATAAATGTCAGTCATTTAAGTTGTATTCTTCTAGTAGTTTTATAGTTTGGGGTCTTATATTGTAAGTCATTGATCCATTTTGAGGTGTTTTTTTTTTTAATATAATGAGAGGAGTCTTGTTTCTTTGTTCTACATGTGGGTATCTGGTTTTCTCAGTGTCATTTATTAAGACTATTGCCCTTTCTCCATTGTATCTTCTTGTAACCCTTGTAACAATCAGTTGGCAGTGCAGTGGCACATGCCTGCTTGAGGGGCAGAGGCAGACAGATTTCTTGAGCCTACTGGTTTGAAACTAGCCTGGGCATTGTAGTGAGAATCCCATCCTAAACAACCATAAAAATTCCCTTTGCTGTAAATATCTGGATTTCTGGGTTTGTTCTTCTGTTTCCTTCTTCTATTTTTATACCTGTAACTGTGTTTTGTGTGTGTGTGCACATGCACGTGCATGCTAGTCCTAGGGCTTGAACTCAGGGCCTGGGCACTATCCCTGAGCTTCTTTTCTTTTGCTCAAGGCCAGAGCTCCACCACTTGAGCCATATCACCACTTGCAGTTTTTTTCTGAATAGTTTATTGGAGATAAGAGTGTCATGGACTTTCCAACCTGGACTGGCTTTGAACCATGATTCTCAGATCTCAGCTTCCCGAGTAACTAGGATTATAGGTGTTAACTACCTGTCCCGCCCATGTTTTAGTTACTATAACGTAGTAAAATATTTTGATGTCAGATGTTGTAATACTTCCTACTTTGTTCTTTTTGCTCAGGTTTTCTTTGGCATTTTGGAGATGTTTTTATTTTGGTTTCATATAAATTTTAGTTCCATCAGTATTTTGATGGAAATGACATGGAATCTATAGTTCACTTTGGATGGACTTTTTTTTAACACCAATAAACACATGGGATACCTTTCTACTTGGGGGAAGACATATTCTGTGAATTGTTTCAGGTCCATTTGAATAAAGTTCAATTCTAGTGTTTCTTCTTCTTCTTCTTTTCTTATTAATTGTTTCTGTTTTTTGGTCTAGATGACCTGTCCTTACCTGAAAGAGAGGGTATTGATGTCCTCAATCTTTTTTTTTTTTTTGGTGGGTCGTGGGGCTTGAACTCTGGGCTTGGGTGCTGTCCCTGCGCTCTTCAGCTCAAGGTGAGTGCTCTACCACTTGAGCCACAGCACCACTTCTGGTTTTTGAGTGGTTTATTTATTTATTTATTTTTTATTTTTTTGCCAGTCATGGTACCTGAACTCTGGGCCTGGGCACTGTCCCTCAGCTCTTCAACTCAAGGCTAGTGCTCTACCACGTGAGCCACAGCACCACTTCCAGCTTTTTCTGCTTATGTGGTGCTGAGGAATCGAACCCAGGGCCTCATGCATGCAAGGGCAAGCACTCTACCACTGAGCTACCTTCCCAGCCCCTTTTTGAGTGGTTTATAGGAGATAAGAGTCTCATGGACTTTCCTGCCCAGGCTGGCTTTGAACCATGGTCCTCAGATCTCAGCCTCGTGAGTAGCTAAAAATTATACTTTGTGTAATTTGGTGCTCCCAATTATTTACAGTTATTTTTCTCTTTTTGAATTGATTCTTTTAACATTATGTGATCTTCATTGTTTCCTCTCTTCGTTTTTGGCTTAATATTTATTTTGTTTGACAAGGATCCCTACTCATGCTCACTTTTGGTTTCTGTTTACATGGCATTTTTTTTTTTCATTTACTTGAGTTTGTGTTTCTACTAGTGAAATGAGTTTCTTGCAAGGTATCATTGTTATTGCTTCTTAGTCCATTTAAGTAGTCTGTCTTTTTAAAAAAGTTTTTATTTTAATTATCTTTAACTACTTGTATAAAAGGGGTTTCAATTCAACATGTCAATTTATATGTATAGTGTATTTTGATCAGCCACCACTGTATCTTGTAAATGGGGAAGGTACTTTTATATTCAAGGTTATTATTGATAGTAAAGATATATTTGTGACATTTTGTTAATTTTTTCTGGTTGTATTATATATCTTTTGTTCCTTTGTGTTCCTGTTTTGTGTATTCTTTGTTTATCTTTGTAGTTTGGTTATTTTAGGAATTGATAAGGTTTGATTCTCTCTCTCTTATATATCTTCCCTAGTGTGTTGCTACCTATTAATGATGTGGGTTGCCTGTCGGTATCTAAGAACCATACAAGGGATTGGCCTGCACCAATGGGCCTGATTAAGGGGCCTCATGTTTGTCTAAAGGCTATGTGGTGGCAGCACCTCCAGGTCCTACATGCTCAGGAAAGGCTGCTTATCTGCTTCTCAGGGCCTCAATGTGGGTTGAACTTGTGAGAATGCACAGCTCAGTTGCTTCTTGATGCCATGGCAGGATACATGGTGCCACCTGGCTACTTCTGGAGGACTCAGTAGACCAAGTCACTCCAATGCTGGCTGCCAGGCCACTTCCTGAAGCTGTGAGTAGGTAGAGTTGCCTGGCTGCTTCCAGAGCTGATTTGGCTAAGCTACTGGTGGCAGGTGCCCAGCTGCTTCATAGAAAGCCAGGTGGGCAAAATCTCAAGATGGCACTATGTAAGGAGAGCCTGGGTAGGAGATGGCTCAATGTGAGCTCTTTCTCTGTGATAATTCAGTGGTTTTGTACCCCAACAGGTCCCAAATGGGACTCAGGGTATGGGAGGGAGCAGACTTTTGAAGCAGTAAATGGTTCAGGTGTCCATAACTATGAGCAGGCCCTGGTGGCATTCTTTTGCTTTCCCTTTCTCCCTCAAGCAGAATCCCTCAGTTTAGGCTTGATTTTGAGAGATGGGAACAGCAGATGCTGTGTGTTTAGTTTGTTTTTTTAAAAGGTCGTCTTATATCTTGAATTTATTTCTGTGCTCTGCAATATTTCTGCCAGCTCTCTACTATACTCCAGTGGTGTGCCTCAAACATACCCAGTGAAATAGCTGGTTTTTCATTGTTTTGGCCCTTTGCATTCCAGCCACCTTTAGTCATCCATGTAGCTGGATACACAGTCATCTCTTTCTTTTTCTTTCTTTCTTCTTTTTTTTTTTTTGTTGGTCATGGGGCTTGAACTCTGGGCCTGGGTGCTGTTCCTCAGCTCCTCAGCTCAAGGCAAGCGCTCTACCACTTGAGCCACAGTGCTTCTTCTGGTTTTCTGAGTGGTTTATTGGAGATAAGAGTCTCACAGACTTTACTGCCTAGGCTGGCTTTGAACCGTGATCCTTGGATCTCAGCCTCCTGAGTAGCTAGGATTACAGGCTTGAGCCACCAGCGCCTGGAACATTCATCTCTTTCTAACCCTTCCTCTTGCTTTCTTCTTCCCCCAGTCATCAGCCCACTTGGATGTGGAAAGGCTTCCCGCTTCTCTTGATGATGAGAACTTAGTTGCCTCCTCCTACCCATACTTGCTAGAAAGAACCTATTGGTATATTAAAGCACAAGTTGCAATTTAAAACTTAGAAGTTTAGTTTGGACCTCGGTGTTCTAAAAATGAGAAAAATTCACATAAAAATCCAGACTTCTGTTTCTCTTCAAGCTGAAATGCTTGGGTGTCCGTGATAGACCAGCTTAGTAGCAGATGCTTTCCTTACTCCTCAACAGGTCTGTAGTTTTACAGTTCTAGATGAAATGCTTGGGTGTCAGTGATAGACCAGCTTAGTAGCAGGTGCTTTCCTTATTCCACAACAGGTCTGTAGTTTCACAGTTCCAGAGCTCCCTGATGTTTACATCTGGCACACATCACTCATTTACATCCCTTTCTGTCTGGCCCCTAGAGGCAATTGATCAACATTTATTTGAGATGAGATTACTGTTCTCCTAATTCTTTGGTCTGTTGCTTCTGGCAAGGGGCTAGTCAACATGACTCGGTCCTAGACTACTTAGATTCTGGATACTTAGCAGACATCTGGAATGTGAAGCTAAGGCTTGCCTCTAGAAGTCAGGTACTTTGGGCGTATCTCAAAAGACCTGCCTGTCTATGGGAGGTGGCATTTGTATGTACATTTGTTCATTCTTTCAGTAGTTTCATACTAAGCCCTAATGCTAGCATTGGGGGTACAGTGATGAAAGAGACTGACAATGTCTGAGCTCAGGTAATTCAGCCATTGGAAGTCTTTGATATCTGTGACCTCCTGATAGTTTACTTTTCCTTTAGTCTTCCAAGCATACCTGCTCTCTTTTTTCCCTAGTTTTCTTTTGTGATCAGTTTTGTGAAGACCAAGTTGAAAGGATAGAAGGGGTTTGAGGGCCCAAGTTATAGAGGAGACCACCACTCCAACCTGACCTGTATTACGTAGTCACTGTTGGATGTCAGTACACATACTCTACTCTTCTGACCTGAAACTTTGGACTGCCTTCGTAAGTGGTAACAATAGCAACACTAGCCCTATATACCCAGGGCTAGTGTTTCACAATATAGTACCTCATTTAAAATGTGAGCTAGATATTATTTCTACTTTACAGATATGGAAACTGAGGCTTAGTAAGTTAAATATAATTTTACCAGAGTCATAAAAAACTGGGATTCAAACTTCGTATTACCTGATACAGAGCTTGAGTTCCTTACCACTGTGCTGGACTCAGTGCTCTTAATATTGAAATAATTCGAGGTCCTTTTGTCCAAGATATTTTCTTACAGGTCCCTAACAAGGTGTGAAATAATATCAGCTAAATGTCATACTTTTATTTCTTGTTAAGATATGAAAATTCTTGGAGGGCTCTGTATTTTTCATCAAAACCTTACCTCCTTAACCTATCCTCTGTCAGCTAATTAAAGATCAGCTCCTTAGTAACCCATGCTGGTGGGTTACTGAAGAGATGCATACATGGTGGTGGGTTACCTGAAGAGATGCATGACATCTCCTGGGCTGAGTTAGAATAATTGAAAAACCAAAATACTCAACATAGGTTTGGGCTCATATGAGAACTCTAAGAAATACATTCATTAGGGCAGAACTAAGAAGTGGAGAGAAAATATATGACAAGTGAGGTAGGAGGGCTGAAATACTTGGCCTATGTGCTAGCGTGGTTCTTTTTTGCTTTCCCGAGCACTTCCAATTTCCTGAGGCTTTACTTCTTTTATGCAAGGACAGAGTTAGAAATGGGGTAGACAAGATGAGAGGCCAGGAAGAGGCAAAGTGAGTAATACCTTGTATCTATCTTATATCTCTTTGCTGAACTGACAGTACCACATCTCATTAACTTTCCATGTTCTCCATAGGCGCTGTAAGGTAGTAGGTTTGGGGAAGTGATTTCTAACTTGGATGTCTAGCCCAGCTGGATTTGCACCTTCTCACTTGTAACTCTTACTCTGGTTTAGAATCCCCCAAGAGGTCATTTGTAATATATGATAGGCAGAATTGCCAAAGCTGCATGGGAATCAGTTGGGACTCAGCTGCCACTTTTTTTTTTTGGGTCCGGTCATGGGGCCTGAACTCTGGGCCTGGGTGCTGTCCCTCACTCTTCAGCTCAAGACCAGCACTCTACCACTTGAGCTACAGTGCCACTTCCAGCTTTTTTCTTTTTTCTTATGTGGTGCTGAGGAATCGAACCCAGGGCCTCATGCATGCAAGGCAAGCGCTCTACCACTGAGCCAACTTCCCAGCCACTTTTTGTACATCCATGGTCATTTCAGGTCCTCGAAAAATCCCAGCTTCCCAGAGCTGGTGGAACTTGAACCCATGATCAGCAAAAGGAAGATTTTTTTATTTAGCCACGTGGCATCTTTCCCCAGCTCACAGAGATGGAGAACAGCCCCGTTTGCTTTTCATGGGGGATTTTTATAGGAAGAGGGGTTTCACGTAGGTAATGTTTACCAAAGCAAGCAAACAAGGCTACAGAAGCAAAACATAGCCTTGAGTCATAAGAGCATAGGCAAAACATAATTTTGACCTAGTCAGCATGATAGATCCTATCAATGCTATTGACATTATTACAAGTCAAAACATATTATTGGCTTACAGAAGTCAAAACATGGGGCTGGGAAGTTGGCTCAGTGGTAGAGCGCTTGCCTTGCATGCCTGAGGCCCTGGGTTCGATTCCTCAGCACCACATAAGCAAAAAGAAAAAAGCCGGAAGTGGTGCTGTGGCTCAAGTGGTAGAGCGCTAGCCTTGATCTGAAGAGCTGAGGGACAGCGCCCAGGCCCAGAGTTCAGGCCCCACGACCGGACCAAAAAAAAAAAAAAAAAGAAGTCAAAACATAACCTTGGGAAGGGGGGTAGTATATTTTAAATTTCAAAACATTAGAAACTCATTCCCATAGTTGGGGGAAAACTTCTTTACAGAAATGATTTTTATTATAAGCTCCTGACTAATACAGCAACTCAGTACAGCTGGTGATAAGCCTCAAGCTTTGTCAGTGGCCTACAGCAAAGTTGTGGTAAACTGTATAGCTGCCAGCCTGGGAAGCTTGAGAGAGGGAGAGATGTTTGCTTTTAAGCAAGGATGTTTCTGATTTCACAGTTTTGTTCCCATGGATACCCTTCTTTTCCAAGGGAGAGGGGCTCAGGGGAGAGAGTATGTTTTCTTCAGCAGGAGGGACTAAGGGCTAGACTATAGAAAGAAACTTTTTACCAATGAATAGTAACTCAGATACCTTGAATTTTTGGTGGGGATTATCACAGCCCTATGTCTCTATTTCCTTTTATAAATATCTTTGTTTAAATTCTGAAAACAAGCCGGGTGCTGGTGGCTCATGCCTGTAATCCTATCTACTCAGGAGGCAGAGGTCTGAGCATTGCAGTTCAAAGCCAGCCCAGGAAGGAAAGTCCGTGAGTCTTTTATCTCCAATAAACTACTCAGAAAACCAGAAGTGGCTCTGTGGCTCAAGTAGTTGAGCGCTAGCCTTGAGCTGAAGAGCTGAGGGAGAGGGCCCGGGTCCAGAGTTCAAGCCACACAACTGACAAAAAATAAATAAATAAATAAAAAATCTGAAAACAATATGTATAGGCTTTAAATGTTCAATAGTATAGTAGCATGTCAAATAGAAAGCAAAAAGACCCAGCTGGTCATGGTGGCCCATGCCTGTAATCTTAACTATTTGGGAGGCAAAAATCGGGATTGAGTCCTGCCCAGGCAAAGAGAAGTTCTTGAGACTCCATCTGAAATCAGTGGTTGGGTGCAGTGACACACCTGTTAAGTAGAAACTTCTCAGCCCAGGCCAGCCCAGGCATTAAGCATAAATTGAGACCTTATTTTTAAAATAATCAAAGCAAAAAAAAAAAAAAAAGATGTGGCTCAAGTGCTAGAGTACCCCCTAATGCTGGGGGTGAAGGGAGAAAACCAAAGACTCTTGTTAATACATCTGCCTAGTATTCTAATTTAATCTCCTTAATATAGTGTAGAATCTTCTGGTGTTTTTTCTTGTGCACTTACAAAAGTATTGTATACATATGATACCATGTTGTATTCATTTAACCATATCATTTCATACATGCTGGTTCTGAGGCTGACCTTTTGCATATGTCCAACATGTCTGAGAAAGGTAGAGGATCATGGGAGAAGAGTATGCCATCTCCTACTGTTTTCTTTCTGCTTGTCTGGCTGGCAGTGTTTGATCATGGCAGTTTGCTTTTTTGCAGAATAAGTTTGCACTGACCAACCCAGAGAAGAGCAGCATGAAAGAATCAGAGAGAAAGGAAGCCAAAGCTGAAGAGGATCTGGATCCTGAGATTCTGGAGGTGTTTCACCCAACTGAGGAATGGCAGGCCCTTCGGCCAGGTACTAATACCCCTAGTGACATACTCAGAATTCAAAGTATGTCCTTTGTGTTGGGCTCCGTTCAAGGAGCAGCCACTGTCTGACCTGCTGGCAGGGAAGAGGTGAACCATTACAGTGGTAGTTGCTTCTGTTTCAGGGCTTGTGGGCCTTTATTTTCCAGCAGAACAGAGAGTATAGCATCTGAATGCACTGGAAGGAAGGCAAGGCAGTGGGTGGCCATGCTTTCTGAGCAAGTGATTGAAAACTTTCTTTCCTTGCACTTCTGAAGCACAGGAGAGGCAGTGACATGTGCCTTGCTCTGCAAATGCTATTTTGGGCTCTGCTGCTCGGCTCAATGCTGCTGAAATATTGTTCACTGGAGAGTCCTGAACACTGGTGCAGGGCAGGAGTGCTCTGTTTTTAAAGGAACCTATGCCAAGAAAAAGGGGCTGGCTCTGGCCTGCTTTTTAAATGCAGTGTCCTCAGAAGGAGCAACCTTCTACCACTATCATGAGCCTCTGCTCAGGGCTTCAAATAATAATAAAAATAGTCAGCAATTGTGGAGTGTTTGCCATGTTTAGGTATTATTTTCTAGCATAAATATTGAGGCTCAGGGAGGTTAGTAGGTAACTTGTCCTGTGCCATTCAGCTAACTTATCCTAGGTAATTGGCCTCTGAGACTGGATTTGCTATCCTCCTACTTTGTCCTTCTCAGTCCCAGCTATCCTTGGTTAGAACTCACCATGCTGATACTTGGGACTATTGCATTTTCTTACAGTGGCAAGGTGGATGGCAAGCCCTGGCAGCTGCCATAGTACAGTTCATTAGCTTCTTGCTGATATTCATCACTATGTCCTTACTGCCCTCATAGCTGCTGTGCTGGCAAGGAAAGCATTTGTTGTGCCAGCCAGATTTCTGATAGCAGTATCACTCCTACTGGGCTTGCATACGGGTAGTTGCTGCCGCAGAAGAATGATAAAGCACCAAAGAAACCAAGTGGGAGCTAATGGTATTGGGAAGAAGGAGGTAGAAAAACAAGGGATATTGGGTTCAGCAGCTATAATTTCAAGCTGGCTTCTCCCAACTTTACTGAGAACTGAGCCCCCTGATCCCTGAAGAATAAAGTTAGAGGAACTTTAGGGATAAGGAATAGAAGCTGTGGGCCATGTCCACTGGTTTTATGTAGACTTTCTCATGTCAGTTTTAACCAGACAAGCATGTCAGGCAGGTGGAAGCTGATGTTTTGGGGCCTGTACCCACACTCTATTTGTTCTGTGGTTGAGTCAAGACCATCATCCATACTGTAGACAGAACAAGGCTGATAGTTTTGATCTTGTCTCATTGAGCAGTGGGACTACGGCTAATGGCTAAAAGAAAGAGGTCTTCTATATATCCCTGAGGATGAAGAACCTTCCAAGGGCAACAAGGGTGGAAGGTGATTTCTGGGAGCTTTTTGAAGAACTGGAGTGACACACATGTTTTTACATTTAATTTGATAGCTCTACTGACTTTACACTTCACCATGGAGTTTCTCAAGAGCTTCTATACAAAATTCCCTTGCAGCTTTCCCAAAGTTAGCATATGGTATACTGAAAGAGGTCCCTATAGATCAGAAAGCCAAGCGACTCTGGTTCTAGTCAGACTTGCCTTATCTAGGAAAGAGCATTTTCCAACCATACCCTATCTGCAAGGCAGAACTAGTAAGCAAAATTAGGTGGTAGGTAGGCTTGTTCTACCCACAGTGTCTGATGTGGAGTGATTTGGAGTCTACACCATGGAGTCAGACAAGTAAAATAGACAAGTCATTATTAAGATTCCTGTACAGGAATGATAGAAGATTGGCCTTTTACTGGTCTATGTACATAGCTGGCTCTTGCTTTCATACAGAATGCTACCAGGGAACTTCCTATATAGCTACCTAAAGGTTAAAAGAAATGTACCCACACCAGGTGCCAGTGGCTCACACCTGTAATCCTAGCTAATCGGGAGACTTAGATCTGAGGATCAAGGTTCAAAGCCAGTCCAAGCAGAAAAGTCCTTGTGAAACTCTTATCTCCAATTAACCACCAGAAAATTGGAAGTACAGCTGTAACTCAAGGTGGTAGAGTGCTAGCCTTGAGCAGAAGAGCTCAGGGACAGTACCCAGGCTGAGTTCAAGCCCCACAACGTACAGAAAAAGAGAAAGAAAGAAGGAAGGAAAGAAAGAAAGAAAGAAAGGAGGGAAGGAAGTACAAGTTGTCATGCCCAAAATGAGCTTTACAACTAGTCGGTGCGGGGGGAGGGGGGGCGGGGGGGAAGGAGAAGGATTGGGATTGGGGGGGAGGGGGGAGGCTGGGAAGGGATGTGAAGGGTAAACAAAAGGAGGAGGCTGCAATGCTTGGTAAGAAATGTACGCATTATCCTGCCCATGTAATTGTAACCCCTCTGTACAGTATGTTCACAAATAAAAACAAAAAAAAAAAAAAAAAGAAAGGAGGGAAGGAAGGAAAAAAAAGAAAATAAAAAGAAAGTAAAAAGAAATGTAGCCAGTCTTCACAACATCTTTGATAGGTAGGTAAATGGGAAGGTAGTGGCAAACAACAGACTCACCAAAGCCACTCTTCAGTTTAAAGCCTGACTTTGCTACTTAGAGAATTTTGGGCAAGCCACAGACTTCTCTTTGGTTTTCCCAGTGGTAATATGAGGGAAATGTCCTGCCTGTCCGCTGCTCAGGAGATGCAGTAGCTGCAGAGATGCAGATGACACTAGATGCAAAGCCCTCTAATTCCTGCTACCAAGACATTACTTCATATACAGCTATTTTAGTTTTCAACAGTAATTTCTCCACACTCCTTCAACTGATTATGGAACTGAATGCTCATGAGGGTTGATGAGCATGTGGTTTGCCTTTCTGTGGTCTTAATGGGACTTCGGTTGTAGAGATGTCCACAGTCATGAAATGTCTTCCCTTTGTCTCTCAGTTCTTTGTATGGAGAAGGGTAAGAACAGGTAGAAGGATTAACAGAACATTCCTTGTTCCACACAGGAAGATAGTTCACTCTACTACCTGATTCTCACTTCCACTTCCTGTTTGGGAATTTTAAAGAAAATTCAAATTTATATAGACAGTTATTAACCTCATTATTGGTATTTTCTGTTCCTTCAGAATTTTTTTTTTTTTTTTTTTTGGGTCCGGTTGTGGGGCCTGAACTCTGGGCCTGGGCGCTGCCCCTCAGCTCTTCAACTCAAGGCTAGCACTCTACCACTTGAGCCACAGTGCCACTTCCGGCTTTTTTCTTTTTTGCTTATGTGGTGCTGAGGAATCGAACCTAGGGCCTCAGGCATGCAAGGCAAGCGCTCTACCACTGAGCCACCTTCCCAGCCCTCCTTCACATTTTTTAAAGGAAGACTAAAACTGATTCTAGCAGGGTACATGAACTGTTTTGGTGTGGGCTGGGCACATTTGAAAACAAATTTGCTGCTTCAGTCTGACATACCAGGATAACAATCTATGACTTCATGGGTCTTCCCACCAGGGCAAGTAGGAATAGAGTCCCAGCATACCTGGGGCAGCTATAGGTCTCTCTCCTAAAGTCTTCCTGCCTCTGTTATTGTCACAATCCTCACTGGGAGTCACTTGTTCCTAGAAGTGATTTTCCTGTCTCTTTTCTAGTTTATTTTGGGATCTACCTCACCTTACAGAGGCACAGCAAGCATTTGAGTGTGGATTCAGTATCAGCTGTTCACAAGCAAGGAATGAAAGCTGTTTGCTGGCAGGTCCTGCTAGTTCTGGGTAGAAAACTCAGAATTTTTCTAGAACCCTGGACCCCTGAATTCCAGGATTTCATTCCTGTGTACTTCTTATTACAGAATGTTGATTACAGGTAAACTCAGTGGGCCATCTGCTGTCTGTACATTTCCAGTCACTGTACTCATGGTTAGAGATATAGATAATGGCTTATATTTACTGAGTACTGACTCTGCCAAGCATCCTTTGAGGGCAGATGCTATAACTATGCTTAATTTTATAGACAAACTGAGTCTCATAGAGAAAAATGACTTAGCCAAACAACCAGTAAGTGGTAGAGTCAGAATTCAAAGTCAATTTTGTCTGGCTCTTAGCCCCAGCTCATACTCTCCCTGGGGAATAAAAACATGATCTCTATTCTTAGTAGCTTACAGTCTTACATAGGATGCAGATGCAGAAAGAGAGAGGCTGGGGGAGGGAGGGAGGGAGAGAGAGGGAGGAAGACAGGCAGGATGGAAGGGAAGAGGAGGAAGGGAAGGAAGGAAGGAAAAAGGAAGGAAGGAAAGAAGGAAAGAGAAAGAACAAAAGAAAGCAAGAAAGAAAGAAAGAGGAAAAAAGAGGGAAGAAAGTATTTTTTGTGTGTATATGTCAGTCCTAGAGATTGAACCTGAGGCCTGAGTGCTATCCCTAACTTTGTGTGTGTGTGTGTGTGTGTGTGTGTGAGAGAGAGAGAGAGAGAGAGAGAGAGAGAGAGAGAGAGAGAGAGAGAGAGAGAGAGAGAGAGAGAGAGAGAGAGAGAGAGAGAAAGAAAGAGAGAGAGAGAGAGAGATCGAGGGGGGGGGGGTTAGTACTCTACCACACGAACCACAGCTCTACTTTGGCTTTTGGGTGGTTTATTGGAGATAAGAGTCTAATGGACTTTTTCCCCTGGGATAGCTTTTAACCGTGATCCTGAGGTCTCAGGCTCCTGAGTTGCTAGGATTACAGATATGAGCCATTGGTACCTGGCTTGATTTAGAATGTTTTGATAGAAGTGTTTGGTGTTGGATTATGTGGCAAGGCTAGGACCTTGAGTTCTTGGTTGCTGTTTGATAAATATGAGCCTCTAACTTTACTTACAGTTTTGTTTGAGCTGCTTGATGAGGTTGCTTAGAATTTCTGAACCTTAATTTCTTCATATGAATATGGGGTTGAAAATATACCTACTGTATAGATGGTATAAGAATGAAACAAGAACCAGGGCTCCGGTGGCTCATGCCTGTAATCCTAGCTACTCAGGAGGCTGAGATCTGAGGATCTTGGTTTGAAGCCAGTATGGGCAGGAAAGTCCTGAGAGACTTTTATCTTCAATAAACTACTCAGGACAAGCTGGAAGTGATGCTGTGGCTCAAGTGGTAGAGTACTTGCCTTGAGCTGAAGAGTGCAGGACAGCACCCAAGCCCAGAGTTCAAGCCCCATGACTGACAAAAACAAAACAAAAACAAAAACAAAAAGAATGGAAAAAGAATAACATAGGTAAATTATTTTTGCAGAGGGCCTAGCACAGGGGCCATGGGACTATAGTTGTTATTTAAAAAATATATACCAGGCTGGGTGCTGGTGGTTTATGCTTATAATCCTAGCTACTCAGGAGGCTGAGGTCTTAGGATCCAGGTTTCAAGCCAGTCCAGAGCAGGAAAGTCTGTGAGACACTTAGACCAGTAATCAGCAAAAAGCTGAAAATGGAGCTATGACTCAAGTGGTAGAGTGACTGCTTTGACTGAAAAAGCTAAGGAACAGGGCCCAGTCCCAGAATTAAAGCCCCCACACTAGAACAGGAGTGTGCACTCATGTGCTCACACACACACAGACAGAACTTAAAAAAACCAACAACAGCAAAACTCACATAGGTTTGCCTTTTCCCTTTCTATGTGACTTGAACGTGAAGTAGAGGTGAGGAGGCCCTAGACAAAGGATCCTTTGTTCATTTGCTAGCCACGTGTGCTCATGGAAGTATCCAGGCTCAAACCTGGGGTTGCTTATTGACCTGATCTGACTTCTAGGCAGGCTACAAGAATGTTTGAAGTGTTGGCTTTAGCACAAAGGGCCCACTGGATGGGAGTAAGCAAGAAGTCAGTGCGGGAACACATTTGTGTGTAGGGGGAAGGGAGAAAAAAATGGAAATCAACAACTGATGAGAACAATCCAAGAATTATAGAGCACCAGCCATCCGGTCAGATCATTTCATATCTGCATGAGGAATAAGAGGGAATTGAATTTTGGAAACCTCATTTATAGGAGACCAATTATACTGATTTCAAGTATTTAAGAGAGGAGCCTGATTTCTTGCAGGCTCTGGACTTCTGTCTGGAGTACCTGACTGTAGTCTGGGTACTGCAGGGTTGTCTCTGAGGGGCCGTTGGTCCTTTGCAGCTTCAGGGAGGCTGTGTGATTCGTCAGTTCTCAGATACCAATTAAGTGTCAACGAAATCAAGTTGTTTTGCTACCAGGGATTAGTGTCAGATTCCATAAGTTAAAGAGCTAAGTCCTCTAAGACTGGTTCTGTTTCAGATGCTAATTGCAAGTTCTGGGTCAGCTGTACTTCTCACAGTCCAGCTTATATAGTAATCAAGGATTCCTACAAACCCCTTCTCAGGTTTGATAATTAGCTATAATGTCTGACAGAACTCATGACAATACTTTATATTTACCTGCTTATTATAATGGCTGTGACTCAGGAACAACCAAGAAGAAGAGATGCATATGCTGAGCTACTAGAGTACATAGAGAGGCCAGTTCGCAGAATTTCCATGCCTTCGCTCAGTGTGCCATCTTCCAATTCAAATGGAGTTAAGGAAACTTTCTGAAGCCTGTTTTGAGGCCTTAATGAAAGATTTATTATGTAGGCATGGAGTATTGGCTTTGGGTAATTGAACTCCTTATCTAACTTAGTAGAAGTTAGGCTGGGAGAAAGTTTCAACTCTATTCATGATATGACTTTCTGGTGATCAGACCCCAAGCTGAAGGTACTTAGAAGTTCTAGTGTCACTTCATTATCATAAATCATAAGATAGGGGTAGGCAAGGGATAGTGTGAGAACAACAAAGGAAGAAGAAATGCTTGATAAGAAATGTACTTATTACCTTACACATGTAACTGTGACCCCTCTGTACAGCATCTTTACAAAAAATTTTTTTTAAATCATAAAATATGGTTGAAAGGTGCTTGTTGCAAATATCAAGATACTCCTATCACTTGGGATTTTTTTTGGCTTTTGGGAGGACTGAATCTGGAACCAGGAGCAAAGATCAGGTGCATTTTTATTATTTCACAGACTGCAATTGAGGTGGGACTAAAAGGGAAAGACCCTATGCCTTTCTACCACCTCTCTGTCTCTGAGAAGCAAATGACCATCCTTCCTTTGCCTAAGAGGGATTAGCTTTTATATGTGGTCCCGAAGGTGGTATCCAAGAATATGACCTTTTTGGTCCCATCTTTAACACATAGAAAAATGCACACCCACAAATAGTTATGAACAGTAACTAGGTAGGAGCTGGATTTACTGTTAAAAGATGTTCCCACTTAGGCCCCTGTAGCTCATCAGAATAAGACATTCAAACTTTTTGACTGCTACCAGGAAGTAATGCCCGGTGGAAGGGTTATAGCCAGGAGTCTGTATTGGATCTCTTGTTCAAACACAGTGCTGGAAAAATGGGATAGAGCATAATAGATGAAACTATAGTTTTGTGAGGTGACCTACCTCTTTATTTGGTCATGAATCACTAACTCCAGCAACTTTTCAACATGACATATTCAACAGAATTTATTTTTGACACTGCCTCCTTCTGCACAGCGTACCTTCCTTCCCTAGTTTGAGGCCTTTAAAGTCTTCTGGGGATTCCCAGAGAACTGTGTTTATTTCTTTCCTACTCATATTTCTGGCCCCTTTTCCCCTGTTACTGCCATCTTCTCAGTCTTTGTTAAGCATTTTTCCATTCTGAGCATCTGCTGTGCTCCCTGGTAATGCAAGTTTGTCAGGGTGAACCACCTGGAGGAAGGCAGGATGCCAGGCCTCTTGAGTCTGGCAAATTACTCTGAACTAGGAGAGAAAAGAATAGTGGGTTGCAATAAATGAAGGACCCAGAAGACTGCATGAGGACAGTTTAGATTTCTTCAGTTGAGAGAGATCTCATTGTCATACAGAATATTTATTTGTTTTTACTAGCCTCCGAATATGGCTGATATACAAATCCACATCTTCCTGAACTGGAAAAGGTAGAGGCCCTGACAATAGTCTTTAACCTCTATGGCAGCTACTGCTAAGGCTGAAGACCCTTTGTAGTTGGCTGGCTAAGCTCTGTGATTTCACCAGAGTATCAGCACCTGGGCTTTACCTTTATTCTTAACCTGGTTAAAAAAACAAACAGGGGCTGGGAAGGTGGCTCAGTGGTAGAGCGCTTGCCTTGCATGCATGAGGCCCTGGGTTCGATTCCTCAGCACCACATAAGCAAAAAGAAAAAAAAGCCAGAAGTGGCGCTGTGGCTCAAGTGGTAGAGCGCTAGCCTTGATCTGAAGAGCTGAGGGACAGCGCCCAGGCCAAGAGTTCAGGCCCCACGACCGGACCCCCCCCAAAAAAGCAAACCAAACAACAAAAAAAACACCACCACCACCACCACCACTAATAACAACAACAACAAAAACAGGTTAAAAAGCCAGACCAGGTTTTTTTTTCAATTTGTGGATTTAGATGGTGATGGAGAACAGGTCTTAGCCATTCTCTTTCAAATAAGTATTTTCTTTATTTAGTGGAATTATGGGTTGATATTGGCCTTGCATTTGGCTAGGCAGGCTCTACCACTTGAGCCATTCCTCCAACCCCGTTTTGCATTGGTTATTTTTGAAGCAGGATCTCACTTTATTCTCTGGGTTGGCCTGGGCTGTGATCATTCTACTTGTTCTTTTGTCTTTGGAGATAACAGGCATGCAACCACTATGACCAGCCAGCTATTGTACTTCTTCTGCATTTGGAATAATATGTGCCCCTTATAGTGCCCAGCCATTGGTTGAGATGGGAGTCTTGTGAACTTTTTGCTTAGGCTGGCATCAAACCATAATTCTATGATTTCTGGCTTCCAAATAGCTAGGATTATAGTCTTCAGCCACCATACTGCTTTCTAACAAGTATTTATTTGTGTGTTTAATGCTTATCCTAAAACCCTATCTTCTTCTTCCTCTGCTTCTATCTGCCTGTTCTCTCCAAAGTTTAATCAGGAGTGCTTAGCAGAGTGATATAGCCTCAGTTCTCAAAGGTTAGTTCCATAAATGGCTGAGATAAAAAAAAGAAAAACAACAAAAAAAAACAACTTAGACTGAGTAGGGAAAATTGAAACTAGCTGTCAAAACCAGTCCCAGCCTTCATGCCAAGGACTTGAATTTAGTTCAAGAACCTGTCTATCTTTGGCTTCTTTTCTTTCTATAATATTAGTCTCATGTTGCTAGCTCAGATAGGCCAGATCATTTAGAGGGTTAGGACTAACCAGGACTAGTAACAATTCTCAAGGGCTTGCCTGGAGCTAGAATGAGATGTCTTTTTCTAGATTCTACTACATTTTCAGTTTTGTCAGGGCACTGGAGGTGGGAATTGATTTGTAACTTAGAGGAAGCTAATTTAATATTTGAACAGATAGAGGTAAAGTTAAGGTAGGAAGAACACATAGAGGGGGGTTGACATAAGAGAGACTTAAAGTATATGGGTTTTTTCTGGGCTTTCAAACCTATTTTTGTGCCGTACTAAACTGTTGTTGTTACAACTTTGAAATAAAGTTTGAAGTCTGGAATTGTTACACCTTCAGCACTGCAGGTCCCTCCCACCCCTTAGGATTTCTTTTACAATTCAAGGCTTTTGTGGTTTCATATGAATTTTTTGTTTATTTTCTCAGTCTCAGTGAAAAATGACATTGGGATTATGATGGGTATTGCACTGGATTTGTAGATTACCTTTGAGAGTATGCCATTTTCATTATATCAATGATATTCTGCCAATTCAGGAACATGGATGTCTTTCCACTTCCTGGTGTCTTTTTTTTTTTGGTGTGTGTGTGAAAATACTGTACAGAGGGGTTACAATTACATGGGCAAGATAATGAGTACATTTCTTATCAAGCATTGTAGCCTTCTCCTTTGTTTGCCCTTCCCATCCTCCCCCCGCCCCCACCCAATCCTCCCCACCCTTCCTCTCCCCCCACGCCAAAGTTGTGAAGTTCGTTTCCACATAAAGACTTGTACATCTCATTGTTGCAATGGGTCCACCTGTATCCCTATTTAAACGATTTGTTTTTCCCCTTCCCCTCCACAAATTATACCGATCTGGTGTCTTTTTTTAATGTATATTTTTTATTGTAAAGATACTGTGCAAAGGCGTTACAGTTACATGAGTAAGGTAATGAGTATATTTTCTATTGAGCATTTTTACTCCCTCCTTTGTTTTTCCCCCTACCATCCCTGGGATCCCTCCTCACCTGCCCAATTCCCCCCCACCCCCGCCCAAGCTGTAAAGTTCGTTTTCAACATAGTGTCTTGTACATCTCATTGTTACAATGGGTCCATCTATATCCTTATTTCAGCATTTTGTTATTTCCCTTCCCGTCCCCAAATTAGAAGAATGTATATACAAGATGCAGGGCATGGGAATCAAATACAGTGAAAACAGGGTTTATACCATGAGAAAAGAACATATAAAAGAAACAAAAAAAACCACACAGTACATTATAATAAGTACATTAAAAACAACAGGAACAAAGATAAAACCTCTTGTGTCCCTATCTTGGGGTTCTTTTTCCTTAGCATCATCTTATATGGTCATGTACATAGCTTTTGACCTTTTCTGTTTGTCCTAGACATACTAGCTATTGAAAGTAAGGGAAACCATGGGTCCTGGTGTCTCTTTTAATGTCTTTGTGTAAAGTTTTATACTTTTCATTGTAGAGTTCCTTTACTACTCTGATTTGTTTATTCTTAGGTACTTTATTTTTGAGACAATTGTAAACAGTTATTTTCCTGATCCCCCTCTCTATCTGCTCATTGTTGGTATATAGAAAAGATACTGATTTTTGTGGGGTGATTTTTGTATAGTGCTACTTTGCTAAGGTCATCAATTCTAGGAGCTTTAGAGGTGGAGTTTCCAGGGTTCTTTACATATAGGATTGTGTCATCTGCAAATATGGATATTGGACTTCTCTTTTTTTTCTCTTACATACTGCTGGTGGTAATTCAATTGGTGCAACCTCTGTAGAAGGCAGTTTGGAGATTCCTCAAAAAGAAGAAACAGAAATACTATGATCCAGTGATACCATTCTTGGGCATTTATCCAAAAGGTTACAAGTCAGGATACAGTAAAGACGTTTGCATACTCATATTCATTGCTGCACTCACCATAGTCAAAATTGTACTCACCATTGCATTCACCATAGCCAAAATTATGGAAACAGCCTACATGCCCTTTAGTATAAGATAGATCAAGAAAATATGGTACGTGTGTATATGTATGTATGCATATATGTATGTATGTATGTATGTATGTACAATGGAATTTTACTCCTCCATCAGGAATAATGATCTGTTATTTGCAGGAAGATGGATGGGCCTGAAAAAAAATGTTAAGTAAAGTCAGGCTCAGAGAGACAAAGGATGCATATTTTCTCTCATATATGGAAGTTAGAGCTAAATTACAAATACATATGAAAACAAATACAGGGCTATATGTATATATACACGAAATATATTAAACTAAAACTGGTATATGCAGGAGATGATTCCAGTAGTGTGACTCCTTTGAACAACCAACTTACAGTTAAACAAAATATATACCAGGAAGCTGGAACATGTGTTGCCAACTGGAGTGAAGTCAAGTGGAGGGGGTTAGACAAATGGAGAGAGGAAGGGTGGGCAAATGCAGTCAAAATATTCAATGTATATATGTGAAAATGGAAGTAGATACATTGTGGGGGTGGGTGGGATTGAGAAAAGGGAAAATGATGGAAAGGGTGACATTGATCAAGATGCATTGTACTAACAAACTGACATGTTGAAACCCCTTGTACAACTACTTAGAATAATAAATGAAATTTTTTTAAAAGACAGATGTGAGGTGATGGTAAATCTGTTTGGTTAGAAAGGCAAATATATGTTGGGAAACAATGAGATGGTGACGGTGGATAGCATCTAGTTAATTAGAGATGGAGGCAGGGACAGAGGTGAAAACTGACATGCCAATAGGTTTAAAGGTGGGAAAGTAAATATAACATTGAGTCTAGCTAGGGGTTGTGGCAGGAAATGAGGAAGTAAAGAAGGATGATGAGAATGCCTAGGTTTGAGGAGTTTGAGAACAAGTAGAAGAAAACTAAAAGAGTAGGAGAGCATTGAAGACCACAACAAAAACAGCTTCATTTCATGTTACATTTGTTAAGCTCATACTTGCATCCAACCATGATGCTTGATGTTGGGGAGCACAAGCAAGCATGACAGAGGTTTGCCTATATGTACTATGGTATAGGAAGATCCCCAGAGAGCAACATCTGTAACAGCACAGCAGGTCCTGAAGAAAAAGCGTCACAGAAGTACTGATACTTAGAGTTTTGTGTGACTTAGAAGGCAAATGGAAAGGAGTCATGTTGACAGATTTTTAAAAATTCCAGAGAGGATGGGGCAATGTGATTAGATAGCAGATGAAAGAGTCTTGGTCTCTTGGGTAGGATGAGCCTTAGAAATTAGAAGCAAGAGCTGGAAGGAACATGGAAAAGAGAGATAGGAAAGGAAATTGAGGGGGCTCTTTTAGATGTGTTCAATATTCGGAGCCAAGTTGAGGGTGCTCTGGTAAATGAAAAAGGGGCTCAGTTGCATTCTTGAGAAATGGAATGTTAGGAAGAATCACTGCACTTGGAAAGGTTCTTGGAGAGAGCTCAACATCACTTGACATTAGGAAGGATCCAGTAGATACATGACAGCCTGACTTTGTGGTGGGCAAGGACCAGAGAGATTGGTGATATAAGCAATCTGAGTCCTGGACAATGTGAAAGTGATAGCCCAGGCTTGAGGAATGATGGACAGATTACTTCAGAGACTGTTGAGTTGTCCATGGGGTTTTGGTCTGACCAATGGGGCTTAGTGAGGAAGAAGGCTGATTTCCGGCAAAGTAGAGACTTGTAGGACAACCCTTTTTGTTTGTTTGTTTGTTTGTTGTTGTTTTAAACTGTATTTTTTGTCCTTTTTGGTACTGGGGATCCAACCCATGACACTGTACTTGCTAGGCAAGCGCTTTGCTACTGAGCCACATCCTAGCTCAGGACAACTCCTTTGAACCTGCTCCAACCTTCTTTCTGAAGACAGGGAAAATCTAGAGGACTCTTTGAGACCAGTGGCAATAGCCCCATTCCCTGCTAGCCACTTATATCAAGTATTGGGAAGAACCACAATGAAGGAGGACTTGTGTTTTGTTGCATGTGCTCTAGTAGGGCTGATTATATTTCTGTTTATGTTGGGGTTTTGTTGGGATATTGTTACTGTTTGTCAACTTATGATCTTGCCTTCTTTCCCATAATATGTTCATTTAGGCAAAGCAAGATTGAGTTTTATTTTTTAATTCCCAGAACAATCTGTTATGGTATGTATAAACCAATTGTTTGGATAAAGAGAACCATTCTTTTTTTTTGGATTAAAATTTTTTCAGATTTGATTACTTGTGGCCACAATTACTTTATCTGGGCAAAGGTGAATTTTTATGGATTAGTAATATGGTATATTTATAAGGTTGCCCCCTGTAGGTGAAGAGAGAAAATTATCCCTTGTCCCTATCTAAGGAGCCCTTAAATATGGCACAAACATCATTTTGTTAACCTCTTGCAGCATTTTCTGGTTTTCTAAGTCAAACTTTTAGCAAAAGAAGGGGTTATTTAGCATCTCATGGCTAACAATGATTAAGGAGAATAAGACCTAGGAATTGCACACAAAGAAATGCTCATCATTTGTGGCCATAAGGAAATGCAAATCAAAACAACACTGAGATTCCATCTCACCCAAGTTAGAGTGGCCATTATCAAGAAAACAATACTGGGAAGCATGCAGTTAAAAAGGAACCCAGGGGCTGGGAAGGTGACTCAGTGGTAGAGTGCTTGCCTTGCATGCATGAGGCCCTGGGTTCGATTCCTCAGCACCACATAAGCATAAAAAAAAAAGCTGGAAGTGGCACTGTGGCTCAAGTGGTAGAGCGCTAGCTTTGAGCTGAAAAGCTGAGGGACAGTGCCCAGGCCCAGAGTTCAGGCCCAACTACTGGCAATAATAATAATAATAATAATAATAATAATAATAATAATAATAATAATAATAATAAGGAACCCTAATATACTGTTGGTGGGAATGTAAACTTGTTCAATGACTCTGGAAAAGTAGTGTGGAAGTTCCTTAAAACATTAAGCATAGACCCAAGTAATTCTATTCCTGGGAATTCATCCAAAAGATTGCAAACCAGGATACAGTAAAACCACCAGCACAACCATGTTTAGTGCAGTACTATTCACTATAGCCAAGTTATAGAATCAACCCAAATGCCTCTCAATTGATAAATGTGATATATATGTGTGTGTGTGTGTGTGTGTGTGTGTGTGTGTGTGTGTGTGTGTGTGTGTGTGTGTGTGTGTGTGTGTGTGTGTGTGTGTGTGTGTGTGTGTGTGTATATACACATATATATATATCAATGTGATATATATATGTGTGTGTGTGTATATATACACACATATATATATCACAATTGAATTTTACTCAACCATTAGAAAGAATGATATTGTACCATTTGTAAAGAAATAGAAAGATTAAGTAAATCAGGCCCAGAGAGACAAAAGATGCATGTTTTCTCTTATACATGAAAGATAGATTTAGCTTACAGACTCAAAGTATGTGTGTTGGGTGATAGGCAAGTGTGTATAAATGTATTAACTAAAATGTGATAGATTCAAGGGAGATCTCAACTAGTGTAATTCTTTAGAAAACCAAAATTAAAGTAAAATGAAGTGGATAATCAAAAGTGGTGGGGTGGGGTCAAGGGAAAAAGGTAGATGAATGAAGAGGGGAAAATGCAGACAAGAATCCAATTATAGCCTACAAATTAAGAAGAGGAAAAGAAGGGGTATGTAGGGGAGGGATGGGTGAAAATGTTGAAAGGGGTGACATCAATCAAGATATATTCATATGGCTTTGTTAAATGGAACTCCTTTGTACAACTACTTAAAGATGATAATTTTTAAAAAGGACAAAAAATTTAAAAAGACTCAGGAATTGTCTAGTAGTTGGGTGAAAAAGAAAAGAACCCTTTTTATTTTGAGTCCCCTGTACTAGGTATTTTGTATAGGTTATGTAAGGGAGTTCTTAAGGGAATTATTGCATTTTACGTTGATAACTTTTGGAGCCCCTGACCTTTCAATGTAGGGACCTCAAATTTCATTGCTTCCCTAGAATTTCCTTTCACAGACAGAAACTGTAGGGAGATCATCTAGAAATAATATCCTTTGAAGTCTAAGGGAGCAGAATAATCTGAAGTTTGTAGGCTGTTGACATGAAGAGGGAGGAGGTAGTTATTCAGGTAGTGCCAAGCTATTTTAGCTACTCCATCTTGGTTTTCTAGATTAGATTTTTGGAATAGATCCATATGTTTCTAAATATGGTGGAGTTAAGTGACCCTGTATATAGTATGCTTTGAGGACTTTTAGTTAGCTTTAAATCCCACTGGGTTAGATACAGATGGAGAGACTGAAGGAATTGTTCACTACAGACCATGAGCATTTCAACTTACACTGTTTGCTTAAAAAAGCTAGCTTAGAGATACATTGGAAGTAGGTATCACGTTGTAGATCTCAAAGAGATTCTTTTACAAAGCTGGCATTAAGGGTAGCCAGATGGAATGTTAAAATTATAGGAGCCCCTCCTTATGCTGGGGTTAGAAATGCCCTTTAAGAGGTGAAGAGGAATAATAGGAAGAAAAGTCAAAGATTTTACTTTTTTTTTTCATGTATTTGTTTGCTTCATTTGATTCTGCTTATGCATGTCTTGTTTTTTATAGTGGCTATTTGAACAAACTAATCTTTTTATTCTGGTTTTTATCCTCTCAAACCTTATCCTTTTTCTCTTATACATCTTTGCTCCTTTTGTGCATTGCTATGATGGCTACTACCTGAAGCTGAATGGCTGGGGCAGGGATAGATAGATGGGAATGTGTGTGGCTGGTGGAATATTTTCTTGATTCTACAACCATCAGAGAAATGGCTTTCAAGCCAACCCTTCCAATTGTGTATTTCACTGATCATTTAGAATGAGAGGAAAAACCATGTTATCATTGCCAGAGAGAGAATTTGGGAAAAATCAAGTCTATGAAACTGAGTGATCTAAGGTTATAGCATTAAAAAAAAAATCCAAATCTTAGAGTGTGCTGGAGTTCTTCCTAGCCTGTTTCACACAGCTGGATCCATTGACATTCACACCCTATGCTGTATGAATGGTTTAGGTACCTTTAGCTTTCCCAAGGAATTTCATGCTTAAGAGTTGGTATCAGCTCATATTGCAAGCGATCCTGGTCTCTCTCTCTCTCTCTCTCTCTCTCTCTCTCTCTCTCTCTCTCTCTCTCTCTCTCTCTCTCTCTCTCTCTCTCTCTCTCTCTCTCATACACACATACACACACAGAGAAAATGAAAGAGTATGTAGGAAGGTTTTTTTTTATTAAAAAATTAATTGTACAAAGGAGTTGCCATTTAACAAATCAGTTTATGATTACAATATATCTTGATCAGTGTCACCCCTTTCAATATTCTCACCCTCCCCACCTACTTCTTCCCTTATTTTTCTTTATAGTATTTACAACGAATTCTTGACTGCATTCTTCATGTCCATACACTTACAAAGTCTTTGTTAGAGGTCTTTTCTTCTCACTTCTTTTGTTTTTAACGTTTTTTTCATTCTCTCTTTCACCAACCCTCGCTCCCTCCATCCCTTCCTTTCTTTCCTTTCTGCTCATACTCCTTCCTTTCTGAGCATACGTTCTCCTTTGTCTGATAGTAGGCAAAAGTGAGGTCTCAGAACAATGGCCTCTTTGTTTTTATTCTAAGAACATACATCTTGTTAAAAGAAATCTTATAGTTGCATATGCAGAATTAGAAATATTATAGTTGCATGGACAGAATTAGAAACTAAAGCGAAATTTGTCTCCCTTGAAAATAAAATAAAACAACTCCCCAAAGCTTAGAATGCCCTTTTATTAGCAAATCAAGATCTTTTGAGAGGGAATGGCCAGAGCCCAGGTTATGGACCTTGAATGTAGCAGAAGGTATGATGTGTAGAATCATCCTACTTAGGGTCGTCCCTTGTCTGTGTTTTTCACAGTTGGGTAGTTATATGTAAGTTAATTTCACATAGGTTTAATGAAATATGCCCATCTATAAAATAGGGAGTGTTATAATACCTATTTCAGAGGACCATTTAAGTAGTAAATAATCAAGAGATTTACTGTAGTGCCAGGTATATAGTAATAATATCTGAACATCAGCTTTTATTTCTGTTTTCTTGCATTATTGGGGATCAGATCTTGTATATGTAGTCCAATGGTACATAACTCTCTTGCCCAGCTGCTTCTGTTTCTGTTGTATTTAATATGAGTAGACAACAGGTTGGGCACTGGTGGCTCCTGTCTTTAATACTAGCTACGCTGAAAATAGTTTGAAGCTAGCCCAGGCTAAATGTTTCCAAGACCTCATCTCAACAGAAAGCAATGGGTATGGTGGCACCTGTCATCTCAACTGTGATGGAAAGTATTATTATTATTATTATTTTTTTTTGTCGTGGGGCTTGAACTCCGGGCCTGGGCGCTGTCCCTCAGCTCTTCAGCTCAAAGCGAGCGCTCTACCACTTGAGCTACAGCGCCACTTCCGGTTTTCTGGTGGTTTATTGGAGATAGGAGTCTCACGGTCTCTCCTGCCCGGGCTGGCTTTGAACCGCGATCCTCAGATCTCAGCCTCCTGAGTAGCTAGGATTACAGGCATGAGCCACCAGCGCCCGGCTAAGTATTATTAAGAAGATTGCAGTCTAGTCCAGTTCTGCCAAAAAAAAAATGGTACCCTGTCTCAGAAACAATAGCAAAAGGACTGGAGCCATAGCTCAAGTGGCTAGAGGGCCGGCCTATATGAGCACAAAGCCCTGAGTTCTAACACAGGTATGAAGGATGGGAGCAGGAAGGTAGACATCGACAAACAAAAATAGTAAAATGCTGGCCAGTACTCTGTCAAGTGTGTCTTGGTCTAGAAAGGTAAACACAAACTCTCACAGGTTGGAGGACACTAAAGAGGTGTGACAACTAGATACAGTTTGTTACTGTAGATTCTGGAACAGAATAAGAAAGTTAGTGGAAAAATAAGTGAAATTTGAATCAACTAAAAGGTTACTATTACTGTTTCACCAATGCTAGCTTCTTAGTTTTGATAATCGTTCTATAGTTACATAAGATGTTAATATCAGGGAAATTCAGGTGAGGGGTATATAAGAACTCTGTACTTGTTTCTGCAAGTCTATAACTCAGAATAAAAGGTTGAAGTAAGTGGTTGTCTGGGTGACCTAGGTCAAAATGAAACTCATCAGTCCACCCTGTGTGGTTTAACAGTCAATACCTGGCTTGATCTTACGTACCATGGTGGAGTGAGGGCTCTCACTAGAAAACCCAATGCCTGCCTTGTAGTCCCTGTAAACCACCTGCTTCCTTATCAGTGTTCTGTTTCAGGCAGATAAATGGTCATATAACATTGTGGACATGTGCCTCAGGTCTGATGCTGTAGCAGTACTATATAGAAATGGGGAAGAAGCCACTCTTCTGTCATTAAAACTGTGTAGATTTGAGTGATCAGGACACTTGTCTTTGTTCCTTGAAATATAAATAAATTCTGCCTGTTTTATCCCTCTATCTAAGCACCAATCATTATGGCAATATGTTTTTGGATCTTATCTCTGTGCTCACTGTTGATCATCTAGAAGAAAGAAAAATAAGCTCAAACCCAGATCTGCAATAATTTATTATTTTTTTCCATTTTATGTGCTCTTGCAGAAAGCAGGTATTTTGTTTGCTTTTCTTGAATGCAAAGGTACATGTACTTTTTTTTAAATGACATATATGGCAATCCCTGTCATGCTAATAGCAGGGTTTGTAGAAGAAAGCCTTTATCATTGGGAGCATGTGAGTTGTAGTTTTTATTTTTGCATTGAAGTTAGCTGTCTAAGGGAGTGGGGGGGGTATAATGTCTTGTATTCTAGCATGTACCTTCCTTTATAAGCATTTATTCATAAAAGATCATATTTTCTAAGTTAAAAAAATCAATGCTAAAAATGTTCTCTGTATTTTAACTCAGTGGCTAAAGTGTACTGCTTTTTGCTATTGATTTACAAATTTTATTGTCAGACCCTTGGGACATATATGGATTACTCAGTATAGTAATAAATGGCTGGGCTCTGAATTATGTACTGTATGAAGAGCGAGTTCATAAGCTATTTCTCTATGGGTTATTTTAGGCGAAGAATAGTGAACTGTCATTTTTCTTTTTTACATTTGACTAAACAAAAAGGTGGAGAATGTTGGTGGGAGGGGAAAATATTTGACTTAAAGAAAATCATAACTGAAAGTTTGTGATTGCAAAACCTTGAAATGGACAGATTGTAGGCATGTATTGGGAGGGCTAGGAATGTCTGGGATAGAAGAGAAAGAATCTGCTGAAAATCAACCATGCTAGAATCCTACTGGAGAGAAGACTAGCTTCCCCTTTGTGGGTTGCTGAGGCCAGAGTCCTAAACCAGCCTTCCTTCTTCTGCTTCCTTCTCCATCTCCAGCCCCTTGTGCTGATGGATGTGCAAACCCTTTACAGATGGCTTGGCACCGCTTGGCTTGCAGAGATCATCTGTCTCTTTTGAGGGAGCAACTTCATGCTTGTAGCTTCTTTTCCCTTCACAGAGAGAAATTGCCTTGTGCTGCCTTCTGCCTTCTGATGGAAGTGTTTACCTTCTCCAGGGAAAGGCATTATTCTTTGGGGCTAATGTCTACTGGTGTTCCTCACCTCTTGTGGGAGCAAAGTCTGGACTCAAGGGTGGACCAGAGGAGGCCATTGGAGCATACACAATTGCCACCAGGGCAGCCATCTGCCAGTGTCTCAGCTCACAGCCTGCCTGTGAACAGGCTGCCAGGAGGGAGTGTCTGCACTCCAGGGCCTGCATACATTATGCAGAGCCCATTCCCCTAAATGAGCTTCCTAAGTATATATAATTCCTGTCTACCCTATTCTTGTATGTCCTGCCTCAGGGCACTGTTCAAAATCTCCCTTAATTATGCTTCCAGTGCTGAGCTTTTAGAGTTTCTAATTTTTATTTATTCTTTTTAAGAGGGATTTTTCTGCTTATCTGGTGCTGAGGAATCAAACCCAGGGCCTCATGCATGTGAGGCAAGCACTCTACCACTGAGCCACCTTCCCAGCCCGGGGGATAGATTTCTAAAGTTGCAGTGAGGAATTAATTTATGATTATGGGAATTTTTGCTTCTTACAGGGAAATTATCAACACTGCAATGATACAGTTTCATGGCAGTGGTACTTTTACTCCATCCAGAGTCACAGCCTAGCCCCTCTGGTTTACTAATTTCTTCTGGAATGGGTCTTCTTTCATTTGAGGAGATCACTCTAGCAATGGAATGAAATCTTTACTTCCAATTAAGACCACCACCTTCTCTACATGTCACCCTTCTCTTCTCCACCTTCCCTTCCTGAGATGGAGGAGGTTTTCACATGCAGTTTAGTAAAAAGGAGATTTATAATCTGACTCAGTTCTCGCCCACACTTCAAGGACTCCTGCCATCCAGTAAATTTTGGCAGGCAGGCTGTGTGTGTGAAGAGCAAGTGCTATTTCCCTATCCCTACACTGCTTACTTCATTGTGTATGCTTCTTGGGTGGAGTTTGGGGTGTCCAGCCTCTCATTTCCTATCCTCCCCACCCAAGCAAGTTTTTCTTCTCCTTAAAAGTTGGTCTCTAGTAGTTTGACTGTCTTGTACCTCCCGGATATGTGATAGATATACTTATGGGGAGAGTTTAAGTCCTAAGGTGTTTGAGTGCTTGCTATGTGCCTTACCACTATGTTTGCTTCAGCTACATGACCTGTCAACAGGTTTTGGAGCTTTCACAGGTTTGTAGCAATCACATGATCTGCTGTGGGGCTGTGTTTATTTATTGTCCTTTGGAATAAATTTTCTAGTAGCCTATATATGTTGACAGGAGTCTTTTCTCTGTCCTTGTTTCCCTTGAACTTGTACTGGCGCTCTCATACATTCTGTGTATTTCATTCTAAACATGGTTCGTGATGACTTAGGGGAGGGGAGTGAGGACTTGCTTTTTTTCTGCACCAGAAGTGCAGTGCTGCTAATTTCATTCTCCACACACTGTCTCTGAGTCAAGCACAGTCCTCTGTGCCTATGTTTAGTACTGCTGGGTTGCTGGACTCTCCTGGCAAAAATTAGGCTAATGTCTTCAACGACTGCATTAGCTAGTGAAATGAGGTTCTAAATTGCCGTTACTACACCAAGTCTCTCTCCAAGGTATCACCTTGTTCTGGCTTTTATTATTCAAATTCATTCTCTGCTGATTCTCTGCAGACTGGCAGGCTGGTTCAGTATGGCACATTATACTAGCTAAAAGCCAAGATCACCTTTTAAGAAGAGAGAAAGCAAAGAAAGGCAAACGATGAATGTTGTGCAGAGTCAGTATTAATCTACTCTGAGATTATTCTAATCTAATTCCTGTGTGATAGCTAGAGATAAAGAACCTGGTCTGAGATGGGGAGGAAGGGCTCTTCTCCTAAAGCAGTGTTATTGCATTGGTGGTATCTGTTTTCACTTTCTTCCTTCTTTTTGTGTTTATGAATAAACACCTGGATATATGCTTAACAGAGTATTGAAAATTCTGGGGTGGGAGACAAAAGATCAATAAGAACTTAAGAAGCTCTTGTCCTGAGATTTCTGTCTTGAGTGTGTGTGTGGCAGAGGGAAGGGTGTAAGAGGAAGGTTATATCTGCCTGCATTTTATATTGAAAGAGGAGCCAGTTTGCATCAAATGTTTGGGTTGTTGAGAATTTGGCTCTCTCATGCTTGTTTTCAAAATGGCTTTTTTACCCCCTGCTGAAAGAGTAATGTGGTTCAAAGCAGAAAACTTGGGAAACAGAGCACAAAGGAAAACAGTAACGAAAACAAAAAAATCATCTGAATTTCACTATGCAGATATAAAATTAACATTATGGCTATGTTCTTCCAGTTGTTGTTACAAAAAGTGCTGTCATACTGTGCTTACTATTTTAAGACAGATATTTTTGTTTTAGGAATGGAGAACACTGAAAGTTAGAACCTCTGCCATATGATGAGGCAAACAGTGTACATTTTGTGGGTACAGTATGAATACAACAAATTATACTGACTTGATTATTTTGGGGGATTTTAGGTAACTTCGTTTTTCACTGTTGCAAATAATTTTTTCAGTGAATGTTCTTGTATATGTTTTTATTTATCCTCTATGTTCCTAGAAAGGATTTGCCAGTGTAGAAGTTCTTGTCCTTTCTGATTCTTTTTCCCAGCATCTCAGCAAGTCGACCTCTCTTCTGGAATGTTTGGTGTCCCTAGTAGTTGAGTGTCTCTCCTCTGTACCTCACATCAAATACCTTGGGATTTACTGTCTGTTGGTCCTGGTCTTTGACCAGGAAATGACTAGTTTCAAGTAAACAAGGTAGCAAATGTAGAATATATGTTTTCATTGTTTTGTGTCAAAATAAAATGTCCCAAGAACAAAGACATTATTATCAACCTCTTTTCAGAGTGAGCAGTTACTGAGTGCTTTGCTTACCTGTGTCCAAGTCAGGGCCCAAATGGAGGAGACTCTCTCTTGATAGACCTGATATAACTAACTGGACTACAGAGTTAAAGAGGAAATAACCCACAAATGCTGTTGTTGGGGGAACAGAAAGGCTGGTATTCTTTTTTTCTCCTTCTCTCCCTCTTTTCTCCCCCCTAGGGAAGGGGAGTTGAACTCAGGGACTTGTTGGGCAAGTACTCTACTATTTGAGCCACACCACTAGTCCTTTATAGGGTTTTGTGTGTGCATACGCGCACACAAGTGTGAATGTGTGTGCATGCACACATGCATCAGTACGGGAGCTTGGACTCAAGAAGACCTGAGTGGTCCTTTAGCTTTTTTACTCAATGTTGGTGCTCTACCATTTGAGCCACAGCTCCACTTCTGGCTTTTTGGTGGTTAATTGGACAAAAAAGTATTACCAAAGCCAGGTGATAATGGCTCCCGCCCATAATCCTAGCTACTCAGAAGGCTGAGATCTAAGGATCAAGGTTTAAAGCCAGCCCAGGTAGTCCATGAGACTCTTATCTCTAATAAACTACTCAAAAAAAGCTTGAAGTAGTGCTGTGGCTCAAGTAGTAGAATGCTAGCCTTTAGCAAAAGAAGCTCAGGGATAGCACCCATGCTCAGAGTTCAAGTATCAAGACCAGCAAAAAATAAATAAAAAGTCTCACCAACTTTCCTGCTTGGGCTGGCTTTGAATTTTGAGTCTCAGATGTTAGCCTTTTAAGTAACTAGAATTATAGATGTTAGCCACTGGCAACCTTGTAGGTGTTAGCCCAGGCTATCTTTGCCTGCCTGGGCTAGCCTCAGACTTTCTGTTCTTCTGCTTCCTCAAGTAGCTAGGATTACAGATGGGTACCACCACTTCTGGCTTTTTCTTTTTTCCCTTTTCCTCTTTTCTCCTTCTTCCCTCACCTCCCCCCCCCCCCCCCCATTTCCCTCCTTTCTCTAGGTCATGCTTGGAATCAAACCCAGGGCCTTGTTCAGGCTAAGCAAGTGATCTACAACTGAACTTTATCCCTACCCAGTAGACTGGCCTTGAATTTACTGTGTGTCCCAGGCTAACTTTAAATTCTGATCCTCTTGATTCTTAGTCTCTTGAGTCCTGGGATTGTAGTTGTTTACCATTACACCCAACTGTGTTGTTCTACTTAAAGGAAATTATGGTATTAATAGGTAAAGTTCACTAACTACACAGGTCAACAAATAATAAATATCTAGCTGTACAGATAGTAAGTATACAGAGGCTCAGAATTTTTAGTCATTAGTGCTTTGAAGACTGTACTCATTCATTATGAGAGTAGTAAGATAATTTCAGAGAGAAGGCATTATTTATGACTTAAAAAGAGCTGGCATTTGATGAGATGAATGGAGAAGGTTTCCATGTGGGACAAACAGCTTTCCAAAGGTTGATAGCAATAATGACTATCTAATGATGGCCATCATATGTATAGCAATACAGGAACAGACTTGGGGTTGAGAACTGTAGACAGACAAGGGAGAAGTAAGCTTGTATATTAACTAAGCTTGTATATTAGCTTCTGAGAGTAATAGGATCTAGAACAGTAGTAGTTGCATAGTGGGTAAGAACAAAAAAGGGCAGATAAGATCTGCCCCTCCCATGCTATAGTACTCCAGGTTCAGCCCTTGAACTTTTGTTGTTCTCTGTTATGTTTTATGCCCACAGTGATCTCATCTAGTCTAATAACAGTACATTTCATCTATATGTGATAACTCCAAGTTCTTTTTCTATTTCCTTTCTCTTTTTTTCCCTTTAATCGCCAAGACTGACTCTTCTGAATTCTAGATCTGTTGACCTAGTAGTTGATCTCTGCTTGGTTGAGCATCTCAGATTTAATGTGTCTAAAATTGAGTTTTGTAACTTTTTGCAGCCTCAGTTAATGGCAACTTTATCCTTCAATTACTCAGGTCAAATTTTGCAGCCATTCTTGACTCAATTCTTTTTCTAACACCCTACATTCTATTCTTTTCTGACAGCTTGGTTTTGAAATATTTTCTGAATTTGATGACTACTCATCACCCTGTATTGATGCCATTATCTCTCATTTGGATTATTTTAGTGTAGACCCTTAGTAATCTCTCTCCTCATTGCCTACAGTCAATTCTTAACACAGCAGCCAGTGACATGTATTCCTGTGCTCAAAAATATCTTTTGATGTTCTTTCTTATATAGTAAAAATCCATGGCTAAAATAACCCTAGATATAGCTCACCATTACCTCTCTAATTTTAGTTGTTAATGTTCTCCCTTCTATTCCTTTTCCTATACCCTCGCCTAGATAGCTTTGTGCCTGGCTCCCTCATTTCTCTTAGGTCTTCACTAGAAATGACCTCCTCTTCCAGTCTCAGAAGCTGGAGTAATTTAAGTAACAAAATAAGATAGTTGTGTTAGGTAGTTATCTATTGTTATAACAAAATGCCTAAGTATATACATATATATGTATATGTTTATATATAATGTTTATGTTACATAAAATATATGTTTTCACAGTTTCAGAGGTTCAAGAGCAAAGCTCCAGCATAAGTTTTACTCTGATAAGGACCTCATGTTGAGTGGTACCATAGTGATGGAAATATGTGTGAAAGGAAGAGATCATATGGAAAGACAAAGCCAAGAAGCAGAAGGGAGCCTGGCTTGCACTTTTATAATAACCATCTTGAAGGAACTAACAAGAATCCCAAGAGAAAAACATTTAGTCATTTTGAGGGCAGTGGCATAATGATGTAATAACTTCTCATTAGGCCCCCACATCTTAAAGGTCTTATCACCACTCAGCATTATCACTGGGAACCAAGCTTCCAACAATGGGTCTTTAGGAGACATTATTAAACTGTATCCAAACAGTAGCAGTACCTCTGGATTATAAGCCAAAGTATAATACACATCTACATGAGTCCAAATTTATACAAATAAATGATTGAATAAATAATTGGAGAAGAGGTCTTTCATACAGAAGAAATCCAATAATATATGTATATATTCTCTGCTCCAGGAAATTTAGTTTATATCTTTTTGAATATGGGCTAGACTTAGTGATTTACTTCTGTAGAATAGATCCAGGTAGGAGCAGTTAGGAGCTACCAGATTTCTACCTGGATCATTACCAGTGTTGTCATGTGGATATATTTGTCCTCTGTTATGAAGAGAGACAAGGGCACTTCAACTCTGTGGCATTATTCTCAAAACCAGTAATCAGTCTGGGCACCAGTGTCTCACACCTGTAATCCTAGTTACTCAGGAGTCTAAAATCTGAGAATCATGGTTCAAACCTAGCTGAGGTAGGAAAGTTCATAAGACGCTTATCTTCAATTAGTCACCAAAAAAAGCTGAAAGTGGACCTGTGGCTTAAGTCTGGTAGAGAGCGAGCCTTGAGCAAAAGAGTTCAGGGACAACACCCAGGCCCTGAGTTCAAGTGTGAGGACTGGCACCAAATAAAAACAATAACAACAATGTCCATGCTGGGCTCTGGTGGCTCATGCCTATAATTTAGCTACTCAGGAGGCTGAAATTTGAGAATCATGGTTTGGAGCCAACTGAGACAGACAAAACTGAGAAACTCTTATCTCCAATTAACCAGCAAAAACAGAAGTGGAGGTGTTGCACAAGTGGTAGCTGTGAGTGGAAAAGCCAAGAGTGTTAGGCACCACCACCACCACTTCAGCAACATTAACTTCTTAATTACCCTAACCTAAACATGAGAACAAAATGAAACCAAAGTGAAAGCTACACTACAAATAACAGTACTAGATTGTCATTGTCATGATAAATGAAGAAAGGCTGAAAACTGTCATAGGCCAAAAAAGACCTGACATCTGAAAAAGACATTGAGGCATTCTGAATTAGAGGCTAGAACAGAAAGAGCACTTTTACAGAAAAGCTGATAAAATATAGAGAATCTGCAGTTCAGTTAATAGTAACATGCCAATATTATCATCTGCTTAGTTTTTTTTTGTTCTTGGTGGTGGTGGTGATGGTTGTAGGGCTTTAAACTCAGGGCGTGGGTGCTGAATTTTTGCTGTACCAAAGTGGTAGTCTACCACTTTGAGCCACAGCTCCACTTCTTGTTTTCTGGTGGTTAATTGGAAATAAGTCTTTTTTAAAAATTTTTTTCAAATTTTTTTATTGTGATTAAGTGGTTACATAATTTCCCAAATTTTACAGTATTGTGGGATAGCGAAGCTTAGTTAAAGTCACAAACACATTCTAATTTTCATGGAGCAAATTGTCTATCATGGTCTGTAATGTATGAGTTCTGTGAGCTTTGCGATACAGTTATTTCTTCCACATTGGGTGATATGTACATTTCTTTTGTTTTGCATAGCATCAGCTGCTCCCTCTTTCCCACTTGTTTCCTCCCTCCCATCGCTGCCATTGAGTTGCTTAGTTCATTTTGATCAATGTCCAGTGCAGCTGATTGGTCCCGCTGTTGTATGTTTTTCCCTGATTCCCTCTAGTTCTGTGTCGTCTTCCTGGTTTCCCTCTGGTGTACACATAGATACCATACATGTGATCAGCAACATGGGGTTATTTAGTAGTGATTCGACCAGATGAGTGGAAGTCCTTTGTTTCTTAAGTCCTGTTAATTTTGTTGTATCACCTAACGTTTCGTTTATTTGGTCCAGTCGTGGGGCCTGAACTCTGGGCCTGGGCACTGTCCCTTAGCTCTTCAGCTCAAGGCTAGCACTCTACCACTTGAGCCACAGCGCCACTTCCGGCTTTTTTTTCCTGCTTATGTGGTGCTGAGGAATCGAACCCAGGGCCTTAAGCATGCTAGGCGAGCACTCTACCACTGAGCCACCTTCCCAGCTCACCTAACATTTTGGATTTAACATCCACTTATCAGGGAGACCATGTGCCGTTTGTCTCTTTGCACTTGGCTTACCTTGCTCAATATGATTTCTTCTAGCTCCATCCGTTTCCCTGCAAATGCCATTGTTTTGTCCTTTTTAATGGCTGCATAATATTCCATTGTGTATAGATACCACAATTTTTGGATCCATTCATCTGTGGTGGGACATCTGGGTTGTTTCCATATCCTGGCTATTGTGAACAGTGCTGCAATAAACATGGAGGTGCATGAGTCCTTGTATACTGGTTCCTGTTCTTCAGGATAGATGCCCAGGAGTGGTATGACTGGGTCATAAGGGAGGTCAATAGCTTTCTGAGGACCCTCCAGACTGCTTTCCAAAGTGGTTGTATAAGTGTACATTCCCACCAGCAGTGTAATAGGGTTTCTCTTTCTCCGCATCCCCTCCAGCATTTGTCATTGGCTGACTTGAGGATGTGGGCTATTCTGACGGGGGTAAGGCCACTTCTGGGTTTTTTCTGCTTATGCGGTGCTGAGGAATAGAACCAGGGCCTCATGCATGCAAGACAAGCCCTCTACCACTGAGCCACCTTCTCAGTCCCCAACATTACTTGTATGATTTTTCTCCTTAGCACTTAGGCATTAATGCTCTGTGTGTGTTTGTGTGTGTGTGTGTGTGTTTTTTTTTTTTTTTTTTTGTCAGTTGTGGGACTTGATCTCCGGGTTTGGGTACTGTCAGCTCTTCAGCTCAAGGCTAGTGCTCTACCACTTGAGCCATAGCACCACTTCCGGTTTTCTCGTGGTTTATTGGAGATAAGAGTCTCACAGACTGCTGGCTTTGAACTGTGATCCTGAGATCTCAGCCTCCTGAGTAGCTAGGATTACAGGTGTGAGCCAGTGGCTGGCTAATGCTGTATATTTTACTTCATTGTCTGTTTCCATATTGGAATGCCATCTTTGAGAGGACAAAGATTTTGATTTGTCTTTTTCATATTTGTATCTTCAGCTCCAGGGTTGTGCTTGGGCCATAACAGGTATTCAATAGATGTTTGTACATCAGTAAAAAAATGATTTCTTCTGTATCATACTACCTTTAAGCATTGAGAAGATTTTGTTTGGTTCTTCATTTCCCTTTTGAGAGTTTCAGTGGTTTCATCTTCTACCTAGAGAAATGACTCTTGCTATTTCTTTGCTCCTTTTGCTCAGCATGAGAATGCAAGTTATGTTCAAGGTGGGTTGTTCATAAATGTTTTCTATGTGTTCACCATGCAACAGAGATCGAAAATAAATAGCGTCATTAATTACTTTCCTGGCAGAAACCAGTCCTCCCAAAGATTGGTTTATGAGACATACCTTCCTTGCAGTTATACCTAAACTGGTGATCCAGGACTAGCTTCCTGTGGGGAGGAATGCTATCTCTGGTTCAACTATGACTGATGTCTACTCTTGTGTGGATGGAGAAAGGGAATTAGACTCATTGGTATGGAAGAAAAAAGCCAATAGGGAAAATTACTTAATTATAGTATGGATTGAACTTCTCTACATGACATACACTGAAACCTATAAGTAGAACACAGTAGAGATATATACTGGCTTAACAGATGTTGTCAGTAGAACCTAACAAACCTACTTGACCTCATAGTGGACTAAATTTAGGACAACTTAAAGAAAATCTACCTCTCATAGTGAGTGATAAACATGTGGTTAAAAGCTTAGATTCATCCTCAAACTCCTCAATGAAATATAAATGGAAGGGATCACTACCAAACTCATTCTATGAAGCCAGTGTTATACTCATCCCCAAACCAGATAAGGTCACATCAAGAAAAGAGAACTATAGACCTATCTCCTTGATGAACACAGATGCAAAACTTCTCAAAAAAAAAAAAAAAATGAGCCAGCCGGGCACCAGTGGCTCATGCCTATAATCCTAGCTACTCAGGAGGCTGAGATCTGAGGATTGAGGTTCAAAGCCAGCCCGTGCAGGAAAGTCCGTGAGACTCATCTCCAGTTAGCCACCAGAAAACCAGAAGTGGTGCTGTGGTCCAAGTGGTAGAGCACTTGCCTTGAGCTGAAGAGCACAGGACAGCGCCTGGGCCCAGAGTTTAAGCATGAAGACAGTGTGAACCCCAGCAGCTGCTCAATGGGTTTAAACCGACACTCATCAGCTTCCAGCTCTTCTACTAAACCCACAAGTTTTTCCATCCCAGCAACTTGCTGATCTCATGCTTCACCTGTTTAAGCATGGATACAACTTGATAACTGAATACAGACTTACAGAGGCATCTCTCAGAGCCTTCTTCTACCATCTTTCCAGCTCCTTTGGGGTAGATGAAAAGGGCTTTCCATGGTAGGGCAAGGTCTAAGACACTGAAACCAGATCCAGTGACAGTGTTTCTCCTGACCCCACCAGCTGAGGATGATGACGAAGAGGCAGCCATTTTCTCTAGTAAAATTCTCACTTCACTCAGTGCCTTCAGTCTTATAGCTCCATCTCCAGAGCCAGGCAGAGCTGTCAAGTTTACAACAATAGCTTTTCAATAATGAGAAGATTGAAACTAAAGTCAGGAAAGCAGCTCCCTCTGAATTAGCCTAAAAAAAAATAAAAAACCCCAAAAAAACCCAAAAACAAAACCAAAAAAACTAGGAATTAACCAAAGATGTAAAAGACCCATATAATGAAAACTTTAAATATTTGAAAAAGGAAATTGAAGAACATTTAAGGAAATGTAAAGATCTTCCATGTTCCTGGATTGGAAGAATTAGCATCATGAAAATGGCAATACTGCCATTGACAATACTTGTCAAAATACCAACAACATTTTCAATGAGATAGAAAAAGCAATCCAAAAATTCATATGGAATAAAAAAAAGATCCCAACTAGCAAAAGCAACCCTTACTCGACAGAATAGTGTTGGATTCTATTACAAAGCTATAGTAGTGAAAACAGCTTGGTACTGGAACAAAATGGACCAATTGAACAGAATAAAAACCAGAAATGAACCCACAGACCTATACCCATCTACTATTTAATAAGGGAGCCAAAACATAGGATGGGGAGGAAGACAGAGTCTCAACAAATGGTACTGGCAAAACTGGATATCCCCATGTAGAAAACTGGAATTAGATTCTCATATATGATCTTGCACCAGCATCAATTCAAAATGAATCAAAGACCTCAATGTAAGACTTGAAACCATGAAACTATTATAAAAAAGGATAGGGGAAACACTAGGGTTCCTGAGTACAGGTCGAAACTTGCTAAGTAAAAATCTAGGAACACAAGTCAGGCATTGGTCGCTCACACCTGTAATCCTACTCAGGAGACTGAGATCTGAGGTTTTTGGTTCAAAATCAGCCCTGGAAGAAAAGTGTGTGAGACACTTGTCTCCAGTTAACCACCAGAATACTGGAAGTCGCACTGTGACTCAAGTGGTAGAGCGCTAGCCTTGAGCTGAAGAGCTGACGGACAGCGTGCAGGCCCAGAGTTCAAGCATCGTGACCCAACCCCTCCCCAAGAAAAAAAAAATCCAGGAACACAACAAAACAAAGGCTTGATAAATGGGATTTCATCAAACTTAAAAGTTTCTGCACAGCGAAGGGCATAGCTAAGCTAAATAGCCCACAGAATGGGAGATTTTTACCAGCTATACATCAGACAAGGGCCTAACGTCAAGAATATACTTAGAGTTCAAAAA
This sequence comes from Dipodomys merriami, assembly GCF_024711535.1. Classification (NCBI taxonomy): domain Eukaryota; kingdom Metazoa; phylum Chordata; class Mammalia; order Rodentia; family Heteromyidae; genus Dipodomys; species Dipodomys merriami. Next base: position 6,302,697 of record NW_027204159.1, on the reverse strand, counting down.
ATTAAATTCTCAAAAATTAAACCCTTAGAGAAACAACCCAATTAATATTTAGAGATTTCTCAGGAGGTGAAGTACAATGTCCAGTAGACACATGAAGAAAATGCTCATCATCTCTTACCATAAAGGAAATGCAAATGAAAACACTGAGATTCTACCTCACTGCAGTTAGAATGGTCACTGTTAAGAAAACAACAAAAAATGCAGGCAAAGTTGCTGTTAAAAGGGAACTTTAATACACTGTTGTTGGGAATGTAAGCTTCCTTAACCATTGTAGTAAACAGTATGGAGGTTCATCAAAAAACTATAAACAGGGCTGGGAAGGTGGCTCAGTGGTAGAGTGCTTGCCTTGCATGCCTGAGGCCCTGGGTTCGATTCCTCAGCACCACATAAGCAAAAAGAAAAAAGCCGGAAGTGGCGCTGTGGCTCAAGTGGTAGAGCGCTAGCCTGGAGCTGAAAAGCTGAGGGACAGCGCCCAGGCCCAGAGTTCAGGCCCCATGACCGGACCCAAAAAAACAAAACAAAAAAAAAAAAACTATAAACATAGAACTACCCTATGACCCAGCAATCCCACTCCTGGACATTTTCCAATAGAACACAAATAAGATTACAGCAAAGCTACCAGCACAACCATGTTCATTGCTCCTCAGTGGATGAATGGGTCAAGAAAATGTGGTATATACTCACAGTGGAATTGCACTCATGTATTAGAGTGACACTGTACCATTCATAAGAAAATGGGAAAACTTGGAAAAAATTATATTAAGTGAAGTAAGCCAGATAGATCCAGAGAAATAAAGATTGTACTGGAAGTGGCCCTGTGGTTCAAGTGGTAGTGCACTAGCCTTGAGCTCAGGAACAGTGCTCACACCCAGAGTTCAAGCCCCACGACCAACCAAAAAAAAAAAAAAAAAAAGATTGCATGATTTTTCTCATATGTAGCAGATAGAATCTGTAAGTAAAGTAAGTAAACATGTTGGATGGTATGCAAGTGGTTACAGATGAACTTACTGAAGTATAATAGACTCTATGGAGACTTCAAATAGTAAAATCTTTTGGAAAGACTAGATGAAAACCCAACAAAATCAACACCAGGAAATAGGTACATACAAGAGGGGATTGGTGCCAAGAGGAGAGGGGCAGATTAATAAAGAGGGGAAAATGGCGAGAATGCAGTCAAGAATTCCTTGTATATACCACAAAGTTAAGAAAAAAAAAGGTATGAAAATGTTGAAGGAGTGATTAATCAAGAGGCATTGTATTTATAAAGTGCTTTGTTAAATGACATCTTTTTTGTACAACTAAAGACAATACAAATTTCTTTTAAAAAACATGGATTCAGTCGCCACAGATGCAGAAAAGGCCTTTGACAAAATTCAACATTCATTCATGCTAAAAGCTCTGGAGAAAATAGGAATAGAAGGAACATTTCTAAAAACAATAAAAGCCATTTATGACAGACCAATAGCCAATATTATACTTAATGGGGGAAAGCTACAACCAATTCTCCTAAAATCAGGAACAAGGCAAGGATGCCCACTGTCTCCACTCCTCTTCAATATAGTCCTAGAACCCTTAGCCAGGGCAATAAGGCAAGAAAAAGACATTAAAGGGATCCGCATAGGGAAAGAAGAAGTTAAGCTATCCCTTTTTGCAGACGACATGATACTATACCTCCACGATCCCAAAGACTCCATCCCCAAACTCTTAGAAATCATAAATCACTTCGGCAAAATAGCAGGATACAAAATAAACCCACAAAAATCAGTTGCTTTCCTATACACTGATAATGTACAGGAAGAGAGGGAAATAAAGGAGCAACCCCATTCACAATAACCTCCCGAAAAATAAAATATTTAGGAATTAACCTAACCAAAGATGTAAAAGAACTATTTAATGAGAACTATAAAAAGTTAAAGAAAGAAATTGCAGAAGACACTAGGAAATGGAAAGACCTCCCATGCTCCTGGATAGGCCGACTTAATATAGTAAAGATGGTAATACTTCCAAAACTAATATACAAATTCAACGCAATTCCTATTAAAATCCCAATGACGTACATCACTGAAATACAGAAAACAGTCCAAAAATTCATATGGAACAACAAAAGACCTAGAATAGCCAAAACAATTCTAGGGGATAAAGACAATATGGGAGGGCTATCCATGCCGAACTTCAAACTCTACTACAGAGCTATAATAACAAAGACAGCATGGTACTGGCACAAAAACAGACCCGAAGACCAATGGAACAGAATAGAAGATCCAGAAATAAATCCACAGGCCTACAGCCAGCTGATATTCGACGAAGGAGCCAAAGACATACAATGGAAGAAACACAGCCTCTTCAACCGCTGGTGCTGGGAAAACTGGGCAGCCACATGCAGAAAACTAAAAGTGGACCCCAGCCTATCACCATGCACCAACATCAACTCAAAATGGATTAAAGACCTTAACATTAAACCTGAATCTCTGAAACTACTGCAGGACAGATTAGGAGAGACACTTGAACTAATAGGCACAGGAAGGAACTTCCTGAACAGAGTCCCAGGGTCACAACAAAATGGAGAGAGACTCGACAAATGGGACTACCTTAAAATAAAAAGCTTCTGCACAGATAAAGCTATCGCAACCAAGCTAGAAAGACAACCAACTAATTGGGAAAAAATATTTACCAGCAATATATCAGACAAGGGGTTAACATCCTGTATATACAGGGAACTCAAGAAACTAATCCCTCCCAAACCTAACAAACCAATCACTAAATGGGCAAGGGAACTAAAGAGGGACTTCTCAAATGAAGAAATAAAAATGGCAAAGAAACACATGAGGAAATGTTCATCATCCCTGGTGGTGAAGGAAATGCAAATAAAGACAACCCTGAGATACCACCTTACCCCAGTCAGAATGTCCCACATCCACAAATCAGCCAATGACAAATGCTGGAGGGGATGTGGAGAACGAGGAACGCTATTACACTGCTGGTGGGAATGTACACTCATACAACCACTTTGGAAAGCAGTCTGGAGGGTCCTTAGAAAGCTAAAGATTGACCTCCCTTACGACCCAGTCATACCACTTCTAGGCATCTACCCTGAACAACAGGAACCAATATACAAGGGCACATGCACCTCCATGTTTATTGCAGCACTGTTCACAATAGCTAGGATATGGAAACAACCTAGATGCCCCACCACAGATGAATGGATCCAAAAATTGTGGTATCTATACACAATGGAATATTATGCAGCCATTAGAAATGACAAAATAATGGCATTTGCAGGGAAATGGATGGAGCTAGAAGGAATCATGTTGAGCGAGGTAAGCCAAGAACGAAGAGACAAACAGTACATGGTCTCCCTGATAAGTGGATGATAAATCCAAAATGTTAGGTGATATGACAAAACTAACAAGACTTAAGAAACAAAGAACTCCTACTCATCTGGTTGAACCACTACCAAATATCCCCATGCTGCTGATCACATATATGGTATATAACATGTGAGCACCGTTATATATTACAGACTGTGATAGACAATTTGCTCCAGGAAAGTTAGAATGAACTTGTGACTTTAAATGAGCATCATTATTCCACAATACTGTGAATTTCCGGAAATTAAGTAATCACTTAATCACAATCAAAAAAAAAAAAAAAAAAAAGAACCTTGGGGAAGGGAGGGAGGGAGGGGATGGTAGGGGGAAAACAATGGAGGGGGTAACAATGTTCAAGAGGAAGTGTACTCATTACCTCACTCATGTAACTGTAACCCTCTGTATAGTATCTTTACAATAAAAAAATTAAAAAAAAACATGGATTCAAAAATACCTTAGAAAAATATATAGATAATAGCACTGTAATAGGTGAGAGATGAAAAGTGATTTTGTAGGGCCTCAACTGAACATCATGGAGAAGGATCAGTCTCTTCCGTCCCCAGAGCTCATGCACAGAGGTCCTGCAGAGTCCAGTGGTATTTTTATGGTGGAAACGATGGATAAATTGTATTGTCAGGTTCAGAAAGTGTGTTAGTCATAAGAAAAGAGATGACCAAACTGAGCTCTGAAGGATTGTGGGCTGCACCTATTTAATAGTACCTGCTTTGTTCTGTATTGGAGCAAGATTTATCTAATATTTTAAATCTTTCATAGAATATACCTACCGAAGAATGAGTCCTACTGATCTGGGGCCTGAATAAAGTCACGGGGATCAATACAACTGTAGGATAAAAAGTATTTTCTTTGTACTAGGCACTCTTCAGTTCCTGTTGTTTTCCTATTCCCCTTGTCTTAAATTCAAAGATGTTGCAGTTTTGCTTTCTGTTTTTGGTGGTATGCTTGTAACACTTGTGGAGATCTCTCAATTCCCTACTGGGCACAGGAATTGGACTGGACTTGAAGCTGAATTTCTTTTGGAGAGAAATAAGCAGGGCATCTGGTATCTCCTTCCATTTTGCTTGTGTTACAGAAGAGGCCAAGAGTCCCTCCCTTTGCAAGTAAAACAGAATGTACTTTCTTAAAACTATTCAAATATCACAGTTGGACTCAATTATCTGCAGAAATAGACATATAAAAGAAAAACTTACAAGGAGAAATGTGTACCAAATAATGAGCTGTCTTTTTGGTAGTTTTATCCTCCATTCTTTTTCAAAGCCATCTAGTTAAGTCTGTGTCTAGAAAAGAAGTGGAGATGATGTAAAAGAAACAAAAGTACTTACAGATTATTGAGGATAAATTTGCAGTGTCAGTGATCATATACTTTGATTTTGTCAGCAGTGCAGCCTGCCCGGGACTTACCAAACTTTATCTCCTTCTTACCAACTTCCCCCATACTGCCAGTGGATATCAAGTATGGAGAGCTTGCCTTAGGAACATCAGCTGTTCTCAGTCTCTATCCCTGCCTTCCTGTTGCTGGAGCCAAACTAGATATCTCTAGTCTTATAGCCTATTTTCCCCCATTCTAGGCTTTATTCAGGGCTACTGTATTGCTAACTATAGCCTAAAATAAGTTTCTGCCAGCATAGTGCTTTAAACGCCACCCTATTAATTATCTCATAGTTTATGTAGGTCAGAAGTCCAGACACTGGTTAGCTGGGTCTTCTGTTGAGGGCCTTATACTCTGAAACCAGAGTGTTAGCCAAAATGTGTTCCTTTTCAGACTAGGGGAAAATTGACATTCAAGCTCATTCAGGCTGTTGCCATTAAGTGTTTGCAAACCATTTTTAGAAGTCAAACCTATAAGTTAAAGGTTAAATTCAGTTATCTTTTTAGTTGTCAGTTTTCTAGTTGGTGAGTTGTACCATTTTTGTATACTAAGTATTAAGTGTTTGTAAGTGCCATTTCTCTAGTTTTACCTTCAAAGTATTTATAAACTAATAAGAAATGCTGTGTTTTAACCATAGTTTTACTTTACCTTTCTAGTATAATGGGCAAAGTTGAGATCGTTTTGTAGTGTTAAAAAGTGTTATATTTCTTTTTCTATGAACTGCCTGCTCATATCTGTGGTTGTTTTTCTGTAGAACTGTTTTATTTCTTTATTTTTAAAAAGTTAATGAAATTAAGTTTGTCTATGATATTACTTTCCCCATTTTGTTCTCTTTTTACTTTGTTATGACTTTTCCCATGCATTTTTACTTTTTATACAACTGTTTTTATTTTGGAATAATCACATTTATTGATGTTAATTGTTTTGGGATTTTGAGTTATCATGAGGAAAGGTACTCTTCCATCATAGGGTAGTTGGTACTTAACATGGTTTCATTTTTTAATATTTAAATATCTGAGTTGTTTGGAATTTTTCTGATATATAGGTATAAGAAGTAGAGTTAACTTTATCTTATTCTGTTCACAATACTGCTTATTAAAAAATCTTTCCTGACATATGTTAGATGCTACTTGTATTATATTAAATGTCCATATGCAATTAGGTCTTAAAATTTTTTTTTCTGTTCCATTGGTTGTTCTATTTACTTGTGTGCTAGTACCAAGCCATTTTAGTTGTAAAAGCTTTGTAATATGTTTTATTGTCTTAAATCTCCTTCTAGTTTTATTTCTGTGCACTATGTGTGTATGTGTATATGTCTACATAACATTTGAGGATGTAAGAACTGGTGAGCTTTAAAATAGAACCAAGAACTGGCTTTTGAGAAGTTTCAGTTTACAAAAGTCAGGTAGAAGAGAATGAGCTGGATACCTGACAAGGGAGAGGCCCTAGAAGCAGGAGGCTAGTCCAAGGTGTCCAATTCTCAAAAGTCAGGGTAGAAAACCCTTCAGGGCTGAGGTACTGCTCTCCTGTGTTAAGTGCTTCCAGGGAATCTGAAATGCATTAATGGCTGTTCTGATTAAAAGAAGGGTATGTGCTTGGGGTGAGTGGGAGGTGATGAGGTCAAGTGTAGACAACTTTTGAGAAATGAAAAAGGTGATAAGGAGTATAAGGATGTTTTTCTTTGTTTTCTTAATTTGGGATAAAATTCATATAGTATAAAATTAACCCCTCTAAAGTATGTTCACTGGCATTTAATATGTTCACAATGTTGTAGAGTCCACTGTCTCTAGTTCCAAAATTTTTTCTTAGCTTCATGCCCATTAAGCAGTTACTAATCCTGTAAGCAACCTCAAAGCACCTTTCTTTGTTTATAAATTTACCTGTTGGATAGTTCATATACCTTAAATGAGAATCATACAATATGGCCTATATTCCTTTCTGTACTGTCCTCTATTCCTTACTGTAACATTGCCCTTTTGATTCTATATTTTGCCTTAACTGCATAATATTCCATTGCATGGATCTTCCTTCCTTCCTTCCTTCCTTCCTTCCTTCCTTCCTTCCTTCCTTCCTTCCTTCCTTCCTTCCTTCCTTTCTTCCTTCCTTCCTTCCTTCCTTCTTTCCTTCCTTCCTTCCTTCCTTCTTTCCTTTGGTCTCTTTCCTCCCCTCTTTTCATCTCCTCCCCTTCTCTTCTTTCTCTAACTTCCTTGCTCTCTCAAAGAAGAAACTGGGGACTATACATAAATGCCGATAGAAAGACTCCAGTATACAGAGCCAAGTGGAAGGTTGAGGAGAACAGAGTAGGGTTTTTTGTTTCAGTCCTGGGGCTTGAACTTAGGATCTGCGTGCTCTTCCCTGAATTTCTTTTTTTTTTTTTTTTTTTGGGTCCAGTCGTGGGGCCTGAACTCTGGGCCTGGGCACTGTCCCTCAGAACTTCAGCTCAAGGCTAGCGCTCTACCACTTGAGCCACAGCGCCACTTCCGGCTTTTTTCTTTTTGCTTATGTGGTGCTGAGGAATCGAACCCAAGGCCTCAGGCATGCAAGGCAAGCGCTCTACCACTGAGCCACCTTCCCAGCCCCTTCCCTGAATTTCTTTGATTCAAGGCTAGCCCCCTACCACTTCTGGCAATTTGTGGCGGTGGGGCCGGTGGGGGAAGGGGGGCTAGTTAATTGAAGGTAAGAGTCTCATGGACTTGCCTGCTTGGACTGGCTTTAAACCATGATCCTCAGATCCAAGCCTTTTGTGTGCCTAGGATACAGATGTGAGCCATTGTGCCTGAGTTAGGTAAGGTTCTTGAAATGATGGACTCCATCCATTTGCAGGTGGGAAGCTGAAGAGACCCCATTAACAGTGTATTGTTGTAAGCAGTAGAAGGCCAAACTTTAGCTCAGCATGGGATCAAAGGTTCCAGGGAAGGGTAGAGGGTATGATATGGTTACAGTTGGTAAGTAATACTGGACACTTTTAACCTTTGCCACTGCTTAGCAAAAGGTCTTCAGGGACTGTTTTTTCTATTGCTTATTTCTTCTTCCAAAATGATGTTTTTCCATACTCAGACCTTGAGGTTCTACCTCAAAAAGAATCCACAGGTATTGTAGCTTTACATGTTTAGAAAGCTTTGGGGAAGTATGGGGAGTTAGGGTCTTTTGAAGCAACTGGTCAGTTAATGGTTGGAATACAGTATTTTTTACTAAGGATCAATCTCTATGAAAGGAAAAGGGAGGAGCCAGATTGAGGAGAGGAAGAAATCAGATTTCCATGTCAGTTCATTGAAGCTTTGACAATTCCAGTGAGGAATTCTAGAGTGACCATTGTACTTCCGGTTGTCCTGAATTTGGCCTAAATGTACTACTTTTATGTATCTGTGTCTGGTTCCGTGACCAAATAAATGCTTGGTCCAGAAGGTCATAATCTTTAGCAAAGTAACTGTAACTAAGGCAGGAGAGCTGAAGGCTGTCTGCTGACTGAAGCAAGCCTTTCCTTGAAAGAGAGTCTGGATACAGATGCCGCAGTAGAGGCAATCTAGCTGAGAGCCCAGATGAAACACTTATATCATCACACACAGGAAGAAAACTTCCTCAGAAGAGCTCTTCCATCATTGCCTCAGAAGTTCTTATAAAATGAGGTGAGGGACAGGAGATTGGGTGGGCTGGTGGAGCTGAAACTAGAAGTTATACTCTACTCAGGTAGAATGAGAGCCACAGTGTTTGAGAACAGGGGCATACATTCCCGTGGGGAATGAAATCTCACTTATTAGAAAAGCTTTATTCACATCCAATCAACTGTCCAGGAATGTTTGGATTTTGAAAATGTTTCATGGCTTCACTATTCTTTGTCAGATAGATGGTAAAAAGGAAAGGGCACCTAGTCAGCAGTCAGCAAATGTTTGCTGAACAAGTGAATGAAAGGGCCATTGTGAAAAGAGCAGTAGCAGCAGGAAGCAGAGGGTCAAATGCTTTGTCATCTTTTCAGAGGAATCTCCTCTCCAGCAGTAGCAGCTTAGCTCAACAGGCATTTGGTAATTGCTCAACACGGAAAAGAAGGGTGAAGGATAGAACCCAGAGTAGAGGCAGCATTTCAGGTACAGTGGAAGGTACCCTAGTTACTGTGGACATGAATGCCAGCTGCCTCAACTGACTTGTAGAAGGAGAGAGTGGGCAGTTGGTGGCTGGGCATTTGTTGCATGTAACTACTTGGGGGGGGGTGTGTGTGTGGAGGAGATGATCTGATAATCTTTCCTAAAGAGGCCTTTTCCTTCTCTATTATTTTGTGACCTTGGTGCAAAAGAGGTTTTCTCTTTAGCTTAATTCTTCCTATATCCTGAAAATCTTCAGAATACATACCTACTTCCTGTGATTCCCTTTCTTCTGGCAGCTCCCCCCCCCCACACCCCCAGCTTCACTCTTTCACCTCTGTCCCTTCTTTACCTAGAACTAAATTAAATAACATGATTGCCCTCCTACTCTGATCCACTGATTGCTCCCATTTCCAATAGCTGCTTCTTTCATCTTGAGGAGCCAAGCCCATAGGCTGTCAGTCCCTAATTTGTTTCTTATAATCTTTCAATGTCCTTGTAGCTTTTCTCACACAGCAGGGACCTCATGGCACCTACCATTTGTAAGATAGTATTTCTAGCTTTCTTGATTTCCTCATCTTACTTTAGTATGGGTAAGAAGAAGAACAAAAGCAGAATAGTGGAACAGGAATAAAGAAATGGCTTTTGGCTGGTAGTTACAGGCCCAGAGACTGAGCTAGAATTAATGTCTGATTGCTGAGGAGTGAATTGGTACTGGGAGAATGGAGGGAAGAAGAAATAATTTATTATTTTAATAACTCATTTATATAGAAGTTAGATTCAGCAAATTGCTTCTACATCTGTTGTTTCACTGGAGTCCACTCTTAACTGTTTCCTGACTCCTTTTCTTCCCTGTACTTTACAGATATAGCTACTGTCATAACATCAATACTTTCTTTTTTTCTCTCCCTTTTTACTCTAAGCACTTTCTGGCCCTAATTCCTCATTGTCATGCAGATGACTCCCAAACCTGCATTTCTAGCCTTTGCCGTTCTATTTGCCATTACATTCCATATGTGCATGTGTGTGTACACATATACATACATACATGTATATGGAATATAAAATGTTTAGCTGCTCTTTTTTGCTCTCTATACGCACACATGCATGCCTGTTTGGTGCTATACGTAGTCTGTACACAGCCATTTTACCCATAACATTTTCTTTTTATTTAATCATGGCATCATCATTCTCCCAGTCATCTCACCTGGAAAATTTGGCATGTTCCACTTCCTTTCCCCTCAAGCCCAATCTCATCAGTCACCTTACTTTACCAGGTTCTGACATTTATTTCCAGTCCTACTGCTTTCTCTTGTTCTCATCCCAGGACTTGTTTCTGAGTTACAGTAATAGGTCCTTACCCAGATTTTTAAATTATGAACAGATTTGCTTCTAGCTGCATCTTACATATATTTACCATCACACCATTCTTTTTAAGCTACTCTTTTTTTTTTTTTTTGAGGTAGATAACAACACTGGGGCTTGCTTGCTTGCAAATGCTTTAGCACTTGAACCATACTTCAAGCCCTTTTGTTCTGATTATTTTTGAGATAGGAGCTCTCTTTTTGCCTGAACCAACCTGGACCACAATCCTCTTATTTATACTCTCTTCCATATATGCTATTGTTTTTGTAATGAATTTCCCCCAAAGAAATAGAAGTGATTTCCTACATTTAAGATTTTGCCTTACAATCTGAACTGGAAGCCCAATCTTTCTTCCTCTTAAGATCCTGTACTCATCTCATCTTATCTCTCAATAATTTTTTTTTTTGGGTCCGGTCATGGGGCCTGAACTCTGGGCCTGGGCACTGTCCCTCAGCTCTTCAGCTCAAGGTTAGCACTCTACCACTTGAGCCACAGCGCCACTTCTGACTTTTTTCTTTTTGCTTATGTGGTGCTGAGGAATCGAACCCAGGGCCTCAGGCATGCAAGGCAAGCGCTCTACCACTGAGCCACCTTCCCAGCCCTCTCAATAATCTTTTAGCCATGAAACTACTTTTATTTCCCCTGATTAGTTAGTGCCTTGGTCATTCCTTCCTACCTGCCTTGTTCATGCTACTTTATGTCATATAGCTCTTCTTCACTCTGTACTTCTTCACTCCCTCACCCATCAATCTAAATAATTTATACCTGTTAAAATACTATGGATTGTGTCCATTGCAGTACATTACAGTGACACTTATATAGATAGGGTGGATACATATGAGCTACCAAAGAGTGATCCTTGAGGTATATTATTGCTAGTGAAAAAGTATGTTATGGCAGGTGCTGGTGACTCAGGAGGCTGAGATCAAGAGAATTTTGGTTTTAAGCCATATAGTCATAAAAGTCCACAGATTTCAAAAAGCAGGGCTGGCGGCATGGCTGAAGTCATAGAGGGCTAGCTGAGCAAGTAGCCAATTTCGTCAGCTTGAAGCCCTGAGTTAAAATTCCAGCCAAATAAGCATGAAGCCCTGAGTTAAAATTCTAGTATATTCAAAAAATCCATTTATACATTAATATTATAATTATACATTTATATATGTAAACGGTATTTATAATATGATTCCATTCTTGAAAAAATATTAGTACTAATAAACGTGAATGGCTATTTAGAGAGAAAAAACTTTTAAAACTGCCTTGTTAATAATTATCCTTGAACAAAGGTGGTAATTACAAGGATTTGGGGAGATTAAATAGCCCTCCAACACCTGACTTTTAAAAAATAATGGTTGTACATTTTTGTAGTAACCAGAAAACATAAAAACAGGGGGAAAAAGAATGCTCTGCAGACTTTAGTATATGTCTCCTCCTTAGGTTCCCACAGTGACAGGTCTCTTGCTCATATTCTCTCACCTTCCACACCCTCTTGCATGAACCTCACAGCAAACCTCACATTATATTAGTTTATGGATCTTGCCCCTGATTCAGGATGATTTGGTATAATTTGAATTCTTAGGCCCAGTGTCTATGCTCAGCCTCTGTTCCATCAGTATTTATTGAGCTTGTCTGTCATGTCCCAGGCATCTCTGGGCATTGTGGGCCTTCCTGGGCCTGGAGTTTTAGAGGGACTGTAGATCCTGTTCTTTCCATGGCCAGAGCTATGTGACTGATGGAGTTGATCGATTGGCCTTCTAATTCATTACGAGCTTCTGACTAGGATGCCATTGATTATGATTGGTAAGGATGTGATTAGAAGTCTCTTGTGTGTTTGTATTGATCTTGAGAGGAATCTATTTCTATATAGCAACCTAGGATCTAATCTAGTATTAGATAAACTCAATTCAGCATTTCATCAAGACACAAGTCACTGAAGTGTGGAAGAATGATAGGAAGGTTTTTGACTGTGTTAGGAACTCTTCATCAGTCTAACCAAATACCCAAAAGAAACACATGTATTTTATTTATTTATTTATTTATTTATTTATTTATTTATTTATTTATTTATTTATTTATTTATTTATTTATTTATTTAGGTCGTGGGGCTTGAACTCTGGGCCTGAGTGCTGTCCTTCAGCTCTTCAGCTCAAGGTTAATGCTCTACCACTTGAGTCACAGCGCCACTTCCTGTTTTCTGGTGGTTTTTATTGGAGATAAGAGCCTTAGGGACTTTCCTGCCCAGGCTGGATTTGAACCACGATCCTGGAATCTCAGCCTCCTGAGTAGCTAGGATTACAGGCATGAGACACCTGGGCCCGGCTTGTTTTATTTATTTTTTTATATTTTATTGTAAAGGTGATGTACAGAAGGGTTACAGCTACATAAGTAAGATACTGAGTGTTAGATAAATTAAATCGGCAGCGGAGGAAAGAGAGCACCATTGGTATGCAGGCAGGAAGAGACGTTTATTCTATTACAGAACTGCTACAGGTGAGAGAAGGTGTGGCCACACCAGTTATACCAGGGCCTAGGACCTTCCCACAGTCCAATGGGAGGCATGACTGGGGTCGGCCCAGGATGTGACCTCAGAGGGGGAGGTGACTGCTTCTAAGTGTGTCAGTTACCTAGGTGACACAGGCACTGGGCTGGGACTTAGCTGAGGGTAGGGAGACTAGCCCTTGCTTGGCCCAGGGCAGACATTGCATTGAGTACATTTCTCTTTGAACACTTTCACCACCTCCCTCATTTTCTTCCAGTGTTTCCTCTCTACAGCCCTTTCCCCCAAGTTGTGTACTTCATTTCCAGTGTCTAGTGAGTATCCCAGCTGAATTGGTTCACTCCCTGCCCCACCTTTTCCCCTACCTAAATAAGATAAAACTTTTAATACAAGACAAAGAGATCAAAAACAGCAACAAAAAGGAATAAACCAAAGAAAAAGAAGGAAAAAAAACAAAAATAGTATAATAAAAGGCCTATTTCCATTTTTTTTGGAGTTCATTTTGATAAGCATCATTTTATATGATCATATGCACACAGCTATTGAGCCCTTTTGATTTAAAGAATATCCTCCTTTGGTCTTACTGTGTGAATATTTAGAGTGCTGTTTAATCAACCATGTCCAAGTGTAATTTTTTTTACTATCCATTGAGTTTACTTATAGATTTATAAGCACATTCTAATTATTACAAGTGAGAGAAACCATGCAGCCTATGTTTCTTTGGGTATAGATTACTTCACTTAATATAATTTTTTCCAAGTCCAAAAGAAACAATTTAAAAGAAGAAAGAATTTATTTTGGCTCATGATTTCAGTTCATTGTGGTGGGGAGGGCAGAGCAGAGTACCTTATTTCATGGCTAGAAAGCAGAGAGAATGCATGTACTACCTGGTGGAGTTTTCCCCCTTTTATTCCATCCAGATTCCCAGCCTATGGAATGATACCACTTTTATTCAGGATAGGTCTTCCTCTCTCAGTTCTTTTTGGAAACACACTTACAAATGCATCATTTTACTAATATCTTAGGTGCTTCTTTATCTTATCAACTTTTACTAATTTTACTAATATCTTAGGTGCTTTTTTATCTGATCAACTTGACAACCAGTTTAAACTATCACATTTTCCACTAGTCCCGTTAAGGTCTAGGCAGGGGAGATATTGACAGCTAGTTAGAATTTGATTATTCCTGTGGTGCTGTCAGGCTCAGCATGCCCTTCCTTAGCCTGGCCTAGACACAAAGAGAGGAAGCAATGTCATCAGTGCACTTTTAAAAATCAGACAGAGCTAACTGGGAACTCAGTTTTTCTACCAGTCTGAAGGCTGCTCTAGGGATCACTGTGAGGTCCATACTGGGAAGGCGGAGCAGACTCCTCCCTCTTTTTGATTAAGTCTCCGCCCAGTACCAGTTACCTAGGTAACGGATACACTTGGAGGCAGTCACCTCACCCCTCCCTAAGGTCACACCGAGTGTGGCCACACCTTCTTCTGCCCCTGGCCTAGATAAATCCTGGCCCAGTAGTAGTTTGGAGCTTTTAATCCTGCTGCGTGGGCTTCCAACGTGACGTGACCGAGGGCGGCCTGCAAATAAAACTTTTCCCTTGCCTGAATACCATGTTGCTGCTCTCTTTCCTCGGCTGCCAACTTAAAAGGGACAAGTGCTTGGAAATTTGGTGTTTGGTAAACATATGTTGAATTGAATTAGTCAAAGAATTTTGTGCCCAGAAAATTCTCATCTGTAAAATGGGAATATATATCTCACACAATCACAGTGGAAATTAAGACAACGTGTATGTAGCAACTATTCTAGTGCCTAGCACCAAGGGGAAATCGATAACTACTACTTTCCTTGTTTGTGCCCTTTTTCCTCTTAAGAGTTAAAGTCTTCTTACTCTCTGCATACGTACTGGTTTCAATAAGAATGGCTTAGGATTGACCTTTTTTTTTTTAAAGGCAGAATGAACTTTCTCCCTACATTGAGTTGTCTTTTAAGGGAGGTTGTAGCCCTTGTAGCTATCAGTGTCATCTACAGAATCTGCTATTCACAGCAGTGCTTTCTAGCACAGCCACAAGGGAGAATGGAAAGAGCCAAAGACAATGTGAAGTTACTTGAGCTCTTTATTATCTATTCCCTTCCCTTTCCCTTCCTTCCCTTCTCCTTCCCTCTTCCCTCTTCCCTCTTCCCTCCTCCCTCTTCCCTCTTCCCTCTCTCCTCTCTCTTCTCTCTTCTCTCCTCTCTCCTCTCTCCTCCCCTCCCTTCCACTCCTTTCCTCTCTCCTCTTCTTTCCCTTTTTACCTTCCCTTTCCTCCCTTCCCCTTCCCTCCTCCCCCTTCTCTAGTACTTAGTAGTACTAGGGTTTTAACTGAGTCACTTGCTACACTGGTGCTCTCCACTTGCATCATACCTCCAAATAACCTTTTGCTGGTTATTTTGGAGATTGAGTCTAGAGAACTTTTCTGCCCAGATTGTCCTCAAACTTCAGTCTTTCAGATCTCAACCTCCTGAGAAGATAAGATTATAGGCATGAGTTATTCTGGGTTATTAAAATTAACTTGAAGTCTCTGTGGGAGCATCAGCCAGACTTCCCATCACTGACAAAATACCTATTATGAGCAACTTAAAGGGAGAAAGGATTCATTTTGGCATTAAGTTACAGAGGCTTATGGTTAGGCAGAATATGAGGGTAAGGAGAGCAAGTGGCTGCTTATTTACCTCATGACAGAAAATAGAAGTGGGGAGAGAGGGAAGAAAGGAATGGGCTAGGGACAACATAAATCCCCCCATTAATCTACTTCAGAGGCCCAACTTGGTAAAGTTTTCACAACCTCTCAAAAATAGCACTTCTACCTGGAGAATATTTCATATCATATCAAACCATATCAGTGGATATGGAACTAGAGGAATATAATGGAATGCCACCTTGGATACTTTTATTGAAAGACCTAACTATTAACTGTAATTGCAGTATCCCAGTAGCCAAGAGAAGAACAAATATAATGATGAGTTATATAATTATCTAATAAAAACCCACTAAGTATCTTGGTTGTCTGCCAATAAAATAGTCTTTTCATGATACTGATAATAATGAGCTAAGAGCATTTTTATTTTTTGGTGGTACTGAGTTTTGAATGCAGGACTTTGTGTTTGTTAGAATAGTACTCTACCACTTGAGCAACACTTCCAGCCCAACTTTTTGCTGGTTGGGAGATGGAATCCAGTGAGCTGGCCTAGTTCTAGTCTAATTTAGACTGGCCTTGAACTGTTAATCCTGTAGACATCAGATTTTTTGTAGCTAGGATTGCAGGCATATAATTAGTTGTACTAGGAGAGGTTTCATGGTATCAGTTCCACACCTATATAAACTGTGCAGTGGTCAACCTCGTCCCTCTTATTGCTTATATATCTCTCCCATTCTTAAAACAGTTTCAGTAGGTCTCACTGCTCTGTTTTCATGCATCCAAATAAACTACTTCGATCCTGAAAGCAATTTTATAATAGACATTTCATCATCTATTGTACAATGTCTATAACAAAGCTGATTCAGATAGTGAAGGAATTTTATTATTTAATTTGCAATCTGTTCCTTATAAAACCTGAGTCCATACAAGAAAGGATTCTGAGTTTTGTTTTGTTTTTAAGATTTGAGTCTAGAATATTACATGGAATCTCCTTAGCTGAATAGATAAGCCTGTTTTTAAGATTGCCTTCTTCATATGTCTTTTCTGCAAGGTTGGTTTTTGTCAGGGATTGGATAGTAGTCAGATTAAGACTGAAAACTCTAGCCAAGGTTTAACATAATCCAGCTAGTCAAATGTTTGAGCTTTCTAGACAACCTCATTCCCACAGCTCCTCATATGGAATGGTTTGTTTCCTTTTCTTTTTGTTTTGTTTTTTGTTGTTGTTGGTCATGGGGACTGAACTCTTGGCCTGGGCACTGACCCTCAGCTCTTCAGCTAAAGGCTGGCTCCCTACCACTTTGAGCCACAGCTCCACTTCTGGTTTTTGAGTGGTTAATTGGAGATAAGAGTCCTATGGGGACTTCTCTGCCCAAGCTGGCTTTGAACTGTCATCCTCACATCTCAGACTTTTGAGTAGCTAGGATTACAGGTGTGAGCCACTGGCACCTGGCTTTATGAGTGTTTTTGCTCAAGGCTAGCACTCTACCACATGAGCCATACCTCCACTTCCAGCTTTTTGGTAGTTTATTGGCGATAAGAGTCTCATGAACTTTCCTGCACAGGCTGGTTTTGAACCTTGATTCTCAGGTCTCAGCCCCCTGAGTAGTTAGGATTACAACCATCAGTGCCAGCCAGATGTTGATTTTTTTTTTTAATTTAAAAAATCTACTTGGCATGGTGGTGTACACTTAAAATCTCCACTAGCATTTGGGAGGTTGAAGCAGGAAGAGTACAAGTCTGGGCCATTATGGACTACATATGAGACACTGTCTTGAAAAGAAAACACATACACCAAATGTTTTCCTTAGTTTGTCCAGTAGGTGATAAAATCCATATCTAGACAATTTTATATACATTCAGTTTTTCTCTGTGTGTCATTCTCATTATGTATCTCAGGCTGACCTCAAACTTCCTTTGAGGTTTCCGCCCTCCCTCCTTCCCTTCCTCCTTCCCTCCTTCCCTCCCTCCTTCCTTCCTTCCCTCCCTCCCTCCCTCCCTTCTCTCTCTCTCTCTCTCTCTCTCTCTCTCTCTCTCTCTCTCTTTCTTCCTTTCTGGTGGTACCAGGGTTTGAACCTCAGACCTGGTATCAGCTCAGCTTGTGTGCTCACAGCTGGCAACCTACCATTTGAGCCATGTCTCCAGTCTTGGCTTCTGCGTACTCTTGTCTCAGTTCTCTAGTGCTAGCCTTACAGATAGACACTCAAATGCCTGGTGGCTTTATGTGCATTTTTAATTGGAACAAAGGACATAATTTGCAATCTGTTGTCGTGTATAATAATATTTGTCAGCTTCCTCTCCGTCCATGCAATCAACCTCAAAGGTGGTACTGGCTCTCACCTACCTAAATTCTTTTTTGTGAAATCAGAAGTATACATAGAGACTTGAGAGATACGCTTTCTTATACTGCTTTGGTTTTCTTTGCTTGAAACTACAACGTTTGATGAGAAAGAAAAAACTGTCATCTTGGCACAGCCAGTACTCATTTTCTAATAGAGATAATTTGTTTATATGTCATAAATGAAGAGTCCACAAGGCTGTATATAAATAAAGTGCTTATGAAGTGATTTTCTTTGTAGAACCTTTTTGTTTCAGATAATTTCATAAGAAGTTATTCTGAACAGTTTAATTTTCTATGTTCTTTTTGCAACTGCCAGAACTAAAGAATCCAAGTCAGTCCCTTTGCCCCTCATTAGTAAGTTACCTTCTGTCCTGTCCCTCCATACCTCTGAAAGGGTTCTCTGAATTGTTTGGGAGGGCAGACCATTCTATAGTTGTTTTTATCTGTTATTTATGTTTGCATTCAATTATACTCTACCTTTCTTTCCATTTTGGAGATGGCCTTTGAGCATTTTTTTTTTCAAGGAATAGGTATCTGTTAAAACAATTAGCTCTGGAGAGAGGGGTATTACCCATAATTCCTGTCCTCAGATGAGATGTGTTACTAATAGATCCCTGTTCTCCTATCTGTCCCTCTGGAGAGCCACTGCTCTTGTTTACTCTTTGGCTCTGGGTCTCTTAAATTGGAACTGGCAGGAGGCACTCAATGTTATAAAACAGGTTTGAGTACCCTAGAGGGATCTCTGCTGCAGGGCCCCAGGAATCCAGCTTATATATCTGCTGCCTATCATGCCTTTTTCACCTCATATGTCCCTGGATTCTCAGTATTCTAAACACATACCTTTGTGAAATGAAGATCGACAGTGTGCTATTAGATATGGCAGTTATTAGTCATTTGTGATTATTTTAATTAAAACTAATTATAATTCACATTCAGTCCCTTAGTTTTACTAGTTACATTTCAAGTGCCTTATAGGCACAGGGGCTACTATAATGGACAATGTAGATATGGAACATTTGTCATCACACAAAGTTCTGTTATACAGCACTGCTCTAGAAATTGGATGGCTGAAGCTAGTCTATCATCATTGACATCTGAGGAGGAAGCATAACATCCTCCTCAATTCTTGGTCTCTTCAATAGTTCCTTGGTATGGTAATCGTCATTTGCCTGCTTTATTATAGTCTTTAATTATGCTGTAATCTCAGCTACTCAGGAGATTGACTCAGGAAGATCACTTGAGCCCAGAAATTTGAGACTAGCTGACATGGAAAGTGTTACATATTTCTAGTTAGAGCCATGGGAAACAGTGCCAGGTTTTCTGTCTGTTGCTGTCTGGCATTTTATATGAGAACCATATGGTGATAGTCCTATAAGGAATGTGAAGAATCTACATCAGGTTGTAAGGCCGAACTGTTTAGCAGAAAGCCACACCTGACTATATGGCTGGCCTCCATGGTCTGAGTCTTGCCTTCTGCTGCTGCTCTGATTTTTCCTAGCAGGAAGCAGTAGACAAAGTAGGTCTGATAATATCTGGAGGCTTAGCTGAGAAATACTTGGCTTTCAGGACACATATTGTAAAAATCAGAAATTAGGAAGTATTTTTTTCCGTTATGAGTTTGTCCTTTAGTATTTCTAGTATTTTTTTTCAGGCCAAGGGAATTTGGTCAAATGTTAGAAACAAGAATATATAATAACCAAATATTGTTTGCTATGTACCCAGAAATGTGAATGAGAGATTTCCTGTGGAAAAATACATTTACATTGCATAATTGGCCCCGAGCCTGTGCTATTATCTCCCAGGTCATCTTTAGATATATGCCTTCTTTTTCTGTGCTTTAGTTTGTGTAGTGTGTGTTAAAGGGAATGACAACAGAAAAGTATACTTGATACACAGCAGTCTTCATAACCTGCCTCCCTTTCTCTCAAGGAACACCAAAGCATTTCCTAGAATATGCTGAAGATTTTATCTAAAGGACTGACTTTCTGTGGGATTTGATTGGTAGGACTTGGGGGAATATGGATATTAGAGATTATTGTTTTGTTTGTTTTGTCAGATATGAATATATCAGTGACTTGGCACTCCTATATAGAGTATTGCTCACAGCTGTGCCCTTGGCACAGCCTGTGTATAACTTGATTCAGAGAGAAGACTTTGGGAAAAGTTTTGCTTGTTATGTGGTAAGATGCCAGTTTTTGAGATCAGGTGGTTTGGTGAGAAAGGCTAAGGATTGAATAGTACATTCCCAGAGAAAATTAATATGATTGCTAGATAGAAATCAAAATCCAGATAAGAACACTTTAGGGAAATCGAGTTTTGTCGTAGACTGGGTCATAGTAAACTATCTAAAAATGTGAAATAAGTGTGTAGTCTTAGGAACTGGATGACAGAAATTTGGAGGAAATTGAAATGTAGCAGTTTTATACATTTTTTATAGTTTGGAAGTTATTTTGGAACCAAAGAAGGATTTATGTCTTCTGTACATAAAGATATTATGCATTAAGCTATGTGAAATTCCAGAAAAATTTAGGAAACAGCTTATTGAGTATAGAGAAGGGCATAGTTAAAGAATTAGAATTAGGCCCAAGGGGAAAATAGTTTTTATAGTGGTAGTTCTTTCATTGCTCAATTTGGGTCATAGTAGTCTTTGAATAACAGTGACCAATAGCCATATATTGAAGGGAAATTGATTTCTTAGTACACTGTGCTGAAATAATGGGATGGCTATAAACCTGACCTTTTTGACATCATGTCTCCAGTTCTTTGAATATCTGACTACTTGTCCTAGGAACAATCATTTAGTCTTCTAAATGGAGGGACTCTGAGAAGCCCAGAGATTGAAGAGCTTGTTTGTGGGATGGGACAATGAACAAATGACTGTATCACTATCAAGCTTTTGCTGTTCCCAAAGTCTATATATTCAGTTTTAGTGACTTTCCATGTAATGTATTTGACTTTTAGCTTCTGTTGCTAAAGTAATGGTAACATATTCTGTTTTCCATTTGTTTATTTATGGTCTTGTTTTCTACCCTAGCAAAACTTGATATAGGTAACAAAGCTTTAGAAATGTACACATACCAGAGTAATAGATAACTCTGATTTTGTTACAAGGCAATAATTTAAGTTGGCAGGTTTAGCTGATAACATAAAACACAAGAGAGAAATAGGATCAGTTTATAAATGTCAGCAGAGCCCCTGAGAGTGAGTTGCTGTCTTAGAACTAACTCCTATACTATTGTTTTGTCTACTATATTATAAAGTGAAATAAACTGATGTCTGTGAAAATCTGGCAGACTGAGATTAAAAGAATAGGTCTGTAAATTAGCTGTTTCCTTTAGGTCACTTTAAGCAACTTCTAGAAGGAATTAAATGACAGGACATTAGAATCCTTGGAAGGACCCGAGTTTAGCTTTTCTGGAAGCTTTTTCATTGATGTCTGGAAAGTAGCTTGTGGAAGGTCATTGCAGGTTCTGCAATAGTCAAACTCATTCAGAATGATGGGACTGTGAAATATTTTAGTGATTTGATAAAACAAATCAGTTTGGTATAATGGAGCATTGACATACAAGATCAGCATCTCTCATATGTAAAATAAATATTCCTGCTTTACCTTGACATTTATTTCCCATAAACACTCTAGCATTTGTGGAACATTATTTTATGAATGTGTTTTATTTCTTCTGATGTGCTTTACCGATATCTGAAGAGCCAGGAAAATGGCAGAGACTAGGAACAGTTGGGCTTTAGGGAACTAGTTTCAGTTTCACAAAGTTAGGAGTAGACATAAAAACAAAGAAAAGGTAACACTTTCATGTATTTCAGTGACTGCCACACACAGAGAAAAGTTGTTGGATTATTGCTTTTCCTCTATCAAGCAGGTTACACTGAGGTCCTTGTTTAGTAGTATTTTGTCCAACAATAGAAAAATAAAATTCTAGGATCTAAAAAAATGTTAATGTCATGCTTCCATTCTCCTATCTTATTTTAGAAGTTTCTGTGGAAAATGTTTGTAGACTTTAGTTGGTGATTTGTGCTATTTAGTCATAATAGGCCCTGGACATTATATATAACCCCAAGATGCTTAGCTTTAAAGGAACAATTCCTTCTAATTCCTTTGTATTTTTTAAACTGCTGACACTGCCACTCCCCCCTCACCCACCAGTAGCAGTATGGGAACAAATCCTCCTGAAGTACCCATTCTCTTCTACTCTGTCTTTCATGGTGCAGATTTGATGGACAAATTAGTTTGTCCCATGAGGGGTCTGCTCAAGGTCATGTGGAAATAAAGACATTATTATTGAACCCATTGTCTTGTTTATAATTAAAAACAAGGCATCTGAGCCCAGATATATGGACTAACTCTTTGTAGCCATAATTCCAGAAAAATATCTCTTACATTTCGGTGTAAATATGCAACTTACTTTTTTTTTTTTTTTGTCGGTCATTGGGCTTGAACTCTGGGTCTGGGCGCTGTCCCTCAGCTCTTCAGCTCAAGGAGAGCTCTCTACCAGTTGAGTCACAATGCTACTTCTGGTTTTCTGGTAATTAATTGGCGTTTAGAGTCTCTTGGACTCTCCTGCCTTAGCTGGCTTTGAAGGTGATCCTCAGATCTCAGCCTCCTGAGTAGCTAGGATTACAGGTATGAGCCACTGGTGCCCAGCATGCAACTTATATTTGATTGGTTGGATACATCTTCATTTGCAGGAAGTGTTAGATTGTGTCTGAGTAATATATTTAATTATAAACCTGTGGTATTTGGAGTCATTACTTCTTACAGTGTGTTTATGTTGTGGATGTATAATTTATAGTAGACTTTTGTAATTATAAAGAACAAACCAATTGTTGACTGTCTCTTACAATTAGAAAAGTTCATTTATGCCCCTTAAAATATACTAATACAATTATCAATCTTTATTTTTAAGATATGTCACATTTTATATAATACAATTTATTAATTGTACAATTTTATATACAATTATTGTACAAGTATTTTTTATAATACCAAGTATTATAAAATACGTCTGTGATTTTGAAGTAATTTATTTTTTTATGCCCAAAGGATTGTGTATTTTGTTTTGAAAAGTAATCATGCACTTAGCAACATATAATTACTCTAGAATTTAAAAAATTCTAATATGAAAAATGATATATGCTTATATACTAATAACTATAGAAATATGTAACTTAGGAAGTATAAGTCCTTTTAACTCTAATTTACCAGAGACAACACATTTATGTAGGCTCTTAGAAAGTCCTTTTCATTAGCCAGGTATTGTGGTCTATACCTATAATGTCAGCATTTAGGAGGCTGGTGTCAGGAGGAGTCAGAAGCCAGCTTAGGGTACATAGTACTTGCCTCAAAAAAATCATTTTTAATTATAAGAGTAAACAAATACAGAAAATAATTCACTAGTGAATTATTACAAGGTAAATTCTCTCTCCTATCATTTTTTAATATTTTGGCTGTATTTTATGAAGAGATGTTTCCCTTCATACACTTTCATTACCCATTGGTACAATTCATAAAGGTAGATTGAATGGTCTTTTTCCTTATTTACAAGAACTGAAGATAATGAGTTGGTTCCTGTTTATCCTGTGAGAAGATAGGCAATTAAGGGTTTTTCCCTTTAAGAGCTCATATACTTAAGTTTATTTCATAGGGTTTAATTAATTGCAATTGCTTTTTAAAAATAGATTAATTGGTTGATTGATGCTGGGGATAGAAATTCGGGCCTTATCTGCCAGCCAAATACACTACCACTGAGGTATATCCACAGCCTATTGTAATTATTATTTTTATTGAAGCTCAAATTGTCCCATCTTTATTATCAGTTTTTTAGGTTTCAGGAAGTTTTCAGGTTAGCTTCCTCTCCCTGCTTTGTCAGTACTTGGGTTTGAACTCTGGGCCTTGCATTTACTAAGCAGGTACTCTACTATTTGAGCCATGTTCCCAGGCCTTTTTGCTTTAGTGATTTTTCAAATAGGTTTTTGCATTTTTGCTTGGACTGGCCTGGGCCATGATCCTTTTATTTGTTTCTACAGGGTTGGAATGACAGATACATTCTACCATATAAGGCTTCTTTTTATTGATTGATAAGGGGGATCTCACTAGCTTTTTACTCAGATTGGCTTTGAACTATAATCCTCATTGTCTGTAGGATTGCAGGAATAAGCTACCTTTTCTAAATCGGGTAGATTGTGTTGCTGTTAGCCTAGTAGGAAATGGCTATATCTTTCCAGCTTGCATTTGCTATCTGTAGCGATATTCTTTTTCATTCCTTTTTGACTTACAATTTTATTATATGGGATTGTATCCCAATATTTTTTGTTACTTTTCTGTTGTTGTTTGTGGAAATAGGTTTTTTGAACTTTTAGGAAGAAGCATGGTTTTAATTATCTTTTCTAAATTTGTAGTGCACCCTCTTCTGTTGTTTGCATGTAGCAATTGGAAACATAGCACTTGCTCTTGCTTTTCCCTCCCCCACTTGCATTGTATTTTCATTGTTCCTATCTGCTCCATTTTTGATCCCACTTGGTGTAGGACCCTGTCCTGGTTGGATGTACTGCTGGGTTAATTTTGAGAGTTCAGTAAGGCTAAATCGACCCCATAACTCTTTGAAATCTTAGCCTAGGCTGCTTGCCTTTGTCCACTGTGACTGGGAAAAATTGCTCCAAGGTTATTCTCCCATTAGCCCACCACAGTGAATATTCATAGGCTGCTTTGGGGTTTCTTGTTCTTAGGTGGGTCAGACAGCTCACTGCTTTTAATTCCTTTTCACTCAGTTCTGACTTAAATATGCTTTTGGATTTGATTTTGCTATCTAATTACTGTTTGTTTTTACACAGGGATTTGGATATTTATAAAAACTGTGCTGCTGCCACATTAACATATATGTTCTTTAAAAAGAAATGAAATTATATATGTGCATCATGTTCTCTTTGCGTAGTCTAAGTCATTTTCCAGTACCAGTACAAATCTCCCTCTTTCTTGTTGAAGACTATTAGAGGGATGTGCTATATATTTTATATAACAAATCCCCTATGGATGGACATTTCTATTGTTTTTTCATACTTTTCAGTTATTAAAATGCTGAAATGAACATTTTATCCTTATATCATTGTGTACTTCTGTGAATATTTCCATTGGATGAATTCCTGGTAGTAGAGTCTGTTGGGTCAAATAGAATCAACAGTTTTAGTTTTAATGAATGTTGCCAGATTCCAGAAGTATTATATTGGATAGGGTGTTAGTATATCTGTTGTTGTATAGACTTGCCAGTATGGGCTTAGAAGTTCTTCAAGATATGGGTATTTATGTATGTGATTTATAGTCCTCTTTAAGAAACTGGTGAGAGTTATGAAATTACCTAGAAAACTGTAGTTGTACTAGCACTTACATTAAGCAAGCCTTGAACATGAGCAGGGATATTGGTGGTTTGGAGAACAATGAGGAACCATGGAAGATTAAAAGATGACTGCCAAAAGCACTGTCCTTGGGAATGCTTCACGACTATAGTTAGAGGAGATACTGGCACATGAGGAAACATTTATCTTTTCAGAACAGTTTAGGTCTTGTGGTCTCCTGGAGCTTTTGCTCCAGGATTTCTGAAATTCTGAAGAATTTGTTTGCTTTTTATAAATTTGAAATGGGAGGATGAAGAAGGATGTCAGAGAAATGATTTTTTTATAAGATAAACTCTATCAAAGGGTCTAAAGGCTGGGAGTAATAGTAGGACCTGAATTTATCTATGAGCTGGAGGGAGTGTCAAGGCTGGAGCTTCCATGCACCCTATGGATACTTGGTAGAGGACTTGAGAGTGTCTAGTGCATATCCAATCAATTGACAGTTACAGAGTTTACATTTGGTGTTGAGGATGGAGAGAGAATATCAGCTGAGGCAGTATTAGCTACTGTGATGGTGGGTAGAGGTGTAAAGTAGCTTGTTTGTCAGAAGTGTGTACATCAGCAGGTTTACTGGAGAACCAACTTTGTGCTCACTGGCCCAGAATATCCAAGCCTCCTCACACATGCTTGGGTGGGCACCTGCTGTTAGCCCAATGCAAAGCAGAAAGCCAGAGCAGGGCAGCTGCTTTTTATAAGCTCTTCTGTGAATTGTCACAAAACTGGCTTAAGCTTGTAATTGAGCTAAGCTTATTAGGAAACCTGAAGGTCTTTTTCCCTTGTTGCTGGCAGTTCCCATTTAACATGTCTTTTCCATTCACACACATTTGACTAAGTTATGCTGCTGGCTATAGCCTCTTTGATTTCTATCAAAGAAAATGGACAGAAACCACCCCATCTTAAATGGGTTTGGTGGCCTCTAGGAGGCTTGAGCCAAGGAAGGCTACAGTGGGTGTTTTCAATGTCTCATACCCTTAGTAATTTGGATGATTACTTGTTATTAATCATTTTGTAGTCCTAATAAGGCAATGTAACATGAAAATGCTACAAAAGTTATGTATGTACCTTTTTCTCTATAGAAATCAGTTAGGTGTTTATTGAGAGTAGTCACAGTTTGAGCATCTTTTATGGCACAGGTCCCTGTCTCATAGCTGGGAAAACTGAACAAGTCATAGACAAGAGCTAGGTATACATTATTGAGAGCTCTGTGATATTCACCCTATGCACCTCATATGCATATCTCTTACTCTTTACAATCAACTCTATCCCATCAACTGGATACTCTGGCATCTATTCTGCATATTGGTAACAAAAGTTATTTGCCAAAGTCTCAGAGCTATTAAGGACAGGTGAAGAGCTATGCCCTTCAACACTTTGAACAACTGACCAAGGTTCCCAAATGCTATGTTCTGCACCTCTATTTGTTGAAACTAGCAATGCAGGTGAAGAAAACAAAGCTAGTAGGTCTCTTAATACTGGTGATCTGAAATGGTAAGGTAAGTTCTACTTTGACATCCTTCAAAATAGGCTGAAGTTCATTTTGTTGCTTAAGCTGTCTGTATTTAGGAGTGATCCTTTCACAGTGAGATAAGAGCAAAAATTTTGGGATCCGTTGTTTTCCTGACTGTAATCTTTTCACTGTTCTTCACATTATGCTTGTTGTTCTACCTGCTTTCTTCCTCATATCCTCTAAGGAAAAACAAGATTCTGGAGCCCATTCCTTATGGGTGAGAAATGTCTTGCCTGAGGGCTGTATAAGGCTCACAAAATTATTTGGTACGTGATAGTACAGACTTCTTGGGTGCTTCTTGTTCCCTGCCTGTGAATTATTTTGTATGGCTCGCGAATGATATTATAAATATCCAAATGAACCTTGAAAGAAGAAGTATTCCCCACCTTTGCTGGAACTAATCTAGAGAGAAATTCTACCCTAGATATTTTTTCTGTAGTTACTCCTATGGATTTTATTTTTTCTACTGTTGAGTTTCCAAGGTAAGGTGCTTTTGTAGGATAAGTGTAGAGGCTAGGAGTAGCTGATTCCTAGGAACTAACAGGGCTGAGGTGGGGAGAAAGGATTAAAACTTAAAGCACCATATCTTGGCACTTTGCTTTCTTTCTTTTTTTTTTTTTTTTGGGGTCCGGTCATGGGGCCTGAACTCTGGGCCTGGGAGCTGTCCCTCAGCTCTTCAGCCCAAGGCTAGCACTCTACCACTTGAGCCACAGAGCCACTTCTGGCCTTTTACTTATGTGGTGCTGAGGAATCGAACTCAGGGCCTCGAGCATGCAAGGCAAGTGCTCTATCACTGAGCCACCTTCCCAGTCCAGCACTTTGCTTTCTTAACCCCCTTATTAAGTTATGATTTCTGTTTGAGGAAAATAAGTGAGAACAAAGGATATGTTTAGAATCCAATCTTTGTGTTTTGTTTTTGGGGGGGGGGGTCCGGTCGTGGGGCCTGAACTCTGGGCCTGGGCGCTGTCAGCTCAAGGCTAGCGCTCTACCACTTGAGCCACAGCGCCACTTCTGGCTTTTTTCTTTTTGCTTATGTGATGCTGAGGAATCGAACCCAGGGCCTCATGCATGCAAGGCAAGCGCTCTACCACTGAGCCACCTTCCCAGCTCTGTGTTTTAAATTTGACTAATGAGCAGGTTTAGCACTTTGGTTCTCAGTCAACCCATGTTCAACGTGTCAATTAATCAATAAATATTTTGAAAAATAAGAGTCAGAAATGGTTTCACCATTCGTGTTAGTGAGTTGCTAATGAAATTGTACCTGGATGAGAAAGGCAGATGATCTGGGATCCTTTGGGTGTCTTCTCCAGAAAAATGAATGGTCCTGGAGCAAGAGTCCCCTGACCCTTGGGGAACAGGCTCATTAATTTTGTTTTTATTTATTTATTTATTTATTTATTTATTTTGTCGGTCGTGGGGCTTGAACTCTGGGCCTGGGCGCTGTCCCTCAGCTCTTCAGCTCAAGGCGAGCACTCTACCTCTTGAGCTACAGCGCCACTTCCAGTTTTCTGGTGGTTTATTGGAGATAGGAGTCTCACGGTCTCTCCTGCCCGGGCTGGCTTTGAACCGCGATCCTCAGATCTCAGCCTCCTGAGTAGCTAGGATTATAGGCGTGAGCCACCAGCGCCCGGCTATTAATTTTGTTTTTTAACTACCAATTCACTAATGCTTTTTTTTTTGGGGGGGGGGGGAGAGGACAGGGTCGGTCGTGGGGCTTGAATCTGGGCCTGGGCGCTGTCCTGCAGCTCTTCAGCTCAAGACTAGTGCTCTACCACTTGAGCCACAGCTTCACTTCTGGTTTGCTGGTGGTTTATTGGAGATAAGAGTCTCACAGACTTTGCTGCCCAGACTGTTTTGAACTGTGATCCTCAGATCTCAGCTTCCTGAGTAGCTAGGATTACAGGTATGAGCCGCCAGCGCCTGGCCTCACTAATGCTTTTGTCTCCTTATTGTGAAATGAAACTCGTTGTTGGTGTCTCATGGTTATCTTTAATCATAGAATGAATTCTTTAAAAATGCATGTTTATTTGAAAGTAGGGTTAGAGAGCCAGAAGAACTGCAGTGGTATTAGAGCTTATGTCTGACTTTAGATCTGAGTGATTTGCTTTTCTAAATTTTTTTTTGGACACACACACACACACACACACACACACACACACACACACACACACACACACACACACACACACACACACACACACACACACACACACACACACACACACACACACACACACACACACACACACACACACACACACACACACACACACACACACACACACACACACACACACACACACACACACACACGAAAAGAGATTGAGGTCTGAAGAAGTACACACACACATACACACACACACACGAAAAGAGATTGAGGTCTGAAGAAGTACCCACACCCCTGAAAAGAGATTGAGGTCTGAAGAAGTGTAGGGCTCTATGTAGGTGAGGGAACAAGGGAATGTAGATATTACAAAGAGAAGTGGCAGAGCTGGTGGGTCCTAGGGGAGTGTAGATATTACAAAGAGAAGTGGCAGAGCTGGTGGGTCCTAGCATTGTTATTGAAAACCAGATTCTGAGCATGGTTGTAAAACACAAGGACTCTGAGTAAGAATCTGAGGGGCTGTGCTATACTTGTTAATCTCACTTACTTGGTGTTCTCAACTAAGGAAGGACATGGATATATTGAGGCTAGAGAGGGGAACAATCATCCGACAGGGGATAAGAATAGTTATGAGCTTTTGATTAAAAGTAGTTTCTTGGCTTCCTTCTTCCCATTCTGCATTAATCCACTCCAGGATTTATTAAATTTGGTGCTATCATAGCCTCTTCTACAACTAGGAGTTGACTGCACATCATTGAAGATTTTTTTTTGGGGGGGGGGTGCTGGTCCTGGAACTTGAATTTAGGGCCTGACACTGTCTCTGAGCTTTTTAAAAATTTTGTTCAAGGCTAGAATTCTATCACTTGGGCCACAGCTCCACTTCTGGCTTTGGTGGTTATTTGGAGATGAGAGTACTTTTCAAACCATGAGAGTACTTTTCAAACCATGATCCTTAGATCTCAGCCTCCTGATGAGAAGCAAAGATTACAGGCGTGAGCTACCAGTGCCCAGCAAGACCTGATAGCTTTTGTAGGGGGAAGTACGATAAGGGCCATGACAGGAGTCCTAGTAGTTTTAGTCAAAATGTCATTATCTCTTACTGCTATTTCAGTCTTCTCATTCCATACTCATTTCCCTCAATTCAGGTTTGTTATTTCTGATCAGGACAATTATAACAGCTTGCTGATTGGCATTCAACTTCCTGTCTCCCAGTTCTATTTTCTGAGCCCCAGTTACTTTAGTTGGAGTTATTCGTTGCTTTTAGGAAAACAGACTCTGGAATTGTGGTTTTACGTGTGCTTACCCCTCTGCCCATTTACTTTACTACAACTCCTAAGTGATATCCTTAGGTTGTCACTTGTCTTTCCCATTGTGTGGTACAGCATATGAACATATAGTAGGCTGTCATATAAGGAATTCCTAAAAAAGAGTAGTCTTTTGCCCAGTCCTTAGTAATTGCTCACAGGCCAGACAATTATGGAGAGGTTTACCATGTCCAAATATACTACTAAAGCCTCTGTCCTGATGACTGTTCAGAGTGTGTCTCCTACTGGAATAGGAAATTTAAATAACCGTGAGGTACTTTTTGTTCTTGGAACCCATTGCTCTTGTGAGTTTTATGAGTAGAGGTTGGAGACAAGCTATTATCTGTCTTTGATGACTGGGAAGGAGGCAGAGGTTAGGTTGTAGCTTATGAGATTTTTGTAGGCGAGTTCTGGGGGGACAGGATAACTATTTTGAGGGACTTGAGGCAACTTAGAGATTTCTGCCTTTGCTTCAAAATCATGCCACAGAATTTTTCTAAGGCCCTTGTGTGACTTGGTAAAAAAAAATTGGATGAAAATTTTTATTTTTCTCAGTTTGTCATTCTTCTTAAAAAATGCATAAATAAAACTACAATGTTAGAATGATATATTTTACTGTCTTTTAAAAGCCTTCATTTGTGTGGTTCAACTTAAAAATAACATTAAGCATTGGTTCAGTGTTTAGCACCTTTGAGAGGTTTGTGCACATTTTTTGTTACTCGTTCAGTTCAAGTCCTGCCTTAGAGACAGGATAGATGCTCGTTGTGTGAGGCAGGGATCTTGCCAAGGCTTATTTGGGAGTTTTGAATAAAAAGGCAGAAGGATAGGATGGTGGTAGTCATGGCAACCAGGCCTGTAATGTCTCAGTTTTGTCCAGCCCTAGTTAGGAGGTTGGTGGCCCAGTGAGGAGTGTAGCATTGCTTTCTATGGCATATTCTTCCAATTTTTTTCAATCTGAGGCTAAAAGAGCTAGCATGGAACAGACCTTTCTGGAGGCCACCTGTGTGCCTGGAGTTGGGGCTGAGATGTGGGTCTGAGTAATTGGTCCCTGCTCATCAGAAACATGGCATAATGGGGTGATTTTACCTTTGAGATATAACTGCAGGACTTAACAAATGTCTTCTTTTCATCTTGCCTTTTGGGGATGTTTTAGGGGCTGGTTTTCCTGAAGCACTTTTTTCCTTCTGAACACTGACATAGTTCTTTTCTAATTTGTTCTTCACAACAGTGTAGCACATTAGGGAAAGCAGATATCATAAATCTTTTCATTTGGAGGGGGGAGGAGGGGAAGGAGAAGGATTGGGATTGGGGGGAGGGGGAGGCTGGGAAGGGATGTGAAGGGTAAACAAAGGAGGAGGCTGCAATGCTTGGTAAGGTACGCATTATCCTGCCCATGTAATTGTAACCCCTCTGTACAGTATGTTCACAAATAAAATAAAATTAAATTTAAAAAATAAATCTTTTCATTTAATAAGGGCACAACAATTTGAAATAAAATTAAATTCCATTAAATTCACCTGGCTTTCAAAGAGATCTGAAAATGGGTATCAGAGTTCCAAGGCTCATGGGTACAAGGCCAGCTGGGGAAGCCTTTGGCTTTTTGCCATTGTGTTCAGATATGACTAGAAGTCCCTGGAACAGGAAGCTTCCCGGCAGAACACCTCATATCCCATAGCTTCCCAAAGCCTCAAAACTACTCTGAGGCCAAGGCAGGTATAAGCACAGGGCATCCATGTTAGTGCTATCTCTGCTGAGACAGGTGGCCAGGATACACTGCGTTATCACCATGGGTACTACCTTAGGAAAACCTTGCCACTGTGAATTCAGGAGAGGCTAGTTTCTAATTGCTGGGCACTAGAAAGTGTGGGAATCAAGTCCAAGTTAGACAGCATTTTAATGTTATTAATAGGTGAAATGTGTTTTTCCCAGCAATGACAAGTTGGCTGTGAGCTGAATTCTATTTATGGATTTGTTTGTTTTTTAGATGTTCATATTTGGATTTTTTTATTGTGAAAATACTGTACAGAGGGGTTACTGGGTGTTTGTTTATGTTTTTTTGGTGAAAATATCATACAATTACACGGGCAAGATAGTGAGTACATTTCTTATCAAGCATTGTTGCCTCCTTCTTTGTTTCCCCATACCATCCTTTCCCCTCTCCACCTCCCACCCCCATCCTGGATGTTTTTTGAAGGAGCACTTTTCATTCCCTGTTGTTTGACAGATTGACCCTCCTCACTTATCCTTTTACAATCATGTGAGTTTGCTCAACCTGTAGGATTCCTCTTCCTTACGTGTTGTTCTACCAAGGTGTCTCTGCCTCGGTACTCCTAGATTTAATTTTGTCTTCCTGTTTGTAGAATTGCCCTCTTTATGCTCTCTCTAGGCTCCAAGTTTAGGTCTCCCTCCTTCCTTCTATAAATATTTATTTTCACTTTGGACATCTATTGGTACTCAAGAGGTTTAAAAGGAACTGCTACTGTTCTAGCTGAGTGAGTAAATTTTAAAACAACTTTTGGAGATATAACTTATAGATAGCATCACGTTCACTGATTTAAAGTAGTTACAAATGCATAAGATAGATAGGAAGAACAAAGAGGTAGTTTCTAGATTATGGTATTTCATGAACCAGAAAATCTTCAAAAGTAAAACTAGAGAACTAAAGCCAACTTTTTACTGTGCTGAGTTAAAGGCCTCAGCATAGAAACAAAAAACTACCATTAATCATCACCATTATCTCATTTTACAAATGGACATTTTAACACTATAAGAGAGAAACTGAAATTTCAGATAAAAGAACTATTATTTTATGGATGTTCTTAAAGTTCTTACTTCAGGGCCATTGGAATGAATTGCTGCTATAAACAAAACATGTCAAAACATGGTGGCCTAAAACAATAGTAATTTCTTTTTGTATAGCTTTGACTCTTAGAACCATTGTAATAGTTCACATATTCTTCATATGCCCCCAAATAAACAGTAAACTAACCAGGATATGGAGGAGGAAAGTGACAAAATGGAATACCAACAAATAAACTACTACTACAAAATAGTAACTACGCTGAAAGGTAGGGAAGAAAAGATTTTGTGAAACAGTATCTTGAACAAATTATGTGAAGCCAAAGGCAAAAGAATTATACATAAATTTTACATAAATCCTGTGATCTAGTTTTGTTAATGTGTTTATTATAGAGATGATATGGTTTAACAGTTTTGAAACTACTATACTAGAATTGTACAATTAGTGAATATATTATAGATAATAGGAGCTAGGTTTCCCCTTTTTGGAGAAACAGTTGTAAGGAAAGTAGAAAGACATGTGAATCCTTTTGTGTTAGATTGGAATCTGTGGCGTCAGTATAAGCTTGTAGCTTTAATAATGAACACGTTCGTGTGTATGTCATGCAACATCATTTGTATACAAGGTATCTAGTGTTATCTACTCAGATTCTAAAAGCAGTGACCCCCTAATGGTAATGGACATATCTAGCATTAAATCTGTGCAATTGCTCACACCTAAAAATCCTAAGTATTTAGGTTGAGACTCCTTCTCAACTAATAGCTGAGTAAGTTCGCCTGTGTTGGTCATCTCGGCTATGTGGGAGGCTGAGATCTCAGCTGTGTGGGAGGCTGAGGAGAATCAAGGTTCCTGGCCAGCCCAGGCAGAAAATTTCCTGAGATTCCATCTCAATGAAAAGAAGCTGGGTATGATGTTACATACCTATAATCTCAGCTCCAGCAAAAAGCCTAAAATACATGGATCATGTTCTAGTTTAGGGGCAGGAAAGGATATCGTTTCTCAAAACTAAATGGCAAAAAAAGGCTTGGAGGTATGTCTTAGTGGTAGAATGCCTGCCTAGCAAGTATAAGGTTCTGACTTCAATCCTTAGTACTTTTTTTTTTTTTTTTGGGTCGGTTGTGGGGCCTGAACTCTGGGCCTGGGCGCTATCCTTTAGCTCTTCAGCTCAAGGCTAGCACTCTACCACTTGAGCCACAGCGCCACTTCTGGCTTTTTTTCTTTTTGCTTATGTGGTGCTGAGGACTCGAACCCAGGGCCTCATGCATGCAAGGCAAACGCTCTACCACTGAGCCACCTTCCCAGCCCCAAATCCTTAGTACTTTTAAAACAAAAAGTCTGATTCCAGTGCTGAGGATAAGCCTGAAACTTATGAGATAAAATATTAAAGGAGAAATACTTTAAATAAAAGAAAATGATGGAGAAGAGGAAAGATTTTTGTCAAGAAAGTATAAGAATCTGAAGGAGCTCCTTATTGCTAAAGTTGAAATAATCCGAGATATGTGGAAAAACGAACTTTACAACTTTGGCGCAGGAGTGAGGAGGAGGGGGGGAGGGGGGGCGGGGGGGGGAGGGAGAGGGAGATGGAAAGGGATGGTAAGGGGAAACAGAGGAGGAGGCAACAATGCTTGACAAGAAATGTACTCACTACCTTGCTCATGTAATTGTAACCCCTTTGTATGGTATTTTCACAATAAAAAAAATAAAAAAGAGAGGCTGGGAAGATGGCCCAGTGGTAGAGCGATTGCCTTGCATGCCTGAGGCCCTGGGTTCGATTCCTCAGCACCACATAAGCAAAAAGAAAAAGCCGGAAGTGGCACTGTGGCTCAGCGGGTAGAGCACTAGCCTTGAGCTGAGGAGCTGAGGGACAACGCCCAGGCCCAGAGTTCAGGCCCCACGACCAGACCCCCCCAAAAAAAAATTAATAAAAAAAAAGAAAAAATCTGAGAAACAAAATAAACAATAATCATGTTAGATTATAACCAATAGAATCCCGATGCTCATGACTTACATCTGTAAATCCTAGCTATTCAGGAGGCTGAGATCTGAGGATTGTAATTCAAAGCCAGCCCGGACAGGAAATTCCATGAGAGTCTTATCTCCAATCACTCACAAAACAAAAACAAAAACAAAAACAAAAACTGGAAGTGGCACCATGGCTTCAAGTGGTAGAACATTGGCCTTGAACAAAAGATCTTAGGGACAGTGCCCAGGCCCTGAGTTCAAGCTCCACAACCAACCAAAAAATAAATTATATTCAATAGAATAAAATATCAGTCCAGGGCTGGGAAGGTGGCTCAGTGGTAGAACGCTTGCCTTGCATGCCTGAGGCCCTCAGCACCACATAAGCAAAAAGAAAAAAGTGGCGCTGTGGCTCAAGTGGTAGAGCGCTAGCCATGAGCTGAAGAGCTGAGGGACAGCACCCAGGCCCAGAGTTCAGGCTCCACGACCGGACCCCCTCCCCCCAAAAATATCAGTCCATGCTAATATAAATAAATAATATGGAAGAGTGACCTTTTTTCTTGTGTAAATTAGTAAGTTTGTAAGGAATTAGGGAAATAGAAGTAAAATACCATTAGAAATAGAAAATCTCAGTATTACAAGTGGTTATTGCAGATCATAATCTTAATGATGTACAAAGATTAAGACAAAGTGATTCATGTAATCTTGAAATATTTTTCCCATAATTTAAACAAATCATCACAATATCACAATGTTGTCTGTGAGCACTATCCAATTCCAGAACATTTTATCACCCTCAGAAGATATCCTATATTCATTAAAAGTCACTCCCCATTCCTTTCTTTCCCCCAACCCCTAATGACTACCAATCTTCTGGCTCTGGATTTTTCTGTTCTGAATGGCTCATATAAAAGGAATCATATGATATTTGGCTTTTTTTTCTTTCACTTAACATATTATTTTCAAGATTCATCTATATCAGGTAATGATTAAGTATTTTTTTATTTCTTCATTTAAGAAAGTCCATTAATGTATTCAGTGCTGCTTGATCATAATCATGCCTCTGCCATCCTTCATTTCTTTTCATAGCTGACTAGTAGTTCATTATATGGATACACCACATTTTGTTTATTCATTGATCAATTGCTAGCCCTTTGAGTTATTTCTACATTTCAGTTGTTATAAATAATGCTGTTGTGAATACTTCTCTTGGACATACACTCAGGTATGAAATTGCTGGGTTTATATATGGTAGCTCTATGATTAAAATTTATTGTTAATTTTTTTCACATATATATTTTTTGTGGTGCATGGGATTATCTAAATGTGTTTTGCATTTTCTATACCTTGGTAATTTCCCATGGTTTTTATTACAGTGGAAAGCTTTAGTAGGATTCCCAACATTTGCATTTCCAGGCCAGAATTACTAGTAATAATAATGCATATTAAAAACACAAACTCTGTGGAATGATAGGACATGTATAATTTTTGTGTTGCTTCTGCCAGGGATAACTAGAGTATCATAATGAAAAGACTGTTCTGAATAATTGATCAGAATTTCTCAAGGGTACCTGGGTAACAAATGACAAGGAAAGACTGAAACTGTTTTAGTTTACAGAAAAATAGAAAAGCGGGGGGGGGGGGGGGGAAGGCCATGTTAGACCTTGGAATAAAAACAGACATTAGTGAAAGTACTGGTAAGAGGCTGGGAAGGTGGTTCAGTGGTAGAGTGCTTGCCTTGCATGCATGAGGCCTGGGTTCAATTCCTCAGAACCACATAAGCAGAAAAAGCTGGAAGTGGTGCTGTGGCTCAAGTGGTAGAACGCTAGCCTGGAGCTAAAGAGCTGAGGGACAGCATCCAGGCCCCACTACCGACCAAAAAATAAACAAGTTGGTTAGTATTGTTAATTATACTATGTAAGATTTATTAGGAAAAGGTATTTGGGATATATGGCATTTCCCTCTTCCTT
This sequence comes from Dipodomys merriami, assembly GCF_024711535.1. Classification (NCBI taxonomy): domain Eukaryota; kingdom Metazoa; phylum Chordata; class Mammalia; order Rodentia; family Heteromyidae; genus Dipodomys; species Dipodomys merriami. The sequence goes on along the minus strand of NW_027204159.1, from coordinate 6,265,949 downwards.
GCAAATTTTGTGTAACTTTAAAGGTAGTTCAAAGTAAAAAAATTTAAAAGAAGGCCATTTATTTATTCACATTTCTGGAGAGCAACTACAGTGATCATGGATGTGGCCCAATTCTTGTAATTTGGGTTCAGGTCAGTAGCAAGTTCTCATGGTAAAGACAGTACCAAGAGCCAAGCCAACCACAAGAGCATATTCCAGACATCTTTTTGTGATACATTTGCAGGTATCTCACTGGCCAAATTAACACTCAAGCCAAATTCCATGTTCAGAGAAAGGAAAAGTGCACTCTTACCTAGTAGAAGAACCTCCAAGGTCACATAGTACAAACAATGTAACAAATAGGGAGGAAGAAAATTGATGGGAGAATCATCTGGGTCCTGGCCTGTGATTGAAGTCAGTGACAGTTGAAATGGGAGTAAAAACTCAAGAATGTGGTGACCTTATTTAAAATGAAGAGCTGAGCCAGAGTGCTTGCCTAGCAAGTGCCAAGACTCTGAGTTCAAACCTCATTCCCCCACACCGAAAGGAAAATAAAATTTCTGCAGGCAGTGGTAATAAGCCTTGGAATCTGCCCACAAAGGGTCAGTAGTTTGAAGCAGCTATTGTAAGCTTTGCAGGATTGTTTGCCTTTGCTGTCCTCAACCCCTCACCTTTGGTGTCTGTATCTCATGACTTTGCTTTGCCTTTGTTTTGCTCTTCCCTAGTGTTCTGTTACTTTTTCTTCATTCACAGAAACTGCAAGATGCAGGTCAGATCACATGATCTCCATTTTGGTCTTTTTCCCAATGGGGTGGAAACATTTGAAATACTCTTTTCTGTTGTTTCTGCCACTGTGGCTGCCATGATTGGTTTCACATATTTTAAGTGATTGTAACCTGTAGTTTGAGTTAATACTATTGTAGGTCCTCTTGCTCCCTGTGGTGGCTAATGTGTAAAGAGCAATTTTGTAATTTTCTCCAAATAAAATAATGATTCACACAAGAACTGAGTCTTTTCCTTGGCCAGCTTAGCATAATCTAATCTGCTAGATCTGAAATTCATAAACTCATAGGCTTTTTTCCCCTCTGTCTAATGTTGATCAAAAATCAGAAAATTGAAGAAAGTAGGGTTTTGTTGTTGTTGTTGTTGGTTGTTTTTTGGTCTTCAGGCTTGAACTCAGGAACTGGGTACTGTCCTTGAGTTTTTTCAAAGCTAGCACTATACCGTTTTGAGCCACAGTGCCACTTCCAGTTTTTTTTTTTTTTGTTGTTTTGTTTTGTTTTGTTTTTGGGTCCGGTCGTGGGGCCTGAACTCTGGGCCTGGGCGCTGTCCCTCAGCTCTTCCGCTCAAGGCTAGCACTCTACCACTTGAGCCACAGCTCCACTTCCGGCTTTTTTCTTATGTGGTGCTGAGGAATCGAACCCAGGGCCTCGAGCATGCAAGGCAAGTGCTCTACCACTGAGCCACCTTCCCAGCCCCCAGCCACTTCTAGTTTTTGAGTGGTTAACTGGAGATGAGAGTCTCATGGTCTTTCCTGCCCAGTCTGTCTTTGAACCTTGATCCTCAGATCTCAGCTTCTGGAATAGCTACAATTACAGGCATGAGACACTGGTGCCTGGCTGAGACTAGTTTTATTATAAACGTTAGTACTGTTTTTACTAATAAAACAAGCAAAAAAAAAAAAACCCAAAACAACCTGCAAACCCTGATTATTATCAGTCTACCTGACCTTCTAAATACTTGGCAGATCAGCCAAGATTTCCACTCCATGGGGATAAAATAGTGAACAATTAATCAAATAAATTAATTGGTGATACTGGAGTTTGAAATGAAAGCCTAGAGCTCACTCAGATTGCTTTGCTCTTCTGGCTATCATTTGAACCACATCTTCAGTCCCTATCCCCTTTTTTTGTTGTTCGTCATGGGGCTTGAACTCTGGGCCTTGGGCACTGTCCTTAAGCTGTTCAGCTCAAGGCTAGTGCCCTACCACTTGAGCACAGCACCATTTTCTGTTTTCTGAGTGGTTTATTGGAGACAAGTGTCTCATGGATTTTTGTGCCCAGGCTGGCTTTGAACTGTGATCCTCAGATCTTAGCCTCCTGAGTTGCTAGGGTTACAGGAGTGAGCCACCGGCGCCCGGCTTCAGCCTTTTTTTTTTTTTTTTTTCCCCTCTTCTGTTTATTTTGGAGGTGGTGTGGAGTCTCATGGACTTTTCTGTCTGGGCTTCAAAGCCATTAACCTAATCTCAGACTTCTGAGTATTAGGATTACTTACAGGTGTGAGCTACCAGCAGCCTGTATAATCAGATAAGAATTTAAAACTAACACAGAACTACTGATTATGTAAGTGCCACAAAGAAAGGATTCATGCTGCTGTGAAAACCTTTGAGGTCAATAGAACTAGTCTGAGGAAACAGAATGCTACACAGAGGAAATGACCTTTATCTGAATTTGGAAGGGTGAAGAAGTGAGGCTACAGTTAGAAAGAACATTCTGGACAAAAGAAACAGTAAAATAGCTCCCTGTCAGGAGGAAGTGTGTTCCTTCCATAGAGTGGGAAATAGAGTGTGAGAGTAAATGGTGGACAAAGCTAAAGAAGTAGGAAAGATGAGATACTAAGGAACCTCACTGATCAGGGTTTAAGTCCAAGAGATAAAGCAGGGAAAAAATCTATAGGTTTTGGAGATATAAGTGGGGAGATGGTAATGTAGACTGGTAGATCAAGGATAATCTGGCTAGCATTCAGCCAAGAAGGGTCTGTACTGTTTTGTTACTTTTTGTTGTTGTTGTTGTTACTGTTGTCTTGATTGGGTGAGGTAGCCTTTTCCCTTCCCAGATTTAAAGAACTTACCTGTCACCCAGATGCTTGTAATCATAACTACTCAAGAGGCTGAGATCTGAGGATTGAGGTTTATAGTTAGCCTGGGTAGATAAATCTGAGAGATTGTTATTTCCAATTAACCAGCAAAAAGCTGGAACTGCAGTCATACCTCAAATGGTAGAGCACTAGCTGTGTGAAAAAGTTACCTTTTGTCCCATAATCAAAGGAATAAGAGAAATGGTGCCATCTCCCCCCTCCCCCTCACCCCATCCCCTTATTCTTGCCTTATTCAGTCTTACCTCAGAACTATCTTCTTCAACTGTTGGTTTTATTTTTTTTTTATTGTGAAAATACTGTACAGAGGGGTTACAATTACATGCGCAAGATAATGAGTACATTTCTCATCAAGCATTGTAGCCTCCTCCTTTGTTTGCCCTTCCCATCCCATCCCTTCCCATCCTCCCCTGCCCCATAACACTTTTTTTTTTTTTTTTGTCAGTCATGGGGCTTGAACTCTGGCACTGAGCTCTGTCCTTCAGCTCTTCAGCTCAAGGCTAGTGCTCTATCACTTGAGCTACAGTGTCACGTCCAGTTTTCTGGCACTGAGCTCTGTCCTTCAGCTCTTCAGCTCAAGGCTAGTGCTCTATCACTTGAGCTACAGTGTCATGTCCAGTTTTCTGGTGGCTTATTGGAGATAAGAGTTTCAGTGACTTTCCTGCCCGGCTGGCTTTGAACCGGGCTGGCTTTGAACCATGATCCTCAGATCTTGGCCTCCTGGAGGCACCACCAGTGGCTCACTCCTGTAATCCTAGCTACTCAGGAGGCCGAGATCTAAGGATCACGGTTCAAAACCAGCCCGGGCAGGAAAGTCCGTGAGACACTTATCTCCAATAAAACCACTAGAAAACCGGAAGTGGCTCTGTGGCTCAAGCGGTAGAACGCTTGCCTTTATCTGAAGAGCTGAGGGACAGTGCCCAAGCCCAGAGTTCAAGCCTCAAGACCGACCAAAAAAAAAAAAAAAAAGAAAATAAACCAGGCTTCCTGATGATACATCAAGCCAGGAACCCCCACAGCCTCTCAAATTCTGTCTGCCTGGTCTGCTACTTCACTCTAGTGGTTTGTCAGTTTTGGTACACATGGGGCTGCTTCTATTAGGGATTCCTTTTTATCCCCCATCTAGGTCTCACTTTTTGCCTCATTGAACTTCCCAACCTAATCTTATAAATGAAGCGTTACCAGGGAGAAATTTCTCTACTCTGAACATACTTTTTTTTAACCTTAAAGCATGTTGGCTGGAACTAGGAGATCATTACACAATATCCTTATGTAGGCTGTTGTATTTTAGCCAGAGGTATGCAGCTCTCTGTTATAATGGGACCAGCACAACAGAAGTGGCATGTTGTAGTCTTGTGTTTCCCTGGCTGCTTGGTTGGAAGGAAAGTGGCTGGGGTTTTGAGATTCTGTTAATGGTTTCCAGAATTGAGAAAATTATCAAGTTCTTGCTACATCCTTATCTATCCTTTTATGCTTACCTGGCCATTCTGAGAGAAGTTGTACGGTGTGTTTCCCTGGTAGGAAAATGTTCAGATTGTCATAATTTTGGGTTCTTGAATCAGACGTAGTAAGTCAACACCATCCTCTGGCAGGAGAAAGAGTCAAGGTTGAAGTATTGGAAGTACCATCTTTGCTTCGAAATTTCATCTACTAAGCTCCTTCCTTAACTGCTCTATCCCTATAGCCATTAATGTTCATCTTTATGTTCCTAGCATCTACAATCATGGCCTGGTAAATATTATTTCTGTGAATGAATGGGTATAACATTCCACTTGTAGTATGTGATCTTGAATAGTTGCTTTTTTTTTACTATCTTTGGGTAATTTGGTGCAATGCATATGAATAGACCGTACATTCACACTTGTTTTCCCAGCTAATGGATTAGCCTCTTTTGTTGGCATCAGTTTCTCTTGGTTCTGTTCCCTGATTCCTTGGCTTGCTATGTCTTGTTGCCTTCTAGTTGCTTCTTTCTTCCTTCTCTTAAAGTTAGGTGGTATAAGTTTTATGTGCCAAACTCTGACATAAGGGCTGGAAATATCTAAAAGGGGATACAGTGCCTGAGGAGACAGCTAATTTAGAAAGAGCTTGGTTAAAAAGATTAGAGTGTCAGGCTGCCTGAGATTCTGTGGGACTGTGTATGGAATGTGTGTGTAGGAAGGATGTCACGGGGGAAACAATAACTATATCCTAAGAACAGAGTAGATGTCCACTATTTGTCTCTTACACATAAAAAGCTTATTAGCTAAATTTAAAGAAAACAATAGCTTAAATACTAAAGTTATAATAATCAGACAATCATCTATAGATTCAAGTATAGATCATCCTGCCTGCTTTGCATCAGCCCATCACTGATTCACTTATAGGTTAGTGAAAGTAGTATATGTGAGTGGGATGTGTGGGTTAGAGGGAGAGAGGGGGCTGGATGGAGGAGGCAACTGAACACAGCAATCCGTCTTCATGAACTAGTCAGTCCTGTGTGCATGTTAGCCAGACTTTCAATCCCAGTGTCCTTCCATGGACCCAGTACCTCATAAACCTTTCCTTTTCTTGGCTTTTAGGTCAGGCTGTTCCTGCAGGATCCCATGTACGGCTGAATCTACAGACTGGAGCAAGAGAGGTGAAACTCCAATATGAAGAAGACAAGTTCCGAAATAATTTGAAAGGGTTAAAAAAAGGCAAAAGGTAGAGTGTAGACCATAGTGATTGGGAGGCTAAATGATGGTATAGATTTGAAATTTGAATATTGAAAGTATTAGCCAAATTGATATGGCCTTTTTTTAATTTGAAATTTTAATAGCATTGAATTTGTTGTGAATTTGTCAGGGTTTTAGGGAAGTTTACATATACAATCTTTGGGAAGAAACAGTTTGCAAAGCAAATTGATACTTCAAAAAAAAGGCTTTAGGGGGGCTGGGAAGATGGCTCAGTGGTGGAGTGCTTGCCTTGCATGCACGAGGCCCTGGGTTCGATTTCTCAGTACCACATAAACAGAGAAAGCTGGAAGTGGCACTGTGGCTCAAGTAGTAGAGTGCTAGCCTTGAGCTGAAGAGCTGAGGGATAGCACCCAGGCCCAGAGTTCAGGCCCATGACCGACAAAAAAGAAAAAAAGAAAGGCTGTAGGGGGAATGCTTAACCTGTTTTAAAAATGAAGCTATTTTCCCAGTACTTTAAGAGCACCCATTTGAATCCCAACAATTAATGTACTGATTACAGATGAGTCATCTATTCATTAAAACAGGCCTGTTAGGCCTTCTGCTTTGCAGTAATACTTCCTTGGTGAACAATAAAATTGCATTTTAAAGTAATTCAGACTAACTTTTCCTCTTGTTAGTCAGTATTAAGACTTTCTTATAGTATACAAATAGCAGCTACTTCATTCGCTAACAGAGAATGCCTTGCTTTTTAATAGCAAGTTGTTTATTTGATTTTAGAGAATTAACAGTCTCTATTTTTCTGTCCATTACCTTAACGAGTTTTCTTGCGCGCGTGTGCGTGCGTGCGTGCGTGTGTGTGTGTGTTGATCCTAGGGCTTGAACTCAGGGCCTGTGGGCTGCCTCTGAGCTTTTGTGCTTAAGGCTAGTGCCCTGCCACTTGAGCCATAGCTCCATTTCTGACTTTTAGTACTTTAATTCAAGATAATAGTCTTCCAGACCTTTTTGCCTGGGCTGGTTCCTCGGATCTCAGCCTCCTCTGGAGTAGCTAGGATTACAGGTGTGAACCACTGGTACCTGGCTAGGTTTTCTTTTCTTGTCATTTCCTGAATAAAAGGGAGGGAGGGAGATTGAGGTATGGGGTGACAGGGATTGCCAGAATTGTAGAGTTTAGAAGCTCACTATAAATATCAGCCATAAAGTTTCTAACACATGGACCAGCAAATTTTAATTTATTGTAAAGGTGATATGCAGAGGGATTACAGTTACACAAGTAAGGTAATGAGTATACTTTTTTGTTGTTGTTAACCCCCCTTGTTTTCTCCCACTTCCTCCCTCCATTTCCCTCTCCCCCCTAAGTTGTAAAGTTAATTTCCAACATAGTGTCTTTGTAGTATTGCTGTTGCATTGGTTCACCTTTTGTCCTTTGTTTCACCATTTTGTGATTCCCCTTCCCTCCCCCAAATCAGATAACTATATATATAAGATACCGCGTACCAAAATCAAAGACAGTGACAACAGGGGGATAAACCAAGGGGGGGGGGAACCAAAAGAAAAACAAAATAACTTTACACAGTACATTAAAAAAAAAACACCTCTTGTTTCCATATCTTGGCGTTCATTTGGATTAGCATCATTTTAGATGGTCATATATACATAGCTATTGAGCTGTTGTGATCCTCTGCCAGGACTATCCTAGATATATACTAATTACTACAAATGGAGGAACCAGGGAGCCTATGTTTCTCTGGGTCTGGCTTACTTCACTTAATATGATTTTTTTCCCAAGTCTTTCCATTTCCTTATGGGAAATCTTTCTGATGGAAGCATAGAATTCCATTGTGTATGTATATATCACATTTTCTTGATCAGTTCATCTACTAAGGGGCATCTGGATTGGTTCCATATCTTAACTATAGTAAATAATGCTGCAGTGAACAAAATTGTATTGGTAGCTTTAGTGTGGTTTTGTTTGTGATCATTTGGGTAAATGCCCAGTAGTGGAATTGTTGGATCATAGGAGAGCTCTATGTTTAGTTTTTTTTTTTTTTTTGAGGAACCTCCATACTGCTTTCTAGAGTGGTTGAACCATTTTACATTCCCACTAACAGTATAGTAGTGTTCCCTTTTGACCACATCCCCACCAGGATTTGTTATTATTTGTTTTCTTGATAATGGCCATTCTAACATGGGTGAGGTGGAATCTCAATGTTGTTTTGATTTGCTTTTTTTTTATGGCCAGAGATGTTGAACATTTCTTCATGTGTCTATTGACTATTCTTATTTCCTCTCTAGACAAGTCTCTTTGTACTTATTTAGCCCTCTTATTAATGGGGTATTTTCTAAGAACTTGTTATTGGGGCATTTAATTTTTTGAGCTCGAGGTATATGTTTGATATGAGGCCCTTATCTGTTGTATAGCTAGTAAAGATCTTCTCCCAATCTGTGGGTTTTCTATTTGTCTTACTAGCTATGTCCTTTGCCATGCAGAAGCGCTGTAGTTTAATGCAAGTCTATTTATCCAGGCTTTCTTTGATTTGTTGCATTTCTGGGTCTTATTTAGGAAATTTCAACCTGTGCTAAGGAGCCTTAGTATATCCCTTATCCCTTCCTGTAAGAATTTCAGGGTATCTGCTCTTATCTCAAGGTTTTTGATCCATTTGGAGTTGATTATGGTGCAGGGTGATATATATAAGGATCTAACTTCAGTTTTCTACATATATATAGTTCATTCTGCCAGCACCATTTGTGGAAGAGGCTATCTTTTTTACATCTGATGATTTGGCTCCCTTATCTTATCGAAGATTAGGTGGCCATAGGTCTGTGGGATGATTTCTGGGTCTTCAGTTCTATTCTATCAATCCTCAGGCCTGTTCGTATACCAGTACCAAGCTGTTTTTTATAAATAACTATGGCTTTATAATAGAGTTTAAAGTTTTGTATTGATATTCCTCCAGCATTGTTTTTCCTGCTAAGAATTGTTTTTGCTCTTTGGGGTCTTCTATTATTCCATATGAAATTTTAGATTGCTTCTTCTATTTCATTAAAGAATGTTGGGATATTGATGGGTAGTGCACTGAATTTTAGATAACTTTTGGCAGTATTGCTGTTTTCATGATGTTAATCTTCTCAATCCAGGAGCATGAGAAGTTTTTCTACTTCCTTAAATCTGCTTTAATTTACTTTTTCAGGTTTTTAAAAGTTTTCATCCTAGAGGTCCTTTACCTTTGGTTAATTTAATTTGTAGGGTTTTTTTTTTGAGGCTATTACAAAAGGAGCTGCTTTTCTGATTTTAGCCTTGTTCTTCTCATTGTTGGCATACAGAAAACCACTGATTTTTGTGGGTTAATTTTATACCCTGCTACTTTGCCAAAATTTTGGATCAGCTCGAATAACTTGGGAGTGAAGTCTGTGGGGTTCTTTAAATACAGGATCATGTCATCTGTAAAAAGGGAGAGCTTCATTTCTTCTTTCCCTATTTGGATCCCCTTTATGTTTGGCTCTTGCCTTACTGCTCTGGTTAGGAATTCCAATACTATATTGAAGGGGACTGGAGAGAGTGGACATCCTTGTCTTGTTCCTGGTTTTAGTTTTAACTTTTTATCATTATGTATAATGATAGCTGTAGGGTTGTCATTTACAGCCTTTATTATATTGAGAAATGATCCATGGATTCCTAGTTTCTCCAGATCTTTCACCATAAAGGATCTTGTGTTGGATCTTGTCAAATGCTTTTTCTGCGTCTGTTGAAATAATCATGTGGTTCTTGTCCTTGCTCCTATTGATGTGTTGACTTGTGTATATTGAACCAGCTTTGCATTCCTGGAATGAATCTCCTTTGATCATAGTGTATGAGTTTTTTGATTATTTGTTGAAGTTGGCTGGCCAGAATTTTATTGAGAAGTTTTGCATCGATGTTCATTAAAGAAATGGGTCTATAATTCTCTTTCTTTGATGGGCCCCTATTTGGTTTTGGGATGAGGGTTATGCTGGCCTCATAGAATGAGTTTGATAGTGATCTTTCACTTTCAATTTCATTAAAGAGTTTGAGGAGTATTGGAGTAAATTCTCCTTTGAAGGCTTTATAGAATTCAGCTGTGAGGACTAGTAGATTATGACCTGCATATTGGGATTGCTACATGTTTTGATATGGCCTGTAAGACTTGGTTTATATATATATATATATATATATATAAATGATTTCATGACTCATGAAAATTACATGAAACTAAGATTTTAATGACCATAAATATTGTAACAAATACTCATTTGTTTAGCATCTATAATTGCTTTCTTGCACCAGTGACAAAGTTGAAAAGTTGGGATAAATAGCTGACAAATATTAAAATATTTGATGGTTCATAGGTAATTTGTGGACCCCTGTTCCGAAATACATAAATATTTGGAAATAATAAAAAATTGAGTTGACCCAACTTTGGAATTTTATTAGCTTAACAAATTTTGAAGTTATAAGTCAGAAAGGGACTTTGGAGAACAAGTCATTTGGACATATCTGTCATTTTGACATACCTGACAAAAATGTTATCTAGCTGGTCTATCACAATCTTTAGTCAGGTGATACTCACAGTTCCACAAAACAGCATGGACAAATTTTGGCAATTTTCACAGTTTGAATAATCTACTTTATATTGTGAAAAAAACATTTGTCTTCCTTCCTTAAATTTACCCTAAACTGGGAAGGATCTTCTTTCTTCCCCCATCTCTGCAGATAAACCTATATTTGTATCAAACAAGAAATAGTCAAATATTGTTATGGCACCTACTAACCTTTCACTATCCCCAACATTTTTATGATGTTTTTCTAACATCTAATTAAGATTTTTAAAAAATTTGTGTGTGTGTGTGCGCGCGTGTGTGCGTGCGTGCTGGTCCTTGCTCTTGAACTCAAGGCCTGGGTGCTGTGTCAGCTTTTCTGTTCAAGGTTAGTGCTCTATTACTTGAGCCACAGCTCTACTTCTGACTTTTTTATTTTCAGTTTTTGGTGCTTAATTGGAGATAAGAGTCTCATGCACGTTTCCTGTCCCAGCTGCTTCAAACCATGAAGCTCAGTTCTCAGCCTCCTGAGTTAGCTAGGATTACAGGTATGAGTCACTGGCACTCAGCAGGTCTTATTTTTCCCTTGGTTTAGGAATATTGAGTTAGGAACTGGTTAGTTTGGAACTTTGGTTTTGTACACCAAGGGAAGTTACTTTCCTATTATAGACTGTAGATTATCAGAAGGGGAGCTTACTGTTTTGTTGCTTGTATCTTTCTATTCTGTTGCTGTTACTGGGATTTGAAATCTGGGCTTCTTGCTTGCTCAACTTTCTCTGTTAGCTAGCATTCTACCACTTGAACCATACCTCCAACCCCTATAATCTTTTTAGAAAAGCAAAGCCATCCATGTGGTCTGTAGATACAAATTATCAGGGAGAAATATTTGTTCCTATTCCTTTACTTTTCTCTTTTAGAGTGTTTCTGAAGCCTCTGCTCAGGATATGCTGGGTATTTACTCTTCTTTACCAAGTGTTTTTTGTTTGCTTGTTCATTTTTGTGTTGTTGTTTTTCTTGCCAGTCTTGGGGCTTGAACTCAGGGCTGGACACTGTCCTTGAGCTTCTTTTGCTCAAGGCTAGCACTCTATCACTTGAGCCACAGTTCCACTTCCAGCTTTTTCTGTGTATGTAGAACTGAGGAATTGAACCCAGGGCTTTGTGCATGCTAGGCAAGACTCTACCACTAAGCCACATTCCCAGCCCTCCCAGGTATTATAAACAATGAAAAATGTAGCTGAATAGAAGCCCAAAGTTTTGACACAGTGGTGTGGGAATTAGGTACTGTTCAGAGAGAGTGTATATTAGTGATGGTGGTAACTTCCTTCTCCTGGAATTGATATCATCCTGAGTCCCTTCAATTCTACCCTAGGATGTCTTCCTGGTGCTTTTGAACATTGGGATGGGAGCAGAGGCTTAATTATTAGACCAGTACCCTGAAATTAGTATGGTATTTTGTTTACCTGCTTATCCAATTTTGTAGGAAAAATCTTCAGCTTTCTAATTCTCAAATAAGTTATAAGCCCACAGAGTTAAGTACCATTAGCCTAGGGAGATGCAAAATTCATTAAGCCTAATTCACAGCAGCCTGTCCTCTGTGGCTTTAAGGCCTGGATCAGAGATTCTGCCTCAGGATTGTCTCAGAGGGTTCTCTTGACAGTGCTGATTGAATGCATAATATTTGGCTCCTGTGCTTTTTGGTCTTTAGGCATTGTATCCCCACAGGTTCATTGACCTCTCAGTATTTCCATAGAACATGCTTTAGACCAGGAATAACCAGCTTCTTTGCATGTTCTTCCTATGTTAGAGGGCCAAGTTATACCATCCATCATATGTTGAATATTTATCATGGCACAGTATGTATTGTGCATTACCATGTATAATAGTTGAGGTGAGCTAAGCATAATCCATTTATTTGCTACGTTCTTTGCTTTCATAAAATATCAATTAAGTACCCATGTGCCAGGCATTAGGGATATATTATTTTTTTTTTAAAGTCTGGTGCTGGTGGCTCATGACTATAATTCTAGCTACTCATGAGGCTGAGGTCTGTAGTTTGAAGCCAGTCAGGACAGGAATGTCTCTGAGATTCTTTATCTCCAATCAGTCACCAAAACCAGTAGTGGATCTGTGGCTTAAGTTGTAGAGTGCTAGCAGTGAGCATACAGGGACAGGCCCAGACCCTGAATTCAAGCCTTGACTAGTGCTCGTCTGTATGTACGTGCATGAGTGCACACACACATACACACACACACACACACACACACACACACACACACACACACACACACACACACACACACACACACACACACACACACACACACAAAGTAAAAAATGGAAACAGATAAAATATCAGCCTCATGAAGGCTGGCAGACAGAAAATCAGGTAAATAAATACACAAGTAAGATTGTAATAATTGCTAGGGAATAAATAAGCAAGGTGGTGAGTCCCTGAGGAGACCATTTTAGATAGGATGGTTTTTGATGGCCTCATCAAGATGTTTGAACTGAGTCCTAAAGAATGTGAAAGAGCTAGACACCAGTGGCTCATGCCTATATTCCTAGCTATTCAGGAGGCAGAGATCTAAGGATCAGAGTTCAAAGCTAGCCCAGGCAGGAAAGCCTATGAGCCTCTTATTTCCACTTAACCACCAAAAAACCAGAAGTGGAGCTATGGCTCTAGTGGTAGAATTCTATCTTTGAGCACAAAACTCAGGGACTGCCCAAGCCCCAGGATGGATACACACACACAAGCCCCCCAGTGTGAAAGGGTTAAGTTTGTAGGTTTAGGGATAATAACATTTCAGGCAAATGGAATAACAAGAATAATTCCTGGCTATGCTAGGTTTGAGAAGCAGAAAAATGATCAAAGTAATTAAAGAGTTAGAGAAGGAAAGAAACTGATAGGTGATGTAAATGGAGAGTGACTCAGATCATGTAGAGGTGGTGGTTTTATGTGTATGTGTGTGCACATACAAGAGCACTGGTACTCCAGGCTTTCTGGTCTTAATTGGCATTTTGATCTTGGCTGGCACTCTACCACTGGAGCCATACCTCCAATTCTAAATTTTGCTGGTTGATTGTAAGTAAGAATCCCACAGTCTTATCTGCTTAGGTTAACTTCAAATAAAAAACTTATAGGTCTCAGCTTCCTGAGTAGCCAGGGTTATAGTCCTAAACCACTGATAACTTGTCTCATGAAGAATTTTTTTTGGGTCTGGTCGTGGAGCCTGAACTCTGGACCTGGGCGCTGTCCCTCAGCTCTTCAGATCAAGGCTAGCACTCTACCACTTGAGCCACAGCACCACTTCTGGCTTTTTTTTCTCTGCTTATGTGGTGCTGAGGAATCGAACCCAGGGCCTCATGCATGCAAGGCAAGCGCTCTACCACTGAGCTACCTTCCCAACCCCGCATGAAGAATTTTTAAGGAGCATGTTAAATATTCTTTATTGACCATTAATTGTAGTGGAAAGCCATTGGAGTTTTTTACACAGATTAGTGACTTTAAGTATAGTTTAGCAAGTTAGCTTTAGTTGATTTATACCTGGCAAACAGATTAAAGAAATGAAAAGGAAGAAGCAAATAATTAGGGTGCTATTTTAGTAGATCAGACAAGACACAATGGTGACTTCACCCAGAGTATCATAGTGGAGAGTAGGTGAATATAAGATTTATTTTGGATCAGGCTCTGGTGGCTCACGCCTGTAATCGTAGCTACACAGGAGGCTGAGATCTGAGGATCATGGTTCAGAACAAGCCTGGGCAGGAAAAGTCCGTGTGACTCTTATCTCCAATAAAATCACTCAGAAAACTGGAAGAGGTGCTGTGGCTCAAGTGGTAGAGCGCTAGCCTTGAGCTGAAGAACTGAGGGACAGCGCCCAGGCCCAGAGTTCAAGCCCTATGATTCACCAAAAAAAAAAAAAAAAAAAAAAAAGATTTATTTTGGAGATTGATTCAACAGGCCTTGTTTATTATTTAAATTTAGAAGTTGCAGGAAGTTGAAAGAAGTAGAAAAGATTTCAGGAACAAGCCTTATTTGGGGGTTGGAGAAGGTGGGGTTCCTGGAAGTGCTATTATTGGGACAGATTTCCAGAGATAGTAATCAAGAACTATACTTTAGAAATGTGTTGAACATTTGAGGTTCATAAGTTAGGTAGTTATATAAAAGTCTACTAGTTCAGGGGAGAGGTTTGGGCCTAAGAATTAATGTAGGAATAACTAGCAGATTGATATTTTGGAAATGGAGAAAAGAAGATCATTCAGGACGGAACTCTTAGGCATCCTAGCATAGAAAATTGAGGTAGGAGATAAAGAATCATCAAAAACTTGGAGAAGGTATGATGAACCAACTAAGTATGGTAACAAAAACCCAGGAAAGAAGAGTGAAGAAAGAAGGATATACTTTACAAATGCTGCTGAGTAGTTGGGGAACATGAAGTTAGTGGAGGGTTTATTCAATTTGGTCATCACTTTTTGGTATTTTGATGAACAGTGTTGGTGTAATGGGAACAGAATCTAGATCAGAGCAAATGGCAATGTAAATAGGAGTCAAGAAGTCAGGGACATGTGAGTGAAGACATTGTGTTCATAAAGTTTTACTCTGCACAGAAGCAGGAAAGGGCAACTAGAAGACACCTGAAGTCAAAGGGGTGCTAATGTATTGAAAAGAATAAGCCAGTTAAGGGAAGAAATTGCTGATGATGGAAAGAGAGAATGGTATAATTACAGGAGTTAAAGCGTTTATGAAGTCAAGTGGGATCTGGAACATTTGTTTAATTGGAGCAGTTACACTGTCATCCATTGTAATAGAAGGGTACTAAAGACTGGAAGTTGAAATGTGGGTTGATTGTAGAGTTGAGGATGGGAAGATGAAGAAATTCTTAATAACTTTTTCCTCTCTCATTTCCTCTACCCCACCCCTTTATTTTCCTTATTTTCCCTCTTCATCCCTTCTTTTTTTTCCCCCTTAGAACATAGGCCCTTGGTGCCTTCTAGGTAGGCACAGTGAACAATATCCCTAACCCGGAAGTTGAAGAAATTCTTGATGATAACAGCCATTTTCTCAGTAAAAAATTAAGTGAGAATATAAGTTGATGCATTGTATATGTACACGTTTCTATTTGTACATGAATGTGTATGTCTAAGACTAGGTAATGATATATGGGCCTGAGAGAGTAGGACTTAAGCAACCAGAGGTATAAGAAGATAGGATTAGTCCTGACCAAGTCTTGGATGTGGAGATAATTATATCCATCTATGAATTTTGAATGTGTTGCTTCCTTGTAGAGGTAGGGGCAGAGCCATGGCATTCATATGTAGTTGGCAGTGGATTATGCTCTGTGGAGAGAGGGATTTGAGATTTTTCTCCTCTCCTGTGTGGTATCATACTAATCATTTGAACAGAACATTACTAGCACATATATAATATTTGCTCAGTAAGTGGGAGTCATCAGTTATTTTGAATTAGTTTTAGACTGAGGTTTAGCAAAACATGTTTTTATAGGGCCCAAAAGAATCTCTATAATGAATCAAAGACTAAATGAGCAAAAGCTTTCTTGAAAGTTGTTGGGATTGTGTTAAGACTGATGTTGTCCCTTCTAAAGTAGAGCCAGATCAGTAGCCTTTTCTCTTTCAGATCTGAGGTTTCATGACATACAATTGAACAATCTTGTCATAGTCCATTGTGTTAATTACTTTTGTATTTCTGTATGCCGGATATAAACAACTTAAAAGAGAGTAAGGATTTATTTTGCTCATGATTTCAGAAGTTTTGTCCATTACAGTGGAGATGGTATAGTGGAACAAATCTGTTCAACTCATGGCAACCAAGAAGCAAAGTGTAAGAGATTACAGAAAGGGGCCAGACCTCCTAAAGACATGCTCCTGGCCTATTTCTTCCAATGCTGTCATATTTGGAATGCTGTCTGATTAGTTCAGAATCCTCAGGATCCAATCATTTCCCTCAAGTCCTATCAATTAGCAATCAAGTCTCCTATACATGAGCATGTGGAAACCACAATGATCATATTCCATATTTTCACTTGTTCATGTTAGTCTTCTTCACTGAACTGAATGCTAGTGGTGAGACCTTGCCCCTTTTCCATATGTGAATGCCCTTTCTCCAATCAAGATGAATGGCTGTGGCTTGAATCAGCTCCAAGGTTTTTTTTTTTTTTGTGAGGATATAAGTAGTCTCTGCTTGAGATTAGTAGCATATTTGTTTCCTTTACTCCCCTTGGTAGCTGGCCTTGATACAGTGTGAATATATCTAACTCATTTATGTGAAGACAGATTGACATGAGAAATTAAGGTCAGGTGCACTATGAGTGGCATGGGTCCCTTTTGTATCCTTGACAAGAAAAATATAAATAAGGGTGTATGTTACTTCCTATCTTTGTATACCCTTCCCACTAGGAGGCCTTGCTGGGAAATATACTCAGAGAACAGCATTGTACAGACATTCCAAATCCATTTCTGTTTAAGCAGCTGGGTAACAGTTATTTAATGTGAGCTTTTATCTTCCTTGTGCTTTCTCATCCTTTTTTTTTTTTTTTTAAATGACGTAGCTCCATCTTTAATTGTATCTTTTCCTCCACTAGCTTCTAGGTAAGGTCACCTTGTTGGACCCCTGGCTGAAAGCAAAGGTAGGATAGTACACTAGAGTTCTAGCTGTTCTGGCCTGGCTTTCCTTGGCTGCCACATACCCAGTATATTTTCTGTCTTGCACAATTTAATGTCATTCTCCTGACTCTCAGCTTTTCTTTGGATAGGCTTGACATCAACACCAACACTTATACATCTCAGGATCTCAAGAGTGCCTTGGCCAAATTCAAAGAGGGGGAAGAGATGAAGAATTCAAAGGAAGATGAGGTATGTGGTGTTCTTTCCAGTTAGTAAAAGCTATTTCTATAAACCTTACTGTTTTTGTATGGGAAAAAAGTTTTTTCCAGTAGGTGTTAAAATAAAAATTGGGTGGTTATATTATAAAAACAATTTGAAGAGTGACCAAAAACCCTTTATAGACTGTTTTTTGTTTTTGTTAGTTGTAGGGCTTGAACTCTGGGCCAGGGCACTGCCTCTGAGCTCTTCAGCTCAAGGCTAGTGCTGTACCACTTGAGGTACAGCGCCACTTCCTGTTTTCTGGTGGTTAATTGGAGATAAGAGTCTCATGGATGTTCCTGCCCCGGCTGGCTTTGAATCGCAATCCTCAGATCTCAGCCTCCTGAGTAACTAGGATTATAGGCATGAGCCACTGGCACCTGGCTAGACTGTTTTTTTTTTTAAAAACAATACTGGGAGCATTTCTATCTAGGTTAGCATTTCCACCACATGATTGGAGAAATTGCAAGACAGAACAAAAATGACCATATTCTCCATTATCATAAACAAGAATGGTTAAAAGATTACAACTCAGAGCAGAGCCTCTCACTTTGTCCACAGGTAGGCACATGTTGTTCCAGACAAATAGAATTCAACCAGTTGTTTTGTCCTTTTAACAGGTAGCAAATGTATTTTTTAATGGGCATTAGGTTTCTTAAGCATGAGACTTATTATTGGGACAAGAGTATAACTTGAGTTTTCCTAGCTATAAATTTCTTGGCAAGCTGAGGAAATAAGAAGGAAAAAGAGGCAGATACAACTACTTGGTTGTGCTCCTAATGTCTGGGAGGATTTACAAGTAGACTATACTCAGAGAAATCCTTCTTGAAGTGGATATGAGTTCAATATAATATCCAGGGAATTTCACAAAACATTTTTTACCTTTGTAGTTGAGTCCTCTGAGTCCTTTAAAGGATCTCCTTTAGTGGTTGCCTTGAGGAACTCTCAAGTTCTCCTTTTTTTCCATCTTAGAATCTCCTTAGTCTTTGTCTACCTCTCTCCCATCTCCTAGGATCATAGCATTGTCTGACAGGGGTAGCATTAGGTTTTTTGTAAGAAAGCTTTAGATGTTTCAGATCCTTTAGAACTAAGCTAACTTTTATAGGAGGCTGGTGTTGACCTGTTTAAGGCAGGTTAATCCACAGGCCAACTCTTCATGACTTTATTTTCATATCCTGCATGGGTAGTGTGCATAGTGTAGGAAGATTAGGGACAAGTAGCAGCAGCAGCAGCTAAGGGATGGTGATGCATGAAATTCCATTCTACCACACATACAGTCACTGAGTAAAAGCAAATCTGCTGTCTGGTGCAAGTGAGTCTGAAAGAGTAGATCGTAAGTGCTTGGATTGGTGTTCTGGGTTCTTTCTACTATCATCTCTTTTTTGTGGCCATTGTGTGAGACTGATTGGAACATAAAAGTTGCTCTGGTTTCATAATTCCTGTTGCTTCTCTCTGCTCTCTTGGGAAGTACAGTGGGATTTTCTTTCCTCAGATAATGGCATTTTACTCTCATAATTCAGTGTATAAAAGTATTAATATTATGAAAATATTTGAAAAACCAAAAGTAAAGGATTATTTTCCTTTTTTTTTTGGTTGGTCGTGGGGCTTGAACTCTGGGCCTGAGCGCTGTCCCCCAGCTCTTCAGCTCAAGGGTAGCGCTCTACCACTTGAACTACAGCACCACTTCCCAAAGGATTATTTTCTATTGCTGATTTTTTTTTAATTGTATTTTATTTTATTTGAGAACATACTGTACAGGGGGGCTACAATTACATGGGCAGGATAATGCATACATTTCTTACCAAGTATTGCAGCCTCCTCCTTTGTTTACCCTTCATCTATTGCTGATTTTTGCAATAAAAAAAAAAGTTCTGCTGGGCGCCGGTGGCTCATGCCTGTAATCCTAGCTACTCAAGAGGCTGAGATCTGAGGATCGTGGTTCAAAGCCAGCCCGGGTAGGAAAGTCCGTGAGACTCATCTCCAATAAACCACCAGAAAACCGGAAGTGGTGCAGTAACTCAAGGGGTAGAGCGCTCGCCTTGAGCTGAAGAGCTGAGGGACAGCGTTCAGGCCCAGAGTTCAAGCCCCACAACTGACCAAAAAAAAAAAAAGTTCTTTCTTTTTGCTGAAGTCCACATATGAGCGGTTGAAACCAAGAACCTAGCTAGTACCTGCTGATTTGAGTTAGCTACCCTCTTCTGAGTTATGGCTGTCATTCGGTGTCCTTATTTCTGTGGAGTTTAGGTTGTTAACATTTTCATTGAGTTGCTGCATCCTGGGATCCTTCGGTTTTCATTTTGAGCCTATCTGGACTGACTCAGCTCCCTGTCAATGTGCTGTCAGCACTGGCTGTGGAACTTGAAAATAAATTGACATATAATAGTCTGGGGATTTTTTTTTACATGTTTTCAAGCTCTTGGCTACAAATGCCTTCATACTTTTAGCTTATTAATTTTTAAACCCCTCCTGTATGGTGTCTTGTAAGTACAGGTGCTTTTGCTATTTATAAAGATAATACTGTTAGATATTGGCCATATCTCTTGTAATTTTTTTTTTTTTTGGTGCTACTAGGGTTTAAAATCAAGGCTTTTCATTTGTTCAGTTTGCTTGTTCAGCTGGTGCTCTACTACTGAGTTATATCTCCAGCCCTTATTTTTGCTGGTTATTTTGGAGATGGAATCTAGTAGATTTTTCTGCCTAGGCTTATATGAACCTCAATTCTCTGGATTCCTGAGTAGTTAGGATTACAGGTATGATCCACTGGAGCATGTTTCTGTTCTGCATTTCGTATTTTGGGGAGAAATGCATTAATTCCTTTGTATTAGTGGTTGCCTTAGTTGATTTAGATGAAGAGTTTCTCACTTCTCAAAAAAGCCACCTATCAGTTTTGGATTGTTATTGTTGAATCTTACCCATTTATCTCTCTTTTACAGTGTATATTGCTTGATGTTTATACCTTATGTCAGCTACTGTTCACTTGTCACTTAAAATTTTTTATATTTTAAAATATGACCATCTTAAACTTTTGATTCTGGCAAGACATGGTAGACCCTTTTTTTCCCTCCCAAATACAAATAAAGGGAAAAAATAAATGTTGATGAGATGAGTTGCTCAGCAATGAGTTTTTGAGTTTCTTGGTTTTCTTTTTGCTCTCTGTATCCCAAACTGGGAACTGGAGACTCCCACATCCTGGAAATGCCAGCAGGTACAGATACTAAAATGCTCTTTAAAAAAAAATGCCTGCTCTTTCTAGATGAAAGCCTGAAAAAAAAAGTTGTCTAACATAAAAACTTTGATAATACTTGTCCTATTCTAGCAAAAGATAATGGAAGCAATTCCTCACCCTTGGCCACAAGAAGTTTAGAGAAGAGTTTGGATTTCCATCCTGCTTGGTGGTAATAGCATTGTAGGGATTCTGATTTTGTACTCCCTCCTAATGGCAGTCAAGTAATATGAGTCAGGTCTCTGTTGCTTTCACCAAAATGTGTCAGAAGAAGATAAGCATAGAGGCTGAATTTTCCACCTTTTGCCTATAGCTACTCCCTGCCCTGAATGGTACAGCAGAGACTAAGTTAGATCCTGATTTTCCAGAACCCCCGTTTAGGGGTAGCAGGCTTCTTATATGTCAGCGTGATACCAGCAGAATCCAGGCAGGGAACTTCAATGTTGGTACTCTGTCTAGCAGCACCAAGATGGATTTTCACTTCTCTGTAATGTGGTAGTATTAATAGGAATGTACAGGGAGTCTGACCTTCCATCCCTACCCTGGTAGTAAAAGGCAGTGTGAGGAAGCATTCTGCCTCCCACTCTGGGATAGGGTCAGTCAGGTAAGTGAGGAGCATGAACTACTTTTTTTTTTTTGGGGGGGGGTCTGGTCGTGGGGCCTGAACTCTGGGCCTGGGCACTGTCCCTCAGCTCTTCAGCTCAAGGCTAGTGCTCTACCTGTTGAGCCACAGCACCACTTCTGGCTTTCTTCTTTTTGCTTATGTGGTGCTTAGGAATCGAACCCAGGGCCTCAGGCATGCAAGGCAAGCACTCTACCACTGAGCCACCTTCCCAGCCCCAAGCATGAACTACTTTCAGTCCAGCAGCAATGACTTTAGAGCTTTGGATCCTCTAACCAGGGTGGTGTTGGGAGGAGCTAGTCTTTCACTATCAATATTCAGCGTCTAGTGGTAGCAAATTATGGTCTATACCTTCCCAACTAGAGAGTAAGGGTAGATATTTGGAAGAACAGAGTTGAAGAAAGGTGTTGCAGAGTTCTGGCCATAACTCCTAAGTAGCCCCATTATAAACTGAGCAGATTTAATATAGCAAAAGATATGAGAACTGAACCACAGTATGGAATATTTACAGATTTTTAGATTGTCTTGTATAGCATACAAAGAAAGCAGTCCAGAATAGTGTTGCCTACTTAAAAGTCACAGTAGCTACAGCCCACACAAGTAAGCCACACCAGCAAAATAAACCTAAACAGGTGACTACTTACTGAGGAATACACTTAAATAAGATTGGGACTCTTACTACAAATATTTGTCTAGCATATATTTAAAAAATCATTTTGCTAAACTAGAACAAAGAAAACCACAACTTGAATTGGAAAAGACAAGTGCTATTATGGTTTGAAAGTTGGTGTTCTTTGGGACTTTTGGGAAGTAATTAGGTTTAGATAATGAGGATGGAACCCCATGATGGGATTATTGTTTCCATATCTCATAAGAAGAGGAAGAGAGCCTAGATACTCAGGAGGCTGAGAACTGAGGATTGCAGTTCAAAGCCAGCCCCAGCAGAATAATTCATGAGACCAATATCTCCAATTAGCCAGCAAGAAAAGCCATAAGTAGAGCTATGGCTCAAGTGATAGAACACCATCTTTGAGTGAAAAGCTAAGGGAAAGCACTCAGTCCTCAAGTCAAGATATAACTAAAAGGTAATTGTCTGCACTCAAGGAAGAGATCCTTCACTAGGAACTTTATTTTGGATTTCCCAGCCTCCAGAACGCTTAGGAATAAATTTCTGTTGTTTAACTCACTTTAACTCACCCATTTTATTAATCCACATTTTTTAGACCTCTTCCTTGAGTGCTGACTTATAAGTTGTAATTATCTAACAAAGATTTTAAAGCAACTATCATATCTGCCTCAACTAGTAATTGTGACCACTCTTGAAACAAAGAAAACTTCATCAAAGATACAAGGGCTGGAGGTATGACTTAGAGCACCTGCCTATGAAACATAAGACCCCAAGATCAAAACCCAGCACTTCAAGAAGGAAGGGAGAGAGGGAGGAAGGAAGGAAAGGAGGGGATGGGAGGGGAGAGGAGAGGAAAGAGAATGGGGAGGGAAGAGGGGAGGGGAAGAGGGGAGAGAGAATGAGATAGTGGGAGAGGGAAATGAAGGAGAAGGAAGGAAGTAGGGAGGGAGGGAAGAAGGAAGGGGAGGGAAGGAGAGGGAGAGGGAGGGGTAAGGGGAGGGGGAGAGAGAAAGGGAAAAGGAAAGAAAAAAGCTAAATAGAATTACAATGGTAAACACTTTCCAAGGAGGGGATCTATTTAAGGGTACAGTGGCTGCCTGCAACTTGAAATATCCTGAACTGTATTTATACTATACTTTTTTATATACAAGCATACCTATGCTAATATTTAATATATAAATTAAGACCAGTAAAATATTATCAATGAAATAAGATAAGTATGACAATATACTAAAATTAAAGTTATGTGACTAATGGACAGGTAGTTTAGTGATTGGCCATACTAGAGAAAGCATGATTCATGTCTAAACCAGGCTGGAGCAGGTTATTAGGAAATTTCAGAACAATGTGTAACTTAAAACTTACAAATTGTTTATTTCTAGAAATTCCCATTTAAATATTTTTGTGTCATGGTTGACCACAAGTAACTGAGGCCCTGGAAAGGAATATTGCAGAGAAAATGGGATTACAGAACTGAAAGTACAATAACTATAATTTTAAAAGTGACTAAATTCATTCAACAGTAGAATGCATATGACAGGAATAAGTTTCACTGAAGACCAAATTATAAAGTCCGAGAATGAAATGAACAGACGAGGAACAAAGAAGAAATCTTGGGGGAAGTTAAAGAAAAGTACATTGAGCTAAATAAAAATATACAGTCTTATCAGTCAGCAGTGATGTTGTAATTCCAGCACTCAAGAGGGTAGGTAGAATTTCAGGTTCGTGGTCTTGTCTCAAAAAACCAAGGATATGGCCTGATTGTAGAGCACTTGCCTAGCATGTACAAGGTGCTGTGTTAAATCCCAGCACTACAAAAAAAAGTGTAAGACCCCAGTACCAATAAATCAGATAAATTAAAAATAAACAAAGCACACTATTTTTAAAAATGATGAATTGCATTTCATGAAATTAAAAGCTTTCACTTTATGAAAGGCCCTACAAAGTCAATGGACAGAGAAACTACTGTGGTCCAGCAGTCCTCACTTTATGTTTTCACATGGACTTGTAAAAATGACTGTGCTGAAACTATGAACAACAGCCTTAATAATCAATAGAAAAAATATTGTTCTATGACCTTTACAGTTTTCTCAAGCACTAAAAAAACTACACTGCTGTCAGTTACAAATATATACAGAAATGAAAAAGTAACAATACTGATATTTGTTTAGTACACTGTAATTTTAAACTCTAGAAACATGAAGATTAAAAGTTTTTCTTTGTAAAAAAAACTTATCAAAGAGAAGTTTGAACATTGCTTAGGTTTTCATTGTATAATATGACATGGAATAAACATCTTTTCTATGTCTTAGCAAATACTAAGTATGGGTCAGCTCTCAGCATTCTACCTATTGTGTCTTCAGTGTTGTAAAATTTCCCAGTCTCTTTAATGTGAAGATACTACTTTTTTTTTTTTTTTTTTGCCAGTGTCACTTCATCCTTTCTATCACTTTGTTAATTTTTGTTTAAGACTTTGTATTTTCTATGTTCCTTTGGCTGTACTTCTAGTTTATCAAACAGCAGCAGTATTAGCATCTCCAAATCTGTCCCAATTCTATGTTTGTTCAACTTGGATTTTATGCCTGAGTTCCCATTATTTATTTTCTTATTATCCCATTCATCTTTGCTGGCCAATTTTCTTTGAGTTATTTATTTTCATGAAATATTCCATGGGTTCATTGTTGAGATAGGAAGAAGCCATATAACTATGTATGTTGCATCTATGTGTGAACTGAATAATAGATGCAGAATGACCAGTCACTAGAAGGCTTTGAAAGAAGCCAAGAAGCCATGTGATAAGTAACTACAGGCTTTATGTAATGATTTTGGATTTTAGCAAAGTTGGTATGTAAGCCATGATGTTTTAAATACTTTTTTCTTCTTTTTGGTGGTGGTCATGGGGTTGAACTCAGGACCTGGAAGCTGTACCTGAGCTTTTTTGTTAAAGGCTAGTGCTCTACCACTTTGTGCCATAATGCCACTCACAATTTTCTGGTGGTTAATTGGAGATAAGTGTCTCAAGGACTTTTCTGCCCAAGCTTCAAACTGCGATTCTCAAATCTCAGACTCCTGGGTAACTAGGATTATAGTCATGAGCCACCAGTGACTGACCATACTTTAGTTTTTTTTAACAATGGACATTTTAAACATTTTTTAGGCAGTACTAAGTCTTGCATATACTAGGCAAGTGCTCTACACTGAACTATATATCCCATTCAGACAAAGTACTTTAATCTAGAATATATAAAGAATTCCCAAACTTCAGAAGAACAGACAGCCTATTTTAAAAAATGGGCAAAGTACATTGGCATTCTATCAATGAAAATATATAGATGGCAGATAAGCCCGTGAAGAAATGTTTAACATCATTAGCTATTAGAGAAACTCAAATCTATAGGGTTATATCAGTATATATTTGTTAGAATGCATACAGATATAAACTAGGTTTTTCATAGATTGTCAGTAGGAATGTAAAATGGCTTATCCACCCTGAATAGTTCAGAGTTCTTTTAAAAGAAATATTTTTATCATATAATCCTGAAGTTTCATTCTTGGGCATTTATACCAGAAAAATAAGAGCTTGTGTTTAAACAAAAACCTGTACACAGAGCTGGGAATGTGGCTTAGTGTAGAGTGCTTGCCTGGCATGCATGAAGCCCTGAGTTCGATTCTTTAGTACCATATAAACAGAAAAAGTCAGAAGTGGTGCTGTGGTTCATGTGGTAGAGCGCTAGTCTAGAGCACAGAGAGGCTCAGGAACAGATCCCAGGCCCTGAGTTCAAGCCCTAGAACTGGCAAAAGAAACAAAACAAACAAACAAACAAAAAACCTGTATATAAATATAGCAAATGGTTCATGCCTGTATCCCAGGAGGCTGATATATGGAGGATCACAGTTCAAGGCTAGCTCAGCCAAGAAAGTTCACTCAATTCCACCTCTAACATAACCAACAAAAAGGTAGGGCTGGATGAGTGGCTTAAGTGGAACAGTGTCTACCCTAGCAAGGACCTGAGTTCAAATTCCAATACATATTTTTTCATAGCAGTTTTTAAATTCACAACAGACAAAACCTGGAAACAACTCAGATATTCTTCAACAGGTGAAGGTTAAACTATACTAATGCAATACTACTCTGCAATAAAAAATGAACTATTTATATGTACAGTAACTTGGGTAGATCTCAGAGACATTATGTTTAGCAAAAACAAAAAAAAAGTCTAGAAAGATTTTGTGGTTCCATTTATGTCATATTCTCCAAATTTCAGAATTACAGAGATGAAGAAAAATAAATGGTTATGGCAAAGAAGTAGGACAAAGTGCAGCTATAAAGAGGCTGTGCAATGGGAGGTGCTTAGTGGTGGTGGAACAGTTTCACAGCTTAATTGTACTAGTTGCACAAATCTGTAGCTTGGGTAAAACTGTATGGAGTGATACACATACAAATGAGCACATGTAAAAGGTGATCAAATCTAAGGTTATTTAGACTAGATTAAATAGTCTATTTAGTCTGTGTTCTTAGTTTTGACATTGTACTAATATTTTGAAACACATACCCATTGGGGAATGATTAATAAAAAGGATACATCTATACTATTTTTGTGATTTCTTGACTTTATAATTACTTCAAATTGAAATTTCTCTCTCTCTCTCTTTTTTTAAAGGCCCTTTTGAGGGTCAGGAACCATTCATCATGTTTGTGAGGCCAGGGTCACTAGCTTTTTAATTATGCCCACTTGCCTGTTGTCCCATAGCTCTAGAAAGTGACTCAGCCTTCCCAGACCTCTTTGCCTGGCCTTGCCCAGCATCCTGTTTTTGTTTTTTGTTTTGTTGTTGTTCTTGTTTTGTTTTAACAGGAGAACATTTCACATTGTTTTAGTCCAAAGAGTCAGGTGTGGTGCCCCATAGATAGGTGATTGCTCTTCTGGAACAGTTTTGTATTTTTTGTTTTTCAGGCTGGAACTGGGCTTGAACTTAGGCCACCCTTGCTTGCTTAGCTCTTTAACTCAGGCTGGTACTCTACCATTTGAGCCACATCTCCACTTCTTGCTCAAACAGTTTTTATGAGAGACAGATTTATGCCTTTGGTTGATATTTCTATGGAGTGCTGATAATGGGGAGCTAACAACTGCTCATCATCCTGCCTTTTATAAATATTCATACCTTTTAATTTTTTCTTGGAATATAGATACATAAACCACTATGACCTTTCAGATTTTCTTTATAAGCACTATTCCTTAAGATTGGGAAGAAAACGGGAGTATCACATGTATAAAATATCCAATTAAAGTCTTTTATTCACCTCTAACATAACTTCATTTAAAAATCTTTATATGTGTATGAGGTAGGGAGGGATTGAGAGAAAATTGTTTGAGATTTGAGTATAGTACATACAGTAATTTAGCCATTTCAAACAGTTGAACAAATTGTACACCTGTGGTTAGATTGACAGTAATGACAGTGATTTAATTTTCATCGGTAAATTGCTACTGTTCTGACAGCTCTTACCCACACTTTCCAATATCTAGGTTTCCCTAAAATGTTATTGGATTGTTTAGTGCAAGATCAAGATATTCTGTGATTATGAACATTAGAGAGCCATGGTGTGGGTTATTTTACTGTAGATCTCATTTGT
The DNA here is from genome assembly GCF_024711535.1 of Dipodomys merriami. Lineage (NCBI taxonomy): Eukaryota > Metazoa > Chordata > Mammalia > Rodentia > Heteromyidae > Dipodomys > Dipodomys merriami. The sequence goes on along the minus strand of NW_027204159.1, from coordinate 6,238,907 downwards.
TCCATATGAGGTTAGAGTTGAAAGTAGGCTTGTATTACTTTCCCTGACCTCATCAGTTCCAACAAGATGTCTCCATTCTTCCTGGATATTGGAAGTCAGACTTAAATAAGTAGCCCTAGGAAAATCTTGAATGTTTTTTGAGCAGAGGCTTATCAAGGTAGATTTTGAAGGCTTTTTTCCTTGGACATCTTAGAAAGTATCAAGAATTTTTTATGGTATAGATTAGAGAGGACTTGGAGTTTTAGAAGAGCAGTGATTTAATGTTGGGCATTGATGGTGGACCATAAAAGCCTAGAGAGATGTCTCCAATTGGCTAGATTCATAACTACTTCTTCTTCTTTTTTCTTTTTTTTTGGTTGGTCATGGGGCTTGAGCTCTGGGCTTGGGTGCTATTCCTGCGCTCTTTAGCTTGAGGCGAGCACTCTACCACTTGAGCTACAGCGCCACTTCCTAGATTCATAACTTCTTTGTTACTTTCCTTAGGCAAGGCAGGCTGAAGTAAAGCGACTCTTCCGCCCCATTGAGGAGCTAAAGAAGGCATTTGATGAACTGAATGTTGTTATTGAGACTGACATGCAGATCATGGTACGGTTGATCAACAAGTTCAACAGTTCTAGCTCCAGCCTGGAAGAGAAGATTGCGGCACTCTTTGATCTTGAGTATTATGTCCATCAGGTATTACATTTCTTTGTCTATCAGTTTGACTTTCAATTTACAGCTCCAATTAACCCTCCTGCCCTAAGCCCTGATAAATTTTATTAGCATTATTAGTTCTCTGTTTCTATTGTAGGCCAATGTCTGTTGTAGTTAAATACATTCTTTCAGCCAGAACAATCCTCTTTTTAGCTTGCCTCCTTTCCTCCTTCCCTCCCTCCCTTCTTCCCTCCCTCCCTTCTTCCCTTCCTCCCTTCCTCCTTTCCTCCCTTTCTCCCTTCCTCCTTTCCTTCCTTCCTTCCTTCCTTCCTTCCTTCCTTCCTTCCTTCCTTCCTTCCTTCCTTCCTTCCTTCCTTCCTTCCTTCCTCTCTCTCTCTCTCTCTTTCTTTTTTTCTTTCTATAACAAAGAAGAGACCTATCTGAGTTGTCTTTGTGGATGCACCATTTACGCTGAGCACTCAAGGAAGATTGGGATTTTCCAGGTGAAGAGGAGTAACTAAAACAGTGCAGTAACTATATCACCCATGGACCAAATCTGGCGCAGTACTTCCATTTGTAAATAAGTTTTATTGGATATAGTCACACTTATTTGCTGATGTATTATTTATGGCTGATTTCATTCTACAATGGCAGAATTGAGTCAAACTATAAGGCCCATTAATAAAAAATACTTATTGTTAGGCCCTTTTAAAAAATGTTTGCAGCTGGGTACTGCTGGTCAAATGCTATAATCCTAGCTACTCAGGAGGCTGAGATCTGAGGTTTGCAGCTTGAAGCCAGCCCAAGCAGAAAACTCCATGAGACTCTTATCTCCAGTAAACTACCCAGAAAAAGCCAGAAGTGGTACTGTGGCTAAAGTGCTAGCCTTGAGCAAAAGAAGCTCAGAGACAGTGCCCGGGCCCTGAGTTAAAGCCAAGGACCAGCCAAAAAACGTTTGCCAGTCTTTGCCAGGCAAAATAACCACATGTGCAAAGATTCTGATAGCAGGGAAGAGCTTAAAGAAATTGAAGGCCAGTAAGGATTGGATTGTCTGGAGGAGGGAAGTATAGATGAAAGTGGCCAGGGGAAGGGAGGTATAGATAAAATAGGAAGTTTAAGAAATGCAAGGTTGAGAATATCTTGTTCTTTGCAATTTTGTCCTTAAACCTAACTACTGGAGAATTAAAGTAGGAAAGTAACTGATTAGACTTCTAGTAGCCAATAATTTATTGAACATTTTTTGATAGCAGGCACAGCTTCATTAACTTCTATAGCTGCCTTTTGAGTAAAGACCAGTACTAGATACTCTCTCTCTCTCTCTCTCTCTCTCACTCTTTTCTAGGGATGAAAGGTCTTACTGTGTTGCCCAGGCTTGTCTCAAATTCCTAGTTTCAAAGGATTCTCCTGCTTTAATTTCCTGTATAACTTGGGTATAGAGCCACCATACCTAGCTAATCACATTAAAATTTCTTTTTTAAAGTTTTTGTCAGTTGTGGGGCTTCAGTGCTGTCTCTGAGCTCTTTTGCTCAAGGCTAGCACTATACCACTTTGAGCCATGGCTCCTCTTCTGGTTTTCTGGGGGTTAATTGGAGATAAGTCTCATGGACTTTCCTGTCCAGACTAGCTTTTTGACCATGATCCTCAGATCTCAGTCTCCTGAGTAGGTAGGATTACAAGCATGAGCTACCAGTGTCTGGCTAATCACATTTTTAAACTGAGGAAAATGTAGTACAGAGAGATCAGTGATTTCTTAAGATTAATCAGCCAGTTGAACGAAAGAAAGCTCAAGGCCCTGAGTTGAAGCTCTAGAACAACAACAACAACAAAATTTTATTAACCAGCTAGTAAATGAGATAGAGCTAGGATATGCAACAATTAACTCTGAGCTTTTAAACTTTTTATTTTTTTGGGTCCGGTTGTAGGGCCTGAACTCTGGGCCTGGGCACTGTCCCTCAGCTCTTCAGCTCAAGGCTAGCGCTTTACCACTTGAGCCACAGCGCCACAAGGCTTTTTTCTTTTTGCTTATGTGGTGCTGAGGAATCAAACCCAGGGCCTCAGGCATGCAAGGCAAGCACTCTACCACTGAGCCACCTTCCTAGCCCGCTTTTAAACTTTTGGCTAGTCTGCTTCTCTCAGAAAACTGGTACCTTTTAAGTAGATCGGCAATAAGGAAGCTCCAATAAATAAATGAATAAATTTTGAATTTTTGAGTGCCTGCTAAGTCCCAGGCACTGTTCCAGATGCTTGACTTATGTCTATAAACAAAATTGGAGCTTACCTTCTACCAAAAGCAGACAGGTAAACAAACCAACTATGTAAATTGTGAACAATATATTTGAAAAGTGACAAATAGTAGAAAAATAAAAATAAAAAAAGGAGAGCAGAATCAGAATTGGGCAGAGGGAGCAGCAAATTCTGAGTTGGAAGCATGTATAGAGCATTTGAGGAAGTCACTGTAGAATGTTCAAGGAATATCAGTGTGGCTGAAGCTGACAGGGTAGATGCAGATGGAACTCAGAGATGTTGGGATGAAGAATGTGGAGAACTTGTAGACCGTAGACCCTGAGAAAGTGTAATTGGAGGACATTATCTGATTGCTGTTGTGTTGAGAATTAGACTGGAGGGGTGAGGCCTGGGTTAGAAGCAGAAACCATGCAGGAAGCTATTGAAGCAATACAAACTAGGGGCAGTGGTGGCTCAGGCGGCTGCATAATCATAATCAAAAGCTTGTTTGAGATCTTCATCTAGGCATAGACCTTCACTGTCCTCCCAAACACGAGAACATCTGTAAACTAAGCTAAAAGACATTTTTTCTTTGTTAAGGATTTTGCTGGCTTATGTGGTCAAAGAGCCCAAGTGTGCACTATATCTGCAGGAATTGTGAGGCAGCCTCTTCATCTTTCCCTGCTTATAACTCTTAAGCCTCAAATAGCAGGACTATGATCCTCTTAGAGAAAAAAAATCTGGGTTCTCTTGCCCCTTTCCAATTTTTCCACCTAGGGTGAAAAAAACAAACTCTCCCACAGCTTTCCCATTAGAGATATTTAAAGAATTACGGATCTTAGGAGTTATTGGACAAGCTCAGTTCTGCTCTGATGTTGACAGCTTTTATTATTATTATTTTTTCATCTTAACATAGTTAGATGGGTCTTTAGGTGTCAGGTTTCTATGGGCTCTTGCTTTAGTTGCACATGAAAGGCCAAAATGACCAGAGAGCTTATCAGATGTAGATGGGAATAAATACAAAAGAGGCTTGGACTAACAGTAACCCAACAGAGGTTCTTCCCTTGCTCCGATGTCCTCTTTCACCTGGCAGGGTGCATCTATAGGGTGACATTCATTCTGCTTTCACAGATCACTGGATAGGGTAAACTGTTTTCTAGATATTACCAATTTAGGCTGAGGTCATAATAGAACCATTTGCTGGTCTAGGTCTAAAACATTCTGCTGGTAGAGGGTCATAAATGTTCTAGGTCACTGTCATTTTGATTGTCTAAAGTCCTTAACTTTAGCTTTAAGCTATCATTTAGCAGTGAGAAGTTATAATTTCATGGAGAGATTCCAGGAGACACAACTCAACTTAGTTTACAGTTGTGATGTGGAATTGAGATAATGTACTATTAACTTTGAGAAAGATAACACTTTTCTACAGGAACTTCTTAGTCCATTCCCATTCTAGTCATACTGAATGGAGGATTAAGGAGCCATGGGTTTTAAGGACCTAAACTGGGTCTGCCCAAGGATTCCTCACAGCAATATTTTAATTATTAAAACAGGATATGTGAAAAGAAAAATCTTTTGGGAGTTATTTATGAGAAACAGCCTCTGTATGGCTCATCTGCCCTTGAACAGTATATTTGCCTTCCTTCTGTGACTCCTCAATTATTTACCCTCCTTTCTCCCTTTCTGTATCTTCTGTTTTCTCATTGTCTGGTTCATTTCTTTTCCTCCTGAGTTTTGACATAGTTTCTTCACCCTACATAATGCACTCTCACTGTCTCACCCCATCCTGAAGACAACCTGGGATAATTCTAGACCTAGACCCAGAAGAGGAGAACCTGGGCTCTGGTGGTGTGTCTCCTATGTGATCCTGAGAAGGACCCAGCTTTTAGTGTGCAGTGAGTCAGAATGACCTTTTACTTTCTCACTGCCAGTGAAATAAGTAAATGCAAGAACATCTTGTAAGGCTACAATGCTTATATAAATACCACCATTTATATCACATCAAATGATTGTTGTAGTAATATAGATAACTGAACCTCTGTGACTATAGGTTATATTGCCTTGGGACTGAAGAGAGCGAACTGCTCTTCCAGGAAGTCATACCAGTTTTGATAAGGGTCTATCTCAGGCTTTGGCTTCTGAGTCATGGTTTTGTATCTGAGTAAGGAGGCTCAAAGTATAAGCAACAAATTCATATATTTTAAAATCAGAGCATGTTTATAAGAGCAAAATACCAATTCAGAGTCTTCCTACTTAGCTACGTTATGGCTCAATAGTCATTTCTCTACAAGGGCACAGCCTCAGGCCACATGGCAGTCTAGATTTTATAATAACTTTACAGCCTCAGTTGCTATTTTTTCAAGTCTGTAGTACCAGGGGCCCATCTGCTTTGTTTTCACAGATATCCTAGATTGCTTTCTAAAATTTCATAGTTGAGTTCTATTTTAGTAACATTTTTTTCTGACAGATTCATTTTTATCAGTTCAATAATTTTTGAGAACCTAACACTATACTCAGCTTCCTAATCTTTGGACCTACAGCAGTGTATAAACAGACAAAAACCTTTCCTCTTGTAGAGACTTTATGAAAATGTACAAAACTTTTCTTTCATAGCCTAAGGAACCTCAATGAAAGCAACTGGGAGTGAGGTTGATCAAGATACATTCAATAATGTATGACATGTCACAATGAAATCTTCCATGTACAACTAATGTATTCTTATAAAAATACTTTTTTCCTCCAAGTAGTTAAAATAGAGTGGGTCCACCACAAAACATGAACAAGTTCTGATACTGGGCTTCACACTTGATTTCTCTATCAGAACTCACTTCCAGTTTGGAAGCAGAGGCAAGAACATAGTGAGCTAGGAAATGACTCCATAGTTGTAGAGGGAAAAAGGTGAATAGACATCATACTGATATTGAGCTCTGGCTTCCAGAGTTTTCCTGAGAAACTGTAGAGTGGGATAAATATGTAAACAAGAGATACCTTTGTAGTAACAGAGATAGATAGAGAAATAGAGAATGGGTTTCTGATTTTTCACATATATAGTAATTAGAAAAATGTTAATTTAATACTGTTAAAATATAACAAATTAATTAGTACTGTTTAAGTCTAAATGCCACAAAAATCAACAGGTCATTATAAGTCAAAGGAGAAAGGTTTGGTAAGATATAAGTTAGGTGTGGTGGTATATACCTGTAATCTCAGTTCTTGGGAGAGAACTGTTTTTCAAGGCCAATCTAAATTACACATGGCAAGACATTGCCTCAAAACAAAACAGAAAAACAAAAACAGGGCTAGTTAGGTGGTGAACTTCTGTAATCCCAGCTATGCTGGAGGTAGAGGTAGGAGGATTGTGTCTATTGGTCCACCTGGGCAAAAGTACAAGAGTCTGGGTTAGGTTATATCTTCAGTTGCAAAGTGCTGGCCTATTATGCTTTAGTCCCTGGGTTCAATCATCATCACCAAAAAAGAAAGATACCCACATAAAAGTACAAAATCCTACTGGAAAAATAACTAGTGGCAAAAGGGATATGAGTGCGGCTCAAGGAGTAAAGCACTTTCCTAGCTAGCACAAGAACTTAACATTCAAATTCCACTAATGCCAAAAAAGAAAAAAAGAAAGAACAAAAAGAGAAACACCCACAAAAATAAACAAAAATGAAGTCCACATAATTGTTTAGTATTGATTTCTTTGTAATGACATCTTTATGATCACTTAGATTTATTATTTAAATATATTAAAGTCACTTACAAATTACTGGATGGTAGAAATACTCTGCTTATCTGATATGTAGTCACTAGCCAATAACACAGACCTATATAGACTAAAGCCTTTGATAGTGACTTTTGTTCAGATTTTATCGTGAATGTCCTCAGATTCAGTCAATCTTAGAAAAAGAAAGGTAATATTGTTGTTCATCTAGGTATCTGCTTCTTTTATAGTCCTGATTCTAATTAAAAATCAACTTTAAAGAAGTCTTTTACTTCCACTGTCCCTATTGTGTTTGGACATAAACAGGTAGTATGGTATTGCTTAATGGAGCTCATTATGCCAGATTCTTTGTGTTAACAGCTTGTATGTTTGGAGTAAGCTTTGTGACTCATTACATTATTGGAATTTTCCAAGACATGATTGGCATAAGCAATATCCAGGTGCCATTTCCACTGATTCCCACTTAGGTCCTCATAATTTACTTTAGATGAATTAGGAGTTCTCAAATTTAAGCTTACATTGAAGTTTATCTTGTTTTTATATATTCTTTTCTATTTAATTAGAAGGACCCCAATTGCTTTTTTACTTGACTTTTAAATCTATGTTTAGATAGTCACCAGAAGCTAAGCTGTTCAAATGGCTCTTCTTTTCTTGGTGTCTCTTTTCTGCTAAGCAGTGCCTTTGTTACAGATGGATAATGCCCAGGACCTGCTCTCCTTTGGTGGTCTTCAAGTGGTGATCAATGGGCTAAACAGCACAGAGCCCATGGTGAAGGAGTATGCTGCATTTGTGCTGGGGGCTGCCTTTTCCAGGTGAGCAGCATGGATGGATTCCTGTGGGCCTAATTGACTTGATAAGGTTATGCTTCCACTTTTGCACATCTCTACTCAATAAAGTGATGGACAAGTGAAAGTCGAATTTGGTTCTGTCTTTAGAGAGGATTTTTTATCCATGGTATCACCATCTATGACAGTCTGCTCCCTCCATTTTATTTGTATGGACATTTAATAACCAATCTGAGGTGATACTCAGTTTTAGTAAAAGCCTACAAAAAGCCCAGCCACAGATAGGAGGAGGGAAAGGAATAAGATCTTAAAAATTGACCCTTTTGACAGTAAATCTACATCTAGTGATGAATACATGATAAGCCTAACCAAGGAAGGCCTTTTGAGAGGAATGTATCTTTCCCCAGTTGTCTGGAGCCAATCAACATGCAGATAGGTTATTGGTTTTTCTAGACTGCGGTTTCTTTGGAATTTCAGTTAGTCTAGCTTGTTCTAGAAGACTGATTTGCCAAGAGCAGGAAGACAAATACTTAAAAAAAAAAAAAAAATGTAGCTGGGCGCTGGTGGCTCATGCCTGTAATCCTAGCTACTCAGGAGGCTGAGATCTGAGGATGGTGGTTCAAAGCCAGCCCAGAAAGGAAAGTCTGTGACTCTTCTCTCCATTTAACGACTAGAAAACTAGAAGTGGCATTGTGGCTCAAGTAGTAAAGCGCTCACCTCAAGCTGAATTGCCGAGGGACAGCGCCCAGGCCCAAAGTTCAAGCCCCATGACTGACCCCCCCCCAAAAAAAAAATGGTGCCCACAAATTTTCTCATCCTAAAAAGTTAGGATATCTTCATGCTGTATTTGCTCCATTGAATTTCTAAAGTTCTTCACATTTTTGAAAATCTTCTTAGGACTATTTGTACCAATAAAAATAGGTACAGATATTATGGTTCTGGCTGCAAGGATAGAGTGGTAGCTACTAGAATTGCCTTGGTTTAGATTGAGGTTTAGAATGTTACTCTGAACACATTTACCATTGTGGGTTTTGTTTGAAAATATTTTCTTTGGTTTTTATCTATACTTAAGATCTTTGTTTATCCAGAATCTGAAACTAATGCTTTTGCATACTGAAAGAGTTCAGCATCTTTTCATAGTAAAATGAAGTCAGAGCTAGGAAGGCCGGAAAAATTGTTCTTTGATGAGTGACTAAGAATATTGAAGGCTTTTATATCCCTATCATTGTTGGCCTTGAGCTTCAAGCCCTTGTTGTTCTCTAGACAGCCTCCACGGCAGCTCCAGGAAAGGTGGAAAATCTCAGTTCCTCTGTTAATAGCTGTAGTCTCAGGCCTAGGGAAGTCCAGGTTCTTCTCATAGAGAACTTACAGAGGCTTTTCATGTCAGAAATGAACTAAATCAAACATTAACCTCTCTAAACTCTTTGTAAATTCTTACCTTCCTCCAGAGTAATTTCTCTCTAACTTCAATATAAGCAGATTGTGTTAAATAGCCCTTGACACTGCTTTTGGAAATACATACATTACACAGGAAACAGAAGAGCATTTTCATACCATATCCTAGTTAAGGGAGATTGAGAGACTTGAGACACATACATTGGGCCAATAGCAAACCATAATTTACCCAAAGGTAGTTCCAATATGTTGTATTATTAAGACTTCTTCATGATTTTATTAGCATAAGACCATGTAAACATTTTTGTAGCATTACTAAAATGTAAATAGAGATAAATAAAAATATTTCAATTTAGTGTTTTGGTGGCAAGCAAACTGCTATATTCAAAATGTTCTAGTTGGGTTTTTGATAGCTCACTGGAGGGCTGTTATAGTGACAGCATGGTATGGTGCCAGAGCTTTTTGAAGCCAGCAGCAGGCTCCCAAACACCATGAAAATGTCAGTGTTTTATGCAAAGAGGAGCTTGGTGCAAGTTAAGAATATTTCTGTGGAGAGAAGCAGGTTTCAGTGCTGTAGTCTGATGTGTATTATTTACTTTTGATTCCTTAAGTATTGGCACTGCACCTAACTCATCCTAACTGCTCCTTGCATTTGAATGTCTGCATACATTCCCCATATGTACACATTACATGACTACATTGATATACTTACTCTTTATCAAATGGTCTTTCAAGAGATAGCACCTGAAATCTTGGTCTCTCTTTATGTCCATGTACAACCTTTCTGAACTTCACCTTATCTTTTTAGCTTGTTAATTGTGCATTTCATAAAGTTGATACCAAATACCAAAGTATATATTAAGCACTTGTTCAGAATAAGGTGGTAACACTGGACACTGGTGGCTCATGTCTATCTACTACTAACTACTCAGGAGGCTGAGATCTGAGGACCAAAGTTTGAAGCCAGTCCAGGCAGGAAAGTCTGTGAGACTCTTTGGTCCCACTAACCACCAAAAAGCCAGGAGTAAAGGTGTGGCTCAAGTAGTAGCTAGTGGAGCACTATAGCCTTCAGTGAAAAAGCTAAGGGATCCAGGCCTTGAGTTCAAGACCCAGTACTGGTAGTAGTAGTAGTAGTAATAATAATGGTGGTAATAAAAAAAACAGCTGGGTGCTGGCTCACATCTGTAATTCTAGCTACTCAGGCTGAGCTCTGAGTGTTAGGAAAATGGGGGAGAATGGAAAAGGAATAGGCTGTGCTCAATCATCAACAGACAAGGAGTGTTTATTGAGGAACAGTGAGGGGCACAGACCTTTCTGAGGGCTTGGAGGTTGTCCAGAGAGTTGGGACAGGAGCCAGGTTTTTATAGGAGGTCCAAGCAAGGAGGCAGAGGTTAATGAAAAAGCCACCAGGTCAAGGCAGGTGGGGGCCTTTCAGTTGAGCCCACAATGGGATGTTTACAACTGGGCTTAGGTAGATTGCCCTGCCTGCTGATTTTGCCTGGTATCTGTATGGGCCTGGGACAATAGGATGGGAGTCAATCCTTCATATTCCATCTTTAGATACATAAAATGATTGGGCCAAGAGGGGAGAGGCAAGTCCTTCATATAGGGTCTTTGGATATATAAGAAAAATTGGTCTGTGGGGGAGTGAGAGGGAAGGCGGGGAGGGGATCATGGAGTTATGAGAACAAAGCAGATTCCCATCACTGAGGATCATGGTTCAAAGCCAGCCTGGGGCAGGAAAGGCTATGAGATTCTTATCTACAATAAACCACCAAAAAGCTAGAAGTGGTGCTGTGGCTCAATTGGTAGAGTGCTGGCCTTGACAAAAAACAAAACAAAACAAAACAAAACAGAAACTCAAGGACAGTGTCCAGGCCTTGATTTCAAGCCCCAGGATTGGTACACACACACAAATAAATAGTAACAATCATAAAAAAGTGGTTTCAATATTATTATCACCCTAATCATGATGTGTCTAAAAACTATCAATCACCCCTGTAAGGAGATTTTTATTATCATTTCTTTCTTTACTAAAAATCATTTTCTCTTCTGTAATGGTATTTATGCTATACCATACCTCTTGGTGTTACTCTTGCTGCTTCATGAAGGTGTTTATTTTCCCACCTGGGTTAATTGCTTAATAGGTTTCCAATGCACGTTTCTGTGGCTGAAGAGATTTCTTCCTCAATGTTAAACATTAAGCAATTACTTCAAGATCAAGAAGAGAAAGATGACAGAAATGTAATTGACATAGGGACTAGAATAACATTTGTTCTTTAAATATTATTCACAACCAATTATGGGTTATGCACATTTATTTTCTGTTGTTTATTGTCTGTGTATAAGACAGGTCAAACTCTTATGTAAGATCTGCAGGGATAGAGGTGCAGATGCTTTTAGTAGATTTATCGTTTCATGTCTTTAAAATAAACAACAACAACAAAAAAAACCTTCTTTTTTTCAAGTAAGTTATTTTCCCTGGCCTTCCTGTGACCTGATTTCATTTCATGATGGCAATTGTGTGTGTGTGTGTGCATGTGCGTGTGTGCATGTGTGTGTGTACACGTATGCGCATGTGTGCACACCCACACGCGTGCGTGCAATCTGATCTACTGGGAGTCTCAAACAAGGTCTTTGTGTTTCTGCATAAGGGAAGTCTTAAACCTTCTGAATTTCAGAGGCCATGCAGCTTTCTGTAATTTGGTTTTAAATATACTATTTTAAAAAACTGTCCTTTTGGGGCTGGGAAGGTGGCTCAGTGGTAGAGCGCTTGCCTTGCATGCCTGAGGCCCTGGGTTCGATTCCCCAGCACCACATAAGAAAAAGAAAAAAGCCGGAAATGGCTCTATGGCTCAAGTGGTAGAGCGCTAGCCTTGAGCTGAAGAGTTGAGGGACAGTGCCCAGGCCCAGAGTTCAGGCCCCATGACTGAACCCCCCCCCCCAAAAAAAAAAAAAAGCAAAAAACTGGCCTTTTGCTTTCCTCGTCTGGTATATAACCTTTACCATTTACCTGTCAGGAATTAAATTATGAAAGTGGTGTGCTTGCCCCAGGGAGCACTTGTGCGTCCTTGTGTCTCTGCCTCAGTCACTTATGGTATCTTATATCTATCTTTAATAATCCTATTCTCATTGGCACATGTATGAATGCATGTAATATAAGAATGCATTCTATGTATGTAGTGTTTTTATTTGAACACATGTGTGCAGGATGAAATGGAATCTAATCCAGTACAAAAAGAAATTTATATATGCCAGCAGTGATGGAGAAATTATGTTCCATAGGATATCCAAAACAGGATTTTCTTCTAACCCCTCTCTCTTTTTGCATTTTCTGTGGAATCTCCTTGTCACATTTTGTATTATATACATTGCTTTATAAAAATGAAGATAGCCACATATGGTGGTTCACACCTGTCATCCTAGCTACTTAGAAAGCAGAGAAGGGGAGGATCATGGTTTGAGGCCAGCTCAGACAAAAAGTTTAAGAAACCCTGTTTCAACCAATAAAAACTGGATATGGTGGTACATGCCTGTCATCCTAGTTAATAAGATGATCACTGTCTAGGGTGATTCAGATATGCATATTCTACTCTCTCTCAAAAATAACCTATGCAAAAACTGCTGTAGGGAGGACTTGGGACTCACATGGAAAAGCTCCTGTATAGCAAGCATAAGACCCTGAATTCAAATCCCAATACATAAAAAACAATGTACAGTGTATCTCTCCAACTTTGCAGACTCCTTCCTCATACTCTGTTGATAGTTCCCTCAGTTGTTCTCTTTCCACTGAGGTTTTACCAATTTTTAACCATCAGATCAGTATTATATATTACTGTGACCCATATCTGTCTACTAGTTTTCTCTTTCCTGTAGCCCTCAGTAAATTTCAGTGCTTGTTTATACCTTCTCCTTGTTTTTCCTGATGTGTTTAGTGGGCTTGCTGAGGACCAGCATTCTCAGTTCCATTGACTATTGTTTACTTCTGTCATCTATTAGACATCTTGATACTTGTTTCCCATTTTTCCAGGCATCTCATAGTGTCCAGACATCACCATTATTATTTCTTTACATCTTCATGTCTTCTGTTGAACATACTTGTCCTTGAGGCATGCTTTTCCATTTTCCTTGTCACCATCATTGTTCATTACTCTTCCCACTCAACCCCAATGTGTGCTCAGGTTACCAGTTAACACTCTCCTACCATCAACTGTCCATAACCTCCAAAACTACCAATGTGTATTTTCCTTCCCTTCACTTCTAGACATCTTCAAAGAATAGATAACAAGGAAAATAAATTATGTGTAGTCCTATTATATAAATGTACTCAAATTCACTATTCCCATAATCCTTGAAAATGTTCAAGAGTACTTTGAAATCACTGACATCTCTGTAGAGTTAACAGTATTGCCCACTAGTTTTTCTTGGAAACTACTTTCTGGTTGCCATGTTATTATAGTCTTTTGGTTTGGAAATGTCTGTATTCATTTCTTTCCCCTATTTTTTCTTCCCTCTGCTGGGGATCCAACTCAGGGCTTCACAACATTCGAGGCAAGTGCCCTATCATTGATCTACCTCTCTAGCTTTCCTTTTCTTTTTATGACATTATACTCATATTCCAATTGTAGCCACTCACCAAGATTTTTCCAGTCTCATTCTCTTTTCATTTTTTCCCTTTACTGGTCTATCTTTGTCTGTGATTTCAACTCATGCCTCATTTTTCCTGAGATCTCATTTTACATTTTTATCACACTATGATTGCACCTCAAACTCAAGGAGGAGAAAGTTTAACTGATTGTCTTTCTTATAAACATTATCTTTTTATGTATTCTTGTTATTATGATTATTGTAGTTACCCAAGCTTGAAACTTTTCAATGATACTTAAGACTTTGCTTCCCCTTGAACTTTCTCATTAAGTTGGTGAACAAGACCTGTAGATTTTGATATCTACTATTGTTATCTACTAAATAATTCTCCTTTATCATATGCTTTGATTTGAGAAACTTGTTTAAGGAGAGTTAGTTCCTTTCTCTGTTACTAGGAAATGTGCCATGAATAGTCTAAAGCAAGTGTGGACTTCCATTCTTTGTGGATCTGTATTGGTTTAGATTGGTATGTCACACAGTTTTGACTAATGAGACATAAAGAGATATTGGTTAGGAAACATCTAGAAAATATTTTGTTCTTCTGAGAAGAAAAATAGAGACCTTCTCTACTTCTTGCCTGGATTGCATTTATCTTGGAGCCATAAAAGCTGCTGTGGGCCAATGAGGTAAGAAGCCCAAGGACAAAAAGCCAACAGGCCAGGGAAGAAAAAAGAGGGGAGGAGGCTGGGCTGGATTGTACTGCTAAGCCACTAGTGATTTTGGAACTATGTGCTTGTAGACTTTCTTGTGAGAAGCAATTTAATGTACTTTAAAAAAATCACTAGAATTTATCTGTTATTTGCTACTTGAACGTATATTCATATTGATTTAAAAAATCCCCAAATCCTTCTCAGATTTTTTTTATTTATTTTTATTTTTATTTTTTTTTGTTGGTTGTGGGGCTTGAACTCTGGGCCTGGGCACTGTCCCTCAGCTCTTCAGCTCAAGGCAAGCGCTCTACCACTTGAGCCACAGCGCCACTTCCCCTTCTCAGATCTTTTAAAAATCCTTTAAAAATTACTCTTCTTCATAGTACTCATCTCAATTTGTAATGATATATTTGTTTGATTATCTGTTTCCTGGTGCTATCCCTTAGTAGACAATACTAAGGGGGATTGGATCCTATTTTTTTTAAATCTTCATCTTGCTATTTCCCTAGTGTGTAAGACAGGACCTAGCATTAAGTTTGTGCTCCAGAAATAATTAGTGAAAGAAGAAATGAAGGAATAAAGTGATACTAAGGAAATTATTTCTCATAAAAAATTGGGTGTAGTGGAGAGGGCTATTTTTATCATTAATGATGTAATAGTAGATGATTCAGACCATAGCCCATGGAAATGAGTGTGTTACCCACTGGCTGAAGGCCCAGGAAACAAGTTAGGGATTGGGATGAGATCAGACATTAGATTTGTCAGCATTTAATATAAGTTTAGTGGTGGGATTTTTTTTCTTAGTAGTATTGAGGATTGAATTCCTCATGTTTGCTAGGCAGGTGCTCTATAACTTGAGCCACACTCCTGGCCCTTAAATTTAAGTTTAGATGTGACCTCTAGTACTAGTCTGACCTCTGTCTCCAGTTGTTAATTTTCTAATACCCCCTCAGTGGCAATGGAAGGCTCAGATAATTTGTTTCTGGTAAGTTGGTTAGCATAATAACTGAGATTGATCCAAGCAGTTGAGTAGTTATAGCTTTGCTACATTCAGAGTCTCTGATTACTTTTTTCAGATGGCAATTAATGACAAATGGAAAATGAACTCTAAGCCTGTCCATTTGTTTAGATGACTACTACAGAAATGAAGATTTAAAATTCTAGGGAAGGAGGTACCACTTTGCTTGATGGAATTGTCCTTTCAGCATTTCTTTTTTTTTTTTTTTTTTAAATTGTATTTTATTTTATTTGAGAACATACTGTACAAAGGGGCTACAATTACATGGGCAGGATAATGGATACATTTCTTACCAAGCATTGCAGCCTCCTCCTTTGTTTACCCTTCACTTCCCTTCCCGGCCTCCCCCCTCCCCCTCAGCATTTCTTTTGAATCCATCTCTGTGATGTGACCCTGGTCTCCTTCATATCCTTTTTGTGGCTGCCTTCAGACTTTTTTTTATCATTGAATTCCTCCTTTATATTTCATCCTCTTTTACATTTCTTCCACAAAATGGGGACTGAACTTGGTGCCTCAAGCTTCCTAGACAGTAATTTCAGCCATCCCCCAGCTTTTCTTTTTTTTTTTTCTTTTTTGCATTGGTTATTAATGAAGTATGTTCTTGCTTCATGACCCAGGCTGAAATTTTCCTACTTGTGCTTCTGTGTAGCTGGTGATGACAAGTGCATACTGTGTTCAGCCATTGTGCTTCCCCTACAGGTGTGATAAAAAGTGTGCATAGCTATACCCAGCCATTGAATGAGATGGAGTTTCATGAACTTTTGTGGCTTTGAACCTCAGTTACACCAGTCTTTGCCTCCCAGGCAGTTAGGATTGTTGACTTGAATCACTGCATCTGACCAAAGTTTTTTTTCTTTGTCTTCATAGCATTTGGTGCCCAGACCCCTAAATTCACTTTCTTTTAGAAAAATAATTTTTTGCTGAGATTAAGTGATTACATAAATTTCCAAATTTCATAGTATTATGAGACAGCAATACTTAGTCAAAGTCACAAACACATTTTAACCTTCACAAGGCAAATTATCATCATGGTCCATAATGTTTTCGAATTCTGTGAGCGTTGACAACACAACCATTTCTTCCACATCGGGTGACATGCACACGTCCCTCATTTTGGTCAGTGTAAGCTGTTCCTTCTTTCCCTCCCTCCTCCTGCTGTCCCCAAGTTGCTTAGTTCATTTTCATCAATGTCCAGTGCAGCTGGGCCCCTCTGTTATATATTTTCCCGTTTCCCTCTGATTCTATGCCCTCCTCCTAGATTCCCTCAGATGTGCGCGCGCGCGCGCGCGCGCGCACACACACACACACACACACACACACACACACACACACACACACCTATAGAACATGGAGTCACTTAGAAATGATGCAACAAATTGTGTGGAGGTCCTTGTTTCTTGAGTCCTGTTTACTTTGTCATATTTCCTTGCATTTTGGATTCAATATCCACATATCAGGGAGACCATGTGCTATTTGTCTCTCTCCCCTTGGCTTACCTCACTCAAAATGATTTGTTCTACTTCTATCCATTTCCCTGCAAATGCCATTATTTTGTTCTTTCTAATGGCTGCATAATATTCCATTGATGTAGGTACCACAATTCTTGGATCCATTCATTTGTAGTGGGGCATCTGGGTTGTTTCCATATTTTGGATATTGTGAACAGTAATGCAGTGATCATGGAGGTGCATGTGTCCTTGTATCCTGATTCCTGTTGCCCAGGGTAGATGCCTAGGAGTGGTATGGCTGGATCATAGGGGAGGTCTATATTTAGCTTTCTGAGGACCCTCCAGACTGCTTTCAAAGTAGTTGTATAAATGTACATTCCCACCAGCAGTGTAATAGGGTTCCTCTTTCTCCGCATCCCCTCCCTCCAGCATTTGTCATTGGCTGACTTTAGGATATGGGCCATTCTGACTGGGGTAAGGTGGTATCTCAGGGTTGTCTTTATTTGCTTTTCCTTTACAACCAGGGATGGTGAACATTTCCTCGTGTGTTTCTTTGCCATGTTTATCTCTTCTTCAAGAAGTCCCTTTAGTTCCCTTGCCCATTTAGTAATTGGTTTGTTGGGTTTGGGAGTTTCCTATATACACTGGATATTAGCCCCTTGTCTGATATATTGCTGGTAAATATTTTCCCCATTTATTTGGCTGTCTTTTCTAGTTTGGCAGCTATGTTTTTAGCTGTGCAAAACTTTTTATTATAAGGTACCCATTTGTTGAGTTTCTCTCTAATTTGTTGTGACCCTGGGACTCTAGGAAGTTCCTGCCTGTGCCTATATGTTCAAGTGTCTCTCCTACTCTGTCCTGCAGTAGTTTCAGAGTTTCAGGTTGGTGTTAAGGTCTTTAATCCATTTTGAATTGATGTTAGTGCATGGTGACAGGCTGGGGTCCTCTTTTAGTTTTCTGCATGTGGCCACTCTGTTTTCCCAGTACCAGTAGTGGAAGAGGCTGTGCTTCTTCTACTGTATGTCTTTGACTCCTTTGTCAAATATCAGCTGATTATAGGTATGTGATTTTATTTCTGGATCTTCTAATCTGTTCCATTGATCTTCAGGTCTATTTTTGTGCCAATACCAAGCTGTCTTTGTTATTATGGCTCTATAGTAGAGCTTGAAATCTGGTATCATGATCCTCTGGCGTTGTTTCTTTCTTTCTTTTTTTTTTTTGTTTGGTTTTTTTTTAACTGTATTTTTTTTTTTTTTGTCTTTTCTTTTTTGGTACTGGGGATCGAACCCAGGACGTTGCACTTGCTAGGCAAGCGCTTTGCCACTGAGCTACATCCCAGCCCTGGCGTTGTTTCTTTTGCCTATAATTACTTTGGCTATTGTAGGTCTTTTGTTGTTCCATCTGAATTTTTGGATTGTTTTCTTTATTTCAGTAAAGAATGTCATTGGGATTTTGATGGGAATTACATTGAATTTGTATATAATTTGGTTTGGGGATGAGTGTGGTATTGGCTTCAAAGAATGAGTTTGGTATTGCTCTCTCTGTTTGTGTTTTTCAGAAGAACTTGAGGAGTATGAGTATTAGTTCATCTTTAAAAGTCTTACAGAATTCCATAGTGAATCCATCTGGTCCTGGGCTTTTCCTTGTTGGAAGACTTCTAATTGCTTCCTCTATCTTATTGTAAGTTATTGGCTTATTTAATTCATCTATTTCTTCTTGGTTCAGTTTGAGCAATTTGTATTTCTCTAAAAGTTCATCCATTTCTGCTAGGTTTTCCTTCCTTTGTGAGCATAATTCCGGAAATAGTTCTTTATAATTTGGATGTCTTAGACATTTGTTGAAATTTTTCTTTGGCATCCCTGATCTTATTGATTTGGTCTCCTCTCTTCTTTTTTTAGTTAATCTTGCCAGAACTCCATCAATTTTATTGATTAAAAAAAATAAAACAGCTTTTTGTTTTATTAATTTTATTTATAGTTTTCTTAGTCTATCCTATTAATTTCAGGTCTTATTTTGGTCATCTCTCTCTATCTAGTGACTTTGCGTTCTTTTTTTTTTTTTTTTGCTTTTCTAGCAGTTTTATTTGCATCATGAGATTATTTACTTGGTCTTGTTGCTATATTTTTGATGAGTGTACTGAGAGCAATAAATTTGCCCCTCAGGACTGCTTTTGCTGTGTCCCACAGATTTCTTTGGGATATATATTCATTTTCATTGAATTGTAGGAACTTCTTAATTTCTTCTTTAATTTCTTTTGTGACCCAGGTGTTGCTCAAAATGTGTTGTTCAATTTCCATGTATTTGAGTAACTTCTACCGTATGCTTTGTTATGGAGAACTAGCTTGATTCCACTATGGTTGGATAGAATACAAGGGATTATGTTAATCTTCTTTTATTTGCTTAAATTCTTTGTATGAACAATGATATGATCTATATGATCCATGGGCTGCTGTGAAGAATGTATACTGGGTTGTTGTTGGGTGGAAAACTTTGTAGATGTCAAATAAATCTACTTGAGATATGCCATGATTTAATTCGGAGGCTTCTTACCCAATCCTCTGCTTGGTAGACCTATCCTTTGGTAAGAATGGTGTATTAAAGTCTGCTAGTATTATTGTATTTGGATCTATTTTTTTCCTGTAAGTCTGAGAATATTTGCTTAATGTATTTGGGTGCACCAGTGTTTGGAGAGTATAAATTGATAATGGTGATATCCTCTCCTTGGATTGTTCCCTGTATTAATATGTAGTATCCTTCTTTGTCTTTTTGTATTGATTTTAATGAAAGTTTATTTTGTCAGCTATCAGAATGGCAACTCCTTCCTTCTTGCTGGGAGCATTTGCATGGCAGATCTTCCTCCACCCCTTCACTTGGAGTTTGTTTTTATCTTTGGCTGTGAGATGAGTCTCTTGAAGACAACAAGTGGATGGATCTTGTTTTCTGATCCAATCTGCAGTTCTTTTCATTTGACTGATGAATTGAGTCCATTAATATTTATGGTTACTATAAAGAGGTGCATTGTTTTTCCTGTCATTTTCCTACTTTCCTAAGTTTTTCTTCTTTCCTTTCCTCCTGTGCTTACTAAGTTGATCTTCTAGTGATATCTGCCTGATATGGATCCCTGATCTTGATTGTTTTCTTCAGATTGTAACCTCTTCTCTTAATATTCTTTGTAATGCTGGCTTATTGTTCATGAATTCATTTAGTTTTTCTTTACTATTAAAAAATTTAATTTCTCTGTCAAATGTGAATGCTAGTTTTACTGGATATACCAGTCTGGGTTGGCAGTTATTGGTTCTCAGGGCTCAGATGTTTCTTTCCTAGGCTTTCCTTGCATTCATTGTCTGTGTGGAAAGATCTGATTTTTTTCCCCCACAGTATAGCTTCTTCTTTGCTTTTGCTGCATGCAAGATCATTTCTTTATTGTTCAAATCTAGAGTTTTTACTATGACGGGTCTATATTCCTCCTGGGATCTTGTTTGCTAGGTGTTCTTTATGCTTCTGTTATGTACATAGATTTTCTCTTTTAAGACTGGGTACATTTTCAGTTATAATCTTATTGAATAGGTGTTGCATCCCTCTGTTCTGGTATCCCTCACCTTCATTGACGCCAATTATATGAAAATTAAATTTCTTGGTACTGTCTGTTTGTTCTTGGGCTTCCCTTTGGCATATTTTGAGTGTTTTTTCCATTTCTGTGACTTTTTTCCAGTTGCTGCATTTTGTCTTCCATACCTAATATTCTACTTTCCATTTCATTCACCCTACTAACTATGGCTTCCAATGTGGTTTATGTGGAGGAAATTGAACCTCTTATGATTTCTATGTTAGTTCTCCAAGTATTAATTTCGAATTTCGTTTTTTAAAGAGGTGTGTACTGCCTCTTTTTTTTAGTGTATCTCTTGTTTGAAATCCTGGATCTCTTTTGATAATTCGTTTCTTAGTTCTTTAAATTTCTGATTCATTTCTTGCTTTAATTCTTGAATCATTACATCTATAAGTCTTGGATGTAGCATTTGTCTTCCATTTCTTTTTTGCTTTCACTGGAATTCTTCCCTGGATGGCTGCTGGCTTTTGGTGATGGTTTGCTGTCTTGGTTGTTGATGAGTCTTATAGTTTTTTGCTGTGATTTTTGCATGAGGTTTCAGGGATTATTGGAGATGAATCCCGAACTCTTAATTGTTTTGGTCAGTAGGTGGCTGCCTTCACTTGGTAGTGTGTTGGTTCCTGGGTCAATTGTTGAAACCTGTTCTCAGCCCTCAGCTGGCTGAGACTTTGCCCAGTCTCCATTCTGTTGGGGGAGGGGCGGACCTTCAGCTGCTAGTCTGAGTAGGGCTCATTCTTGTTAGGTTCTGGTGGGCACACTCTACCCTCTGCTGAGGTATGCTCTCAGTTCCTGACTTCAGTCAGGGACAGGTGGTTTAGACAGCTTGGGTTCTCACCTGGGACACTGGTGGGGATCATTGAGCTGCCTGCTGGAGCCCACAGGCAGTTTCTGCCTTCAGTCAAGGACTGGCAGCCTAGACTGTTTGCGTTCCCTCCCAGGGGCACTCTTGGCAAAACCAGGTGGGCTGCATGTATTCCACCAGTTGCTGGAGCCCACTCACCATTCCTGACTTTAGCCAGGTACTGGTGGCCTAAGCTGCCTAATTCCCAGTCCAGGATACACAGGTTAGGTCTGGCAGAACCTAGGCTGCTAAATCTCTCCTCTGGGACACACAGGTTGGACTTGACACACAGGTTGGACTTCTTCCACTGCTGGCTGCTTGGGCCTGCAGGCACCATTCCCAACTTCAGCTAGGGACCAGCTACA
The DNA here is from genome assembly GCF_024711535.1 of Dipodomys merriami. Classification (NCBI taxonomy): domain Eukaryota; kingdom Metazoa; phylum Chordata; class Mammalia; order Rodentia; family Heteromyidae; genus Dipodomys; species Dipodomys merriami. The sequence continues at coordinate 6,217,577 of NW_027204159.1, read as the reverse complement.
TTCAGGCTCCCTCCCAGGGGGGCCCTCTTGGTCAACCCTAGTGGGCTGGGTGTGCTCCATTGGTTGCTGGGATACTTGCACAATTCCCAGCCTAGTGGGACCAGTAGCCCAGGTGGTAGGGGGAGGGGCCTGGGTCAAGCTCTAGGGGTTACCACCAGCACTGGTCTCTTGGGATGGGGGAAGGGGCATCCCCCATGAAGTACTCACAGCCTGGAACTGATTGGGGGCTGTCCAGTGGTGCTGTGGCAGATTGCTGTTTCTGTGCACTGTAGACCCTGTTTCATGATTCGTGAGATGATTGTGGGCTGGGCTGGGGGCACCAAGTCTGGGTATCACAGTCTCTGTTTCTGTCTCTGTTTACACTGTCCAGGTCTGGCACCAGCACTGTGGGAGTCTTTTGCACCTGCGTTCTACAGACCACTGTGGCTCTGGGCTCCCTGGTAGCCGCGGGCCAGGCCCCTTTGGTGGCTTGGCACAGAGCCACGCTGCTGGCAAAGGGTGGGGGAATGGTCTTTGCAATTTTCTGTCTTTGCATAGGTTTTGAAGTTTTTTTCTTTCCTTTTTTTACTCCCTGTATTTCTGTGGGTGTTCTCCTATTTTGCTGTTGTCAGTCCCTTGGGGAAACCAAGCATTGGAACTCGAACTTTCTATTTGGTTGGAGAGAGCTGTGGTGTTTCCCTACTGTCGATCATCATCTTGGGTTCCCCCCCCCCAAAAAAAAACCCCTCACTTTTAACATATTGATTTCTCTCCATCTTTTCCCACAACAAAACTGAAAGCTTTTAGTGGGACCTGGTACCCAAATCTATGCTCTCCACAGCATCTTTCACAGAGAAATTTTGTATCACTGCTTAGCATAAATGATCCAACACAAAAACTGAAATTACCAAAAACTGACAACAGAAAGGAAGTCATGAAAAACAAGGGAGCTTCATCTTCCATGCTTTGTTTGATTTTTCTTCCACTGAGTAGGGATTATGTTTGTAATTAAAATTTAAAGAGTAAGCAGCCAAACAGAACTTTTTTTTTCTTTTTTTTTTGCCAGTCCTGTGGCTTAAACTCAGTCTGGGTGTGTCCTTGAGCCTCTTTGTGCTCAAGGCTAGCAGTCTATCATTTGAACCATAGCACCACTTCTGGCCTTTTCTGAGTTGTTTGTTGGAGATGAGTCTCAAGACTTTTCTGCCACAGCTGGCTTCAAACCATGATTACAGGTGTGAGCCACTGGCATCTGGCTTGAGACTTTTATATCTAATACATTTCTAAAGAAACAGTCTTCATTTAAAATACTTGAAAATGCTACATCAAATATTTAAATCTTTCATTAAATGCTTTATTCAGCAAATAAGAAAGGATATGATCAGTTAATCAGAGAGGAAAGGATGGGAGGGGAGAGATGTGTGTGTGTGTGTGTGTTGTGTGTGTGTGTACGTGTATACATAAAAACTGAAAAGAGAAAAGTATAAGCATATATACACAATTCCTAGCACTTTGTTTATATTTTACTTCCCTTTTAGTTTAACATTACATCCTGAACTATATCAGTTTATTATCTAGAAATATTCTTCATTCTCTTCTGTAATTAGTATTCCATGAAATAGATTATATAATTTATTAAATTGTAACTACTTAGGGACATTTGTGTTGCTTCCTTTCTTTAGCTGTTTCAAACAGGACTATAATGAGTAACCTTGAGCACAAATCTTTTTGTGTGTTTTTAAATGTACTTTAGAGGTGGAATGATAGATCAGTTAAAATGAACAATATTTATGTGGTAGCCATGGAAGGAGAAAAGAATCCTAAAGCCAAATACAATTCATGTCCTGAGATATTTGAACACTGAATCTGAATGCTGAATTTAAGGAAAGAACATTGAAACTGACAGCTATCTTGGGGACATTTGCCATTCCCTAGTGGTCAAGAACTTTTAGTTTTAGTAAATTTCAAAAGTTGGGGGACATGAGGCAAACATAGACCCTATAACTCAGAAAATTAGAGAAGTGGAAATCTTGCACTCAAAAGAAATTAGGAAAGCAATTTGGCTTTCACTGCAAGGGAAAAAAGTTCCCCCAAAAGTCTTCATGGAAAGTAGTCCTAGAGTACATTGGATTGGATATCATACTTTGTGTGGCTGAAACTCTGCAAGCTGAGAATTAAATTTGAAATGATACCAACAAACAATATACTAGAAAAAAATCCTGGTACTTCTTTCTCACAGATAATTGAAAAAAATATATATATAACATTAATATATATCAATAGTATATGCCATTTATATTTTTATTATTTATATACTTTTATTTATGGCATTTATATTTTTAGAATGTACACACTCTAAACAAAAAAATTTGTTATGAAACAGGTAAAATACAGTACAGAATAAAATGCAGATTTCTTAATTATATAGAAGAATGTGTAGCTTTGCTCACTAGGAAGATCAGTTAAAACTGCAATGAGATACTATTTCCTATCACATTGGCAGAAGTTCATTGGGAAATAGTATCATACATTGCTGGTGGATTTATAAAATGGCAGCACCCCATGGGAGGAAATCTGCTAAAATCCAGAAACGTTGCATATATATTTTATTCTTTGAAATGATATTTCCACTTCCAGAATTCTTCCTCTAAAGTATAGTTTTAAAAATATAAAAGGGGGGGCTGGGAAGTTGGCTCAGTGGTAGAGTGCTTGCCTTGCATGCCTGAGGCCCTGGGTTCGATTCCTCAGCACCACATAAGCAAAAAAAAAAAAAAAAGCCGGAAGTGGTGCTGTGGCTCAAGTGGTAGAGCGCTTAGCCTTGAGCAAAAGACCTGAGGGACAGTGCCCAGGCCCAGAGTTCAGACCCCACAAGTGGACCCCCCCCAAAAAAAATATATATAAAAGGGGGCTGGGAATGTGGCTTAGTGGTAGAGCAATTGCCTAGCAAGCATGAAGCCCAGGGTTCAATGCCTCAGTACCACATAAATAGAAAAACCAGAAGTGATGCTGTGGTTCAAGTAGTAGAGTGCTAGCCTTGAGCAAAGGAAGCTCAGGGACAGTGCCCAGGCTCTGCATTCAAGCCCCAGGACTGGCAAAAAAAAAAAGGACATGTATATTTAAGGTTACTCATTATAGTGCTGCTTGAAATGGCCAAAGAAAGGAAGCAACACAAATGTCCCTAGGTAGGTAGCAGTTGAATGAATTATATAATCTATTCCATGGAATACTGTGTAATTACAGAAGAAAATGAAGAATATTTCTAGATAATAAGCTGATATATTCCAGGATATATTATTAAACTAAAAAGGAAGTAAAATATGAACAGAATGCTAAGAATTGTGTATACATGCTTATACTTATCTCTTCTAATTTTTATTTATATATGCACACATAAAATACATATACATGCATATATCTTCTCTCCCTTCTCATTCCTTCCTTCTCCTCCTCCTCCTCTTCTTTGGGTTTAAACACTGAGCCTCACACTTGCTGGACTCATTTGCTAATCTGGCACTCTACTAATTGAGATGCTGATGATGCTGATGATGATGATGCTGATGATGACGACTTGCCAACTGTGGGGCTTGAACTCATGGCCTAAGCACTGTCCTTGGGCCTCTTTTGCTCAAGGCTAGCACTCTACCACTTAAGCCACAGTGCCACTTCTGGCTTTTTTCTGTTTATGTGGTACTGAGAAATCAAACCTGGAGCTTCATGTATGCTGTGCAAGTACTCTACCACTAAGCCACATTCCAACCCTGAGCTCATTATTTTGGAGACAGTTTTGCAGACTTTTCAGCCTGGGTTGGCCTTGAACTACAGTCCTCCAAATCTCAGCCTTCTAAGTAGCTAGGATTATAGGTGTGCACATTAGAAGATTTTCTAATCTACTTGTTTTTGTTATATTATCTTTAATATTCTCTTAGATTTAGTTTGATAGATTAGAGAGTAGGATAGTTTATGTTCTGAAAAAGACAAAATAATATGTTGATTATAAATATATATAGACATTATTATAACTTCTATTTGAATTCAAATATTGTAAGGTTAAAAAGGTTACTATACAGATAGGGACTTTGAAACTCCAAATACTTTATATAATTCTAACACTAAAACATTTTTAATCCACAGAAACCTAAGGCAAATAAAAGATTTTTTCTAAAATAAATGAAAAACATTAATTTTTATAAAGGAAATTCACCAAATCCTAAATACAATAATTAACAAATTGGTTTCTGGAAGCTGGTGCTGATGGCTCATGCCTATAATCCTAGTTACTCAGGAGGCTGAGATCTAGGATTGTGGTTTGAAAACAGCTTGGAACAAGAACAGGGTTTTTCTTTTTTTTTTTTCCCCTTTGGCTTATTCCTCATTATCACTGTTTTTTATTTCGTTATCCTATGTCTTGTATATATGTTTAGTTGATGTGGGGAGTGGAAGGGAAAATCACAAAATGGTGACACAAAAAGGACAAAAAGTGAACCAATGCAACAGCAATACTCATCAAGACACTATGTTGGCAATGAACTTTACAACTTGTGGAAAGAAGGGGAGTCAAGGGAAGGGAAAGTGAGAGAAAACAAGGGTGGAGGTAATATTGTTCAACAAGAAATATACTCATTACCTTACTTATGTAATTGTAAACCCCTCTGTACATCACCTTTTTGGCGGGGTCCGGTCATGGGGCCTGAACACTGAGCCTAGGCGCTGTCCCTCAGCTGTACCACTTGAGCCACAGCACCACTTCTGGCTTTTTTTTTCTTTTTGCTTATGTGGTGCTGGGGAATCGAACCCATGGCCTCATGCATGCAAGGCAAGCGCTCTACCACTGAGCCACCTTCCCATCACCTTTACAATAAAATAAAAAATTAAAAACATCCACAATCTTGTCTCCAAATATCCACCAGAAAGTTAGAAGAAGAGGTGTGGCTCAAGATGTAGAACACTGGCCTTGAGCAAAAAATCCAAGTGAGAGCTAGAGGCCCATACTTCAGTCTTCAATATGGGCGCACACACATGCATGAAGGCACATGCTCACATGAATGGAAAGAAAAGCCCAAGATACTATCATCAATTAACCAGCTCTTTACTCTTCCATATGGACTTTTGGCATATGTCAGAGTAAGCAAAACCTCTAGTATTTGTTGTTATGCTCAAAAGTTTACATTTCAAAAAAGGCAAGTTTATAAATCAGTTTGTGAGAACCAACTTGTTTATAAAATTATGTTCACATTCCTGAATATGGTGTGTGTGTGTGTGTGCGTGTGTATCCACGTTGAATGTGGCATATTTTTATACTTAGAAATTTTGAACTCTTCAATGAAGCTTCAGAATTTTTCCTATAAATGTTGAATCTTTTTTGATATGCTTTATCTTATAGTATTTGTCATTGCAAATAGGATAATTTTCAAGTTTTTTAATTGGTTATTGTTTGTGCATGATTTTATAGCTAATAAATTAAGGTCTTATTCTAATAGTTTATATTTTTGGGTGTTCTTTCTACACAAATCTAAAAGTGAGAACAGCTTTGTTTCTTTCCAATCTTTATCCCTTATTTCTCTCTTTTCTTTGCTGAATAGTTTATTGAAATACTGACAGCAAGCATCCTTGTCCTTTTTTGCCCTTAATGAGAGTGATTCTTTTACTTAAATGTGATATTTATTATAGACTTTTAAAAAACTAAAACATTCACTGGGTGAAGATCGCTTATGCCTGTAAACCTAGCTACTTAGGAGGCAGAGATCTGAGGAATGAGATTCAAGCAAGCCTCTATGAGAATCTTTGCTCCAACCAGAAAACCAAAAGTGGATTGTAGCTCCAAGTGATAGAGTACTAACCTTGAGCAAAAGAGCTCAAGAATGCTCCCAGGCCCAGAGTTCAAGCCCCACAACCAAAAAAAAAAAAAAAAGATTAAAACATTGTTTAAGAGTTTTTAAGTCATAAATTAATAATAAGTTTTATTAATAATTTTGTATTATTGAAATGATTATATGACTATTTCTGTTAATTTGCTAGTATGATGAACTATGTTAGGAGATTTTTCTAATCTACTTGTTTTTGTTATATTATCTTTAATATTTTCTTAGATTTAGTTTGATTAGAGAATAGGATAAAGTTTGTTTTGAAAAAGGCAAAATAATATGTTGATTATAAATATATAAATATAGACATTATCATAACTACTAAAATAGAACTGGGTGCCAGTGGCTCACAGCTGTAATCCTTACTCAGGAGGTTAAGATATGAGGGTCATGGTTGGAAGCCAGAGTAGGTATAGAAGTTGAGAATCTTGTGAGACTGTCTCCAATTAACCAGAAAAAAATGCTGGACTGAAAGTGTGGATCAAGAAGTAAAGCACTAGCTGTGAATAAAAAAGTTGAGCAAGAGTGTGAAACCTGGTACCAACAAAAACAGATATACTCAACTAAAATAATCAAGTGATTTCAATCACAGCATTCAAGTTGCATTTTCTTGTGCAAAGCAGTGTGAATCTCATCAGCAAATGGTATATAATGGTTTTAAGAACAGTTGATAATTTTAGTTTCTAATGCTTGTTTTATTATGGCATTTTTCATTTTTATTTCTTAATTTCATTGATATTATAATAAACTAGATTTTTATAAAGAGTCTCTAGATCTCTTGTCTCTGTCTCTTTCTCTATTTGTGACTCTGTCTCTCACATTATTGAGGTTTGAACTTAGTGCTTTGTGTTTGTCAAACAAATGCTTTATCATTTTGAATTGTGCTCTTGTCAGTCTCTTATGTTTTCTTTGTATTTTGAATATTACCTTGCACATGCATCCACTGGCCTGGACCATAATCCTCCTACTTATGCTACATTTATAGCTAGACAAGAGGCATGCACCACTGTGCCCAGTTTTTTATTGTTTGAGATGGGGTTTTGTGAACTTTTTACCTATGCTAGCCTCAAACCATGACCTCTCAGTCTCCATCTCCTGCGTAGCTAGAATTACAAGTGTTGAGCCACCATACTTGCCCTGATTTTTTATTTCTTATCGAGTCAATGTTAATTATTGTTCTCTATGCAGTTATTCTATAACTTTTAACAACTAACTGGCAAACTGTTGATTGCAGTGTTCTAAGGATTATTTTTGTCCATATTCTGTCATATATCCCTTTCTTTACACTATTTTTTTAACCTGTTTTCTCTCATTTACTTGGATCATGTTGCTAGGGTATTGTCATCTTTTTTTTGTTGGGGAGTGGGCACAGTATTGGAGCTTAAACTCAGGGCCTGGGTGCTGTCTCTTAGACACAGGTCCACTTCCAGGGATTTTCTCCTATTATCTTTTCATTTTATTTAGACTGTTTTTCTTTGTTTTCTGTTTCTGCAGTTAACTATCATCTTCAGTATACTGCTTTTAGGTCCCACCTTTTTCCCCTTAATTTTCAAGTAGAATGCATAGCATAGTTAAATATTTTATACTTTAAAAATTTGAGGGGTAGATTTGAACTCACGACCTGGGTGCTGTCCTTGAGAGTTTTTTTGCTCAAGGCTAACACTCTACCACTTGAACCACACCTCCACTTCCTGCTTTTTTGGTGGTTAATTGGAGATGAGAGTTTCATGGGCTTTCCTGCCTGGGCTGGTTTTGTATCACGATCCTCAGATCTCAGCCTTCTGAGTAACTAGGATTACAGGCCTGAGCTACCAGCAACAGGTTCAATCCTGCCTGCCTTCCCTTCCCTTCCCTTCCCTTCCCTTCCCTTCCCTTCCCTTCCCTTCCCTTCCCTTCCCTTCCCTCCCCTCCCCTCCCCTCCCCTCCCCTCCCCTCCCCTCTCCTCCCCTCCCCTCCCCTCCCCTCCCCTGCCCTCCCCTCCCCTGCCCTCCCCTCCTCTGTCCTCCTTTTTCTGGCAGTTGTGGGGCTTGAACTCTGGGCCTGGGCGCTGTCCCTGAGCCTTTCAGCTCAAGATTTGGGCTCTACCACTTGAGCCACAGTGCCACTTCTGGTTTTCTGGTGGTTTATTGGAGATAAGAGTTTCACGGACTTTGCTGCCCAGGCTGGTTTTGAACCGTGATCTTCAGATCTCAGCCTCTTGTGTAGCTAGGATTACAGGTGTGAATCACTGGTGCCCTGCTTAAATTATATTTTTGATCCATGTATTATTTAGTAAGATGGTCATTCCTTTTAAAATAATCTTTCCTTCTATCTGCTTTTAAGATTTTCTGAGTTTCTATTTTTTCATGATTTTAAATATAGCTGAAAAATTTTAAACAATTTTTTCTACTTGAAGTTCTGAATTTATTCAACCTGGATTTGATTCTGTTCTGGAATATTTCAGCCATTATCTCTTGAAATATTGTTTCCTCTTCTGTCTCTTTTCTATCTTTCTGAGACTCTAGTTCAACATATGTTAGATCTTCTTATTTGGTTGTCCATATGTTTTAACCTGCTTTCCATATGTCCTTTCTATGTCACATCTTTGCTGAAGCGTGATAATTTTGTGTAACCTATTTTTTATTTTGCCTTCTATATCCAATCTAATGTTGAGTCTATCCATTAAATATTGAGATTACATTTCTGATTTTTAGATGTTTTGTTTACCTTTGTTAAAATCTGGTATGTTTTTGATAGTTTCTTGTTCACTGAAGACATTTTAAGAGATTATATTTTGAATGAATTTACTTTTTTATTTTAATTTTTGTTATCTTTAAGTAGTTGTACAAAGGAGTTGCCATTCAACAACGCAGTTTATGAATACAATGCATCTGAACAGTTAACTTTATAAGCCATGCTTTATAATTCCAGCTCTGTTTCTGCTAGTTCACACCAGTGGTACCTTCTTTCCTCGTGTGCTTAGTTATTTTTTTGACTATATTATTCTTTGTTTCTGGTATTTTGTCATTTTTTGAGTGCCAATTCTGGGGCTAGAATTCAGGGCCTACACTCTGTTTTTGAGCGTTTATGATCAAGGCTAATGTCACTTGATCCACAACTGCACTCCTGGCTTTTTGGTGGTTAATTGGAGATAAGAATCTCATGAACTTCCCAACTCAAGGCTGACTTCAAACTGTGATCCTCAGAACTCAGCTTCCTGAGTAGCTAGGATTATAGATATGAGCCAGAAGCACCAAGCTTACTGGCTTTTTGTTTTGTTTTTGCTGTTTGTTTTTCAATTATTTGGTTCCAAGAAGCAAAGTGACTGGTGGTGGTGGTGGTGCCTGAGCGCTGTCCCTCAGCTCTTCAGCTCAAGGCTAGCACTCTACCACTTGAACCACAGCATCACTTTGGCTTTTTCTGTTTATGTGGTGCTGAGGAATTGAACCCAGGGCCTCATGCATGCAAGGCAAGCACACTGAGCCACCTTCCCAGCCTGGAAAGTACCTTCTTTCAGAAAGGATTTGTGTTGACTTCTGACAGGTACCTGGAGCTAATTTGTGATCCAGGACCATCTCAAATCAGGTACTCAGTTTGAGGTTTCCTAGATTACCCAAAGGATGAGAAGTAGAGGATAAAACCACATGAAGACTGGATTGTGCCTTTAACTTTGCAGTATCAGTTATATTCTTTTTCTTCCCTGTGTCCAGTCCCCATTTTTCTAATTATTACCTATGGTGTTTTTCTGAGTTACTTTTAGCTAGGACTTAAAAAGAAAAATGTGCCTGGTGCAGGTGCCTGTAATCCTTGCTACTCAGGAGGCTGAGATTTTAGGATTGTGATTAAAAGCCAGCCTGGGCAGGAATGTCCATGAGACTCTTATCTCTAATAAACCACAAGAAAACCAGAAGTGGCACTGTGGCTCAAGTGGTAGAACACTTGCTTGGGGTGAAGAGCTGAGAGATAGCGCTCAAGCCCCGAGTTCAAGCCCCATGATTTCCACTTTAGATGGTTCTTCCCCCTTCTACCCCTCTCATGATCCATATTTGTATTTTTTATTGAATTTGTTAATGGCACTGGCAAACCATGCCTGAGAATGCAAAGGAAGAAATCATACATGGATAGCCATCCATATCTGCCGTCCAGCACAGACAGCCCACCCATCATCATACAGGGAACTCAAACTCCATGCATGTACATTTTCATCATTTCAAACTCTTCTCAAAGATAGAACAAGGGTTTGCAGTACAGTAGGCCATGAAATAAGCCTCATGCTTCTTGGTACCCCAACCCCCCCAGCAAAAATCTACAGGAAAACTGCATACTTCAAGGAAAGTATGTGGCTCAAGGTTCAAGAGATAAATTAAAGGTTTTGGTTGCCAAATAAAGTCTTCAATTTCACCAAGAATGTATTTCTCATCATCCAACCTCCCACCCTGGCTGATAGAGTGACATCTGACATCAGCAGACAGACAGACAACACACCTGCCATCTCACCTAAAGGCTGTGTTACTGCAAAGGTCCTGTACTGGCAATGCAGCACAACTGAGCTTGTGGAGGACAAGGAATTCCCCACCCCCCACCCCCACCACTGTTTCTGCAACTCCTTTATCTACACCTTCCCCACAAGGTTTCTGAAATCTAAAACCAAGTTTGTCTGAAACCTATGAATGTTCCAGGTCTGAGTGTTTTCAGTATGCTGGTTACTTAAGTTTCTTGTCTTCTTTGTCTTTTGACCTAGTAGTTCTTAATCATTTTTTTGCTTTCTTTTTTTTCACTCTTTAGTTAGCTTACATTTGTTATTGGGGGTGTGTGTGGAGATTTATATTTCCATACATGTTTACGATATATTTCAATTAATCTCACTTCCTCTATCATTCTCCCTTTTTTCACCTTCCCCAATTTCGATAGATTTCATTATTCCATTTTCATAGATGCAAATAATTTACTTGACCATGGTTCATCCTTTTTTATCCTTGTTAGCACCGGCCTCCTCTTGCTAGTGTTTTCCTCTAGAGTTTGTTTCTATTTCCCCACTTCTCAACTCTCTATTGATCAACATTTTTTTATTGAGGTTCTTCATGCTGTTTTTATATATTTGTCATGTATTTCAAAATTATTTCTGTCTTTCCTTTTCCCTTTCTTCTTCCTCTTAAGTAGTCCACTAAATTCATGTGCTCTGTGTATACACATACACACATATATACATATATATGTATTCATATATATGCATGTGTGTATATATGTGTCATACATATGAATGTTCATGTCCAGTTAGCACGTCAGCTTTATTACAGGTAAAGCCTGGGCTCTTGGATCCCTTCCAGTCACATACCCTAAAAAAGAAGTTATCCTTTCCTCATCATCTTAGATGGCAAGGTCTGCATTTTAAACATCTGGATAGACTTGACAATCTCCTAAAGGAAGATTCCAGAAGCTGTAAAATAATGTTTATGCTTATAACCCATTGACCAAAATTTAGATATCTTCTGGCCAGTTTTGGCTACAAAGAAGATGAGAAATATAGAGGAACATAATCTTTTTTTTCATTGGTCCTAGGCTTGAATGCAGAACCTAAGTACTGTCCATGAATTTTTTTTTTTTTTTTGGCTTAAGGCTAGCATTCTTCCATTTGAGCCACGCAGCTCCACTTCTGCCTTTTTGATGATTAATTGGAAACAAATCTCACGAACTTCCCTGCTCAAACTGTCTTAGAACCATGATCCTTTTTTTTTTTTTTTAAACTGGTCCTGGTGTTTGACCTTAGGGCCTGGGCTCTGTTCCTAAGCCTCTCTGCTCAGGGCTAGCTCTCTACCACTTGACCCACAGCATCACTTCTGTCCTTTTCTGTTTCTGTGGTACTGAGGAATCAACCAGGGCTTCATGCATGTTAGGCAAGCACTCTACCACTAAGCCATATTCCCAGCCCAAGATCTCAGCCTCTTGTTTAGTTAGGATTATAGGTGTGAGCCATTGATACCTGGATTTGTGTGTGTAGGTGTATGTATGTGGAGTGTCTGTGTGTGTGTGTATGTGGGTGTGTAGATACTAGAGCTTGAACTCAGGGCTTAGGTGCTGATTCTTTAGTTTTTTTTTTGTTTTTTGTTTTTTGGGTTTTTTTTTCCTCAAAGCTCACTGGCTCTCTACCACTTGAGCCACACTTCTTTTTTTTTTTTTTTTTTTTTTTTTTTGGGTCCAGTCGTGGGCCTGAACTCTGGGCCTGGGTGCTGTCCCTCAGCTCTTCAGCTCAAGGCTAGCGCTCTACCACTTGAGCCACAGCGCCACTTCCAGCTTTTTTCTTTTTTCTTATGTGGTGCTGAGGAATCGAACCCAGGGCCTCATGCATGCAAGGCAAGTGCTCTACCACTGAGCCACCTTCCCAGCCCTTGAGCCACAATTCTACTTCCACTTTTTGGTAACTAACTGGATATATTAGTCACATGGACTTTGCTGCCTAGACCAGCTTTAAACTTTTATTATTAGATCTGTGACTTCTTGGGTAGTTAGGATTACAGGTGTGACCCACTGAATCCCTGCCCATTATAGTCATTATTTGCTCAGCAAAAATGCTGCTACTATGGATTAATTCAAGAACAGATCATGGGTCAGTGCAAGAAGTTTCTGTCACAGATAAAGTAAGAAAATTTTTCTCTTTGTTTTGGAAAAGATTAGTGTAGATTTATCTGGTTTTTAAGATTTGAAAAAGTAACCTGAGGAATTACCAATTACTTAGTTTCTTTTTTTTTTTTTTCTATTTTTGTGTTAATGTTTCTGTGTGTGGGTATGCTAGTATTAGAGCTTGACCTCAGGGCATTGATATTGTTAGTATTTTTTGCTGTAGTGCTCCACTTTAGTGGAGCCACAACTCCACTTTCACTTTTTTTAGTAACTAAAAACTCTCAGCCTGGGCTGGCTTCAAACGGCGATGCTCAGATCTCTGCCTCCTAAGTAGCTAGGATTACTGGTATGAACCATCAGCACCCAGCAATATTTTTTATTGTTATTTTGATGATACTAGGGATTAAACCCAGGGTTTTGTACATGCTAAGTACATGCTGTATCCCTAATATAGCTATAGTTCTTTTATTTTCTGAAAAATAAATATATATGTATATAATAGTATGCATTATGTATATATTTTAAACTTCAATGTACTTTTTTATTTTTATTTTATTTATGTGGTACTGAGGAATTGAACCCAGGGCCTCATGTATGCTAGGCAAGCACTGCACCACTAAACCACACTCTCTGCCTTATTATATATATTTAATTGACATATAAGAATTATACAGTGTTGAGGCTGGGAAGGTGGCTCAGTGGTAGAGTGCTTGCCTTGCATGCATGAGGCCCTGGGTTCAATACCTCAGCACCACATAAGCAAAAAAAGCCAGAAGTGGCGCTGTGGCTCAAGTGGTAGAGCACTCACCTTGAGCAGAAGAGCTCAGAAACAGTATGTGGGCCCAGAGTTCAGGCCCCACAACTGACAAAAAAAATTATAATAATTATACAGTGTTTATTGGGTACCATGTTATTTTGTGTATTTCCAGGCTGGATGTAATAAAAGAGTCTGTTAGGAGTAGAGGCTTTTTATATAATGTTTCACTTAATCCTTGTAATTCAGGGTGGGTAATGGTATCCTGTCTTTACAGAGGAAAGGTAATTAGTCAAAGGTACACATAATTTATAGGAAAGTTACACTGTAAACCTAGATGTAAAAGCCTATGTTCTTTCTATAATTTGAAGAAAGAACAGACTCTCACAAAAAGGGATATCTCTCTGATGGCCTTAAATGAGGTCCCTATTGTCTTTCTTCATAAGTTACACAGCTCTTTATTTTGATATTAGATGAAGAATGGTGGAGGATTTATGGCCAGATCTCCATAGTCTCCTAGCTCCCATAGTCAGAGTGCTGGTCAGGATGAGGCTTGATAGATCTGTTTTGTTCCTTTTTTTTTTTTTTTTTTGGTCAATCATGGGGCTTGAACCCTGTACCTGGGTGCTGTCCCTCAGCTTTTCAGCTCAAGGCGAGCACTCTACCACTTGAGCCACAGCACCATTTCTGGTTTTCTGAGTGGTTTATTGGGGATAACAGTCTCATGTACTTTTCCTGCCTGTGCTGGCTTTGAACCATGATCCTTAGATCTCAGCCTCCTGAGTATCTAGGATTACAGGCGTGAGCCACTGGTGCCCGGCTTGTTTTGTACCATTTTTCTTTATGATATAAAAAGTTTCCAAAGGGCACTGATTGGACTGAATCTCATTATCAATCTCATACACCATCTTCTACCCATTGGCATCAAACCCTAAAGATGTTCTGAACATACTCTACAGAAGTAAACCCTGTTTGACCGGAACAAATGTGGTTTTAAAGTCTACTACCTTGGGTTCATTTTTTTTTTTTGACTAATCAAGCTTTTTCTAAGTGGTTTTTATAGTATTTAGTTACAAGGTCATAGATGAGAATCTTTTCCTTGTACTTCTTTTTTTCTCTCCCTCTTGTCAAATATTTTTGAATGTTTTCCTTATTGAATTCTGATCAGTTCAAACTTTTTTCTCCTAGCCTCTCTCTTTTCTGGTAATAACAGTCCATTACTTAAAGAAGGGAATCTATAAAGGCTAAGGTCAGGCAATAATTGAAAAAGGGCAAGAAATTCTGACCTTGTTCCTCAGTGAATAACTACTGTGTTTTTTAGCAGTGTGCTGCTTACGTAGAAGTTCTGGAGAGGGAGTCCAGGCTTTTTCAAGAAGATGGCTGCTTTCCATTATTTCAGAATGTGTGCAGAGTGTTTAAACAACATTGAGTAAAGAGGCTCATGTGGCTGTGGAGCAGAAAAATTTCCTCTTACTGGACAATCCATAATTCCTTTTTTCAGGGAAATCTCTTAAAGACTGAATTTCAAGCTACTTCCCAACCCCCATTATTTTTCACTTGTATAGATTACATTTAATCAGTTGTCTTGGTCCCACTGCCACACAGCCAGCCTGCCAGGAAAGGATTATATAGCTAGAACCTGGTACCTCAGCCTCCATCCAGAGAGCATTTAACTATTATATCAGAGAACAGACTGTCAGGTCTTCCTCCTCTCTCTAATGATAAAGGCATCAAAGAGAGTAGTAAGAGGATTGAGTAGGAAATGGGTTGAGGAATCTCTTGTCTTGAAATCTTCCCTTTGTACGGCACCCAAAAAATGGGAGGGATAAAGGAACTTTCAGGCTTGTTTAAAAATCTAATTCCCAGGAGCCCTTCTCAAGTTACCTGTTACTTGATCATTTAGACTCTCATGGCAAGAAGTTGCAACTAAAGACTGCCTGGTTGGATTGCTGCTACATTTTAGACTAAGCGTGCCCTAGAAAGATATTCCCTCATAGTGGTTTTTCTGGTCCTTTAAGCACACCCATGTTTTCATTGTCCTCATAGTCTTTATGGAAAATTCTTTTGGGTAAGCATGGGCCCACTTTGGGATGGATGCCGAGTCAAAGAGAAGCAGAGGTCCAGTAGTGAATTTATGGAACATTTCTCAGTAGGAAGAGGATAGGAATAGGCATACTCTCAAGCATACTTTTGTAGCACTTTATATAAAATTTCTGTCAAGTAAATGATTTGGCCAAAGAGCTATGGTTAGTGATTAGTGGCTGTCTGGAGGGACCTCACATCCCACTCTCTGCCTCTGCAGAAGAGATTTGGTCAAGACCACAGAGCCAGCTGGCAACAAGAATGGGAAAATGAGTCAGAAGCTTGGTTTCCAGGCTACAATGTAGCCTTCAGGTGGCATTTCCTGCCCAATTAAAGACCTCCTAGGACCTGAAGTATATGTTCCTGAAAGATTCACGTAAAGCCCTCTCTCTGTCTCTGACTCATTATGAACTTTGACTTAAATGAATTGCACTTTCCCCTTTTGCAAAGGTGAGAAACAGTGGCTCATCATGCTAGATGGTGCCTTATGTAGCATTGAAATAGAGTCCAGGTTCCATTCTTAGCTTCTCCCACTCTCTCTCCTTCCCTTCTCCCTTTTTCCTTAGTGCCATCTCCTCATTCTCCTTCTTTGCTGCTACAGCCTGTCTACATTCATAGTGACCTCTTGGGGCATCATTTTTCTCTGCTGTACCTAACCTTGAGCTTAAAATCTGTGTAATGAGGTTCACTAAAACTAAGGCTTAAGAGATACATCTTCCCACAAAATATGTTTAGTCTTCTCTGTAGGATATTAGTGCCAGATAAAGGCCTATGAGTTAGTTTACTTAAATGTACATGTCCTACCTTCAACTCTGATTTGATTAAAATAGTCACATGCCTCAAAATGCGAAGGGCATAAAAAGGCCTGGTGTTACTTGTTTTGCTACCCATTCTCTTCAAGGAAATCCATTTTGCCAGTTTCTGCTAAAGATGTCTATACAGGTAAGATAAATATTACTATATTTTGTTTTCCCCTGTTTTTAACATAATGTGTATATGAACTTGCAAAATACCTTTTCCATTTAACAATATACTTTGAACATCATCAGTCCACAGAGAGCTTCTTAGGAGGTAATTTTTTAAAATTATTACAATTTGTTTTTTAATAATCACAAGGCTTTGGGGAAAATGCTTACCTTAACTCATATTTTAAAATGATAGTGCTCCAATTACTTAAACTTATTGCTAGACAAAATTTATTATTTAGATGAGGTAGTTATTTGATTGTTGTGTCTAAAAAGTGATTACTGGCAGCTTTTTAGAGCCAATATGACTCATAAAACATCTTTGGTGTTAAGTTGGAATAATTATATCATTACTTCTGATTGGGAGTTTGAGTAATTCAAAATTTTTTAGTTCAAATGCTGTTAAGGTAATAAACAACAGGCTGGATTTCCTTGGCTGCAGTGTGTCCTCCTCCACTGTGTTGGAACCATTTTGTGAGAACATGTATAGAGGTCTGTGCTATGCTTACCATGGCTGTTAGGAGATTTGGACTCGGGAGAGATTCAAGTGTTTTAACTTTGCAACTGAGAAAAGTAAAAATCAAATACTTAGCAATTTGCATTTTTCCTCTTGAGACTTGTTGAGAAGCTGGATGTACTTTTGTACCCAGATGGCCAGCTAGTTGGGCTATGGCCCCTTTTTTGTGGTCATGTTCCTCAGAAAGAGACTATCCTCAGGAGGATGGAGAATGACTTGGAGGTGGGTAAGTAGGCTCTATCCTGAGTGTTTTCCAGAACGGATGCTTTAATGCTTCTGGAAGAGCTAGGTTATTTACAGAATACGAAGCCATATTTCTTGCCCTTTATAGGAGAGGAAGAAGGACTTTATATGCCTCAGGGCTAGCTGAAGACTTCCAGAGGTTCTGAATATTGAAAATTATATTATGCCCATCTTCTCCTCCTAATAGGTAATTAAAAATAAAAATAATTCTAAATGTTGAATTCTGCAATTCCCAAGATGGGATGGCTTATTAGATTTCTTAAAATAATGTACCAAATTCAAATAGGCTCAAATACTTTTCTCACTTTTTTTTTTTTTTTTTGCTTAAGGATAAATTGAGTCTCTTTGTTTTATCATTCAGCCTTGGGTTCTCCAGTTTTCCTTACCTAGGATTATAGTGGCAGGGATTATTTTACAATGTCAAGAATACTAAGGTTTTGCTGGACATGGTAACACAAATCTACAGTCTCAGAACTAGGGAGGTTGAGGCAGAAGGATCATGAGTTTGAGGACATTGTGAGACCTCTTTCAAAAAAAATTCTAAAGTTTTTTAAATGTTCTTTTATATGAAGCTATGTTTATCCAAATAGAACATTAAAATAGCTTTGAAATTTTCTCCCAGAAATGCATTTTCTTTCTGTGTGCTCCATGATGAAATCAGTCTTAATTTCGGTTCAGCTAGTGTGTAAAAACACACAGTGAGTAATTATTAGTCCCTGAAGGAGGCAAGACAGATGGAACCCAAAATGGAATTGGCTTTATGATTAATTGACTCCTTAAAGAGTTGAATAGAGTTACAGCTGATTTGGCCCAATCAGCACCCTGAGATGGCTGGTGCTGTCCTAGACCTTCCAGAGGAAAGGGTTAGAACAACACAGATTTATCCTTTATTAAAATGGATTTAATGTATGTACCAGACAGTTCTCATTTTTAAACCATTGATGCAGGATAATTGGAATGGAAACAAACAAGATTAGAACTAGATTACAGGTATTTGTGTGAGTTTCCTCCTAAATCAGTCAGAGTCCATGATTTGTTCTGAGGGTGGTTTATCATTAGAGTGATTCATTGAATCTCAGACACATCTGGAGCTGACCAACCGGGAGGGGAACAGTGAGAAGGGGAAGCTATGAGCTGCCTGGAATTGGGAACTAAATATAACTCTAAGTTGTTTTTCTAGCTTTGGGGGAAAACATCTTCCAGAGAGAATTTTAATCCTTTTTCTCTCAAGCAAGGATGTATAATGTATAGATTTGAAATTACTGCATCTTCTCTGTAGTGGATAGATGACTTTTTTTTTTTTTTTTTAATGTTTGGATCAGTCACCTAGGGCAGCTGCTTCCTTTGGGGACCCTGCAATCTAGGAAGCAAGACAGAAAGCCTGATTGTGTGGAGGTCTGTGGTCATGTTAATCACATAGTCCATTAGGACAATGGGTGCCATAGAGTCTTGCCAGAAGACCCATTAATGCAGAATATTAGGGAGCTAGAGAGCCGGGGGTTTGCCTTCACTGATGGGCTACACTTCTGAGTCTCAGAACTAAGGAAGGAAGCCCAAGTTCCCTTTCAACATAGCACCACTATTGATTTTTAGCTATGGCCATATAGTGGAATGTAAGACAGGGTCTTTGACTTCCAGAGTGACTTGAATCTAGTCCTCAGTGCTGGAGTCTAGACATACAGCACACAGATTCAGGTCTATAGATAGCTAACATTAAGTCATCATTTTACTTTTTTGTGACGTTAATCCCTTTTCTGCAAAAACAAGAAGTTCTTGCTGGCTTGAAAAGGGAGCCACTTGAGATGTCTTTCAAGTTCTGGTGCCTGTGCCAAGTCCTAGGCAGCATGCTGGGCGTAGACCATAGAAGCTTCATCTCAGAGGCAAGTTTCGCCCTTACCTTTGAACTATACTTTTTTCTCTTCATTTTTTTCCATTTTGAGATTTGTGAGTCAGGCTGCAGGCAGCTCATTTACATGAGAGTCAGCCAGAAGGAAAGTGGCTTGAAGTCTGCTTTCATTTTGCCGTGGGAGGTGTTTTCCTGTTGCATTTCTAACCAGGCAGGTCAGTAGAAACCAAGGGGCTCTCACTTATCCCTGGATAGAAACAAGTACAGTGAAGTGTCTCAGAAGGAGATAAACAGAAAAAGGAAGAAAAAAAGTCCCTTGCTGACATTTTTCAATCTTGGCACCCATCAAAGGGTTAGAAGGTACTGTTCCCAAGGAGAGGAGGTGAAGTTTCTCAATCTCACATCAAAAATGGCAAACCCAGAGCCAGTCCACCCTTCAGACCACTAGAGTTAAGAACTGAGCCACTTTCTCTTTCCCCACATCTTTACTACCAGATCCTACTATTACTTTGGTCTCACTAGCTGCTCTGGCTATAGCTCCCACTGTTGCCATTGTGTAGGCACAAAGGAATTTCATTTGCCTGTTTTGCTAGTGTCCTCTTTGTGAAGAATTGCACCTGAGAAGTTTCTAACCTGTCTGATACAGCCAAAAATATTGCTCTTTTCTAGCTCAGTCTCATATCAGATCTTTCTTCCTGTTCTTATCTGGATACAAGAGATTACAGGGGACATGATGATTACACATGGGGACCATCCCTGATTCTCTGGAAGTAGAAGATATTGAGGCATAGCCCTGGGATCATGTCATCCTTGGCATCTAGGGCCTACTTTGTTCTGTACTTGAGTCTAACTCTTACCTCCTATCTGCCTTGATAGGCAGTATTTCCCCAAAAGTCCTATAAATGCTGCTGTTATATTCAGTGATCAAAGGATCAGCTAGAATATTTTACTCTGTTGGTTATGTAAGGTAAAGGAAGAATTATCTAGTATTTTCCTTAGCCTTTGATTGTCCAGATGTTTGTTTGAACTTGTCCTGTGGTGGGGAAGTATTCTAGTCATCATCAGTAATCTTATAGCTGGGTGCGACAGAAAGCTTCTTATTTTAGCCTACAGGATGGCACACACTACTCATGGTTGTCTTGACCCACCTGTCTGTCCAGCACCTACAGCTGTGAGGCAGGGTTATGTATGAGCTGTTTCCAACAAGAAAATTTCTTGTCAGAAGGTGCTTTGGATCCATTTCTGATGTGTGGGAGGGGGGATGCCAATGAGGCTCATTTA
This sequence comes from Dipodomys merriami, assembly GCF_024711535.1. Taxonomy (NCBI): domain Eukaryota; kingdom Metazoa; phylum Chordata; class Mammalia; order Rodentia; family Heteromyidae; genus Dipodomys; species Dipodomys merriami. The sequence continues at coordinate 6,197,455 of NW_027204159.1, read as the reverse complement.
TAGAGACTGTCTGCATTTATATTCAGTTTCTGCCACACTTCCCCATTTTTTTTTTCGTGTGACTGAACGTATTGGTTACTATTCTGTGAGGAGTGCTGGAGCATAGAACATAAAAGTTTGCAGGACGCAGGATAGGCATCTTCTCAGACACATATTTACCATGTGTCTCCTAGAGGAAAAAAAATGTGTCCTTTTTCTGCTTCTCTCTCTGTCTGGTACTCTAGCCTCTGGACTACTAGGCAAATAGGATTCTTGATGACAACAGGAAGGGGAGAGGACCTATATAGTAGGTGCTAAGTAGCAGTTATGACTAAGAAAGCTTTTGGATACTACCTGATGTGCTCACCTCCATGGATGTTTTGTTAAAGGTAACTTTTTTGTTTATAAACATCCCAAAAGAACCACGCTAGAGAAGTCCTAGGGCAACAGAGATGCCATCAAGGGATTCAGAAGGACTAAAGGACCTGGAGCACCAGGATCCTACTGACTAGTATAGTACCCATAGCCAACCATCTTTGCCTCTCATACACATAATTTACCTGAAGTTGGGGAATTTTCTCTAGATGAGTTGCCTCTGTAAGATGCTGTGATTATTGCAGAAGAAATATGTTCTATCACTTCCAGTTGTTTTTAATAGTGACATGAAAATCAATAGGGCACCACTCTGGGAAGCTGTAAGTACGACATATGTTTTCCAGTTGATTTTTACCTTTTCCCATGCCAGAAGAGGCAAATGTTACCTTCCTTGCACACCTCTCTAAAGGCAAGGAGGAATAATGTTGAAGTGGCGAGCACAGTAGAGGACCATACACCAGATAAATGCATTTGGTAGCCATGTTTATTGCACATGACACACATATGTGGAGAAGACAGCTAATTTGCATTTCATCTCTGTTTTGTCCTCAGAGGATGGAAAGATTCATTTGGCACAGTACTTCCTTCAAAATGTTTAGAGTCTAGACTTCAAGACACGAAGACTGTTTAGAAATATGAGCATCTATAATATGTTAGGTATCAAGCTAAACAATTTACTACATTTTCTCGTTGGATATGGCCAAAGAAGTATTATTATGAAGCAACTACAATTATTATTTCCACTTTATTTCTGGGGAAAAAATGAGGCTTAAGCAGGTTAGGTTCTTGTCTTGATTCACAAAGCTCAGCTTTATTAGAGCCAAGATATAAACTAAGAGGTGTGACTTAAAAGGCAAGTTCTTGTCACCATGCTATACTAACTGCTGGTAAATATTGAGAGACATAGAAAGAACACACTATGAGAACATGTCCTTATCCTAGAATTGGGGTTGGGGAGATTTTGAACATTTGAGATAAAATAGGCTTCAGCCCTCTTACAATTTTAGTTTCTACTATTTTCTCTTCCTATTAGTCATAAACAGCTTATTCCTTATCATGTGCTTGCTATATAGGTCATATCCAACCCAGGAAGAAAATTCTGGGTATCAGAAATGGGTAGCAGATAGAAAAATTTTATTTAGTGACTCGCCAGCTCTACAAAATGACCTTTACCAAACACCTCATCTATGAAGTGAATACTGATTGGAAGTAGTTTGAGATTGTCCCTCCCCTTTGTTTGATCTATTGGATTCTGGTCCTTCTTTAGTTGAGTTTTCCAGTGGAGTCCTCTGTTCACCTTACCTCACAGCATCAAGGCCTCCATTGGGGATCATTGAGAACATGCATGTCCTTCAAGGCATGAATGCCTAACTTAGCTTATTATCCTGTGCCCAGAATGCTTCTCACAGGAAACATGGCAGTGTTATACTTACCTGAGAGGAGCATTTGCCTGTTGTCAGTAAGCACAGGAGAGGAACTCAGCTTAGAGGGAAGGGTCAGGCATATTTTTAGTCAGCAACCCTTTTTCATTTATTCAACCACTTTAAATATAGATTAAAAATAGATGCTACCTTTCTTTCTAATTGGCACCATTTGTTATGCTCTATTCTTTTCATACCCTGAACTGTTCATGAATATTTGCCCTCCCAGAAGCAACTGCATACTTGTGAATATTTGTGTGTATGCATATGCATTTGAAACTTACTCTGTCCTTTTGTTATCATAGAATGCGACTTACTACTGTGAGTGTAGCTCAGTGGTCAAAGGGTGCATACCTAGCATGCAGGCGACCCTAGGTTCAGTCCCCAGCAGTGTGCATGCATGTGTGTATGACATAGTGAAAGTTAGAGAATGGAAACCCTTTCTTTGATGCTACAGCTAAATTCCTTCACATCTGTTTTGGATCCCTGCTTATCTGTTAAGTTAGCCCTCCCCTTGTGCTGGGGTTCTGGACAAATTGGTTGTCCAGACTGACTCAGCCCTGAGCTCATACCATACCTCCAAATTCTTTGCACAGCTACCAGAATGCCTCCTCTGGGTAGTCAAGTTCAGGATCTTTGAGGTACTTTGAAGAGGTATGCTAGGCTGGACATTAAGCTCTTCAGATATTTCTGTTGTTCTTTATAAGACAAAGTGATAAGAAGACAAGGAGCTAGCTTTCACCACTCCTGGGAAACTTCCACCACAATGACAAAGAGCCCTAGAATTTTGAAAAAAGTTGGAGCCTAGAGCCTGCATCAGGTTGTTGGGCTGAGATTAGGATTATGGAACTTCCCTGGTGTCACCAGGTCCCTTTGCCTGAGTTGTCCCCTTTTTTTTTTTTTGGGTCAGTCGTGGGGCTTGAACTCTGGGCCTGGGCACTGTCCCTGTGCTCTTCAGCTTAAGGCGAAGAGTGATCTACTGCTTGAGCCACAGCCCTACTTCCGGTTTTCTAGTGGTTTATTGGAGATAAGAGTCTCACAGATTTTCCTGCCTGGGCTGGCTTTGAACTGCAATCCTCAGATCTCAGTCTCCTGAGTAGCTAGGATTACAGACGTGAGCCATGGGCGCCCGGCTTTGTCCCCATTCTTGAACCATTGTTCTGTTATTGGCTCTCCAAAGTGGCTGAAAAAGGGAACTGTCTGAGCATATAAATGAGGGAGTATGTAATATGTAATTCTCTACATTTCATTTTACACTCTACTATGCTCATCCCTATGCTTCTTTGAAATACCACATTCTCTCCCTCCTACGAGATCCTTTAGACTAGAAATGATTCTGGATGTTACCCAGACATCTATAGGGCAGGGAGGCCTTCTATTATAGCCTGTCCCAGCACTCACTTCATCTGGTCTTAAATTTTCATTCAGAGGAGATGGGGATGTACCTCTGTGGTAGAGCACTTGCTTAGTGAGGCCCTGAGTTCAGGGCACATATGGGCATGTGGGTGCATGTATGCATATGCGTGTGCACATAAGTATGCCCAAACACACACACTTATTTAAAAATATATGTATTGCCCAGTGCTGGTGGCTCATACTTGTAATCCTAGCTACTCAGAAGGCAAAGGATTGGAATTCGAAGAAGCATCTTAGGCAGGAAAGTCCATGAGACTCTTATCTTCAGTTAAGCCACCAAAAAAAACCTGGAAATGGAGCTGTGGCTTAAGTAGTGGAGCACTTGAACATAAAAGTTCAGTGAAGTAAGCCAGGCCCAAAGAAACATAGGTCCCATGGTTTCCCTTATTTGTAATATCTAGTATATGTATGAGTCAAGCGGAAAAGGTCAGATAATGTGATGTCAGGAAAATGAACCCTTAGATGTGTATTTTAATGTTTTTTTCTTTCATGCATGTGTTTCTAACGCATTTATAAGATTATCTCTTTGTTGCTTTGTATGTCCCTCCCCCACAGTATAACCCCTGCTTTCACTATATTTGATGTCAGTATAATTTGTGGAGGAGATGGGGAAAAACCAGTTGTTTAAGGATACAGGTGGACCTGTTGCAACAATGAGAAGTACAAGTTGTCATGTCCAAAACGAGCTTTACAATGTTGGGGGGGGGGGAGTGGGGGAAGGAGAAGGATTGGGATTGGGGGGGAGGGGGGAGGCTGGGAAGGGATGTGAAGGGTAAACAAAGGAGGAGGCTGCAATGCTTGGTTAGAAATGTACGCATTATCCTGCCCATGTAATTGTAACTCCTCTGTACAGTATGTTCACAAATAAAATAAAATTAAATTAAAAAAAAAAGTTCAGGGACACACCCAGGCCCTGGATTCAAGCCCTAGGACTGACATAAATATTTGAATAAATAAAAATAAATAAGCAAGGCACTGGTGGCTCATGCCTACAATCCTAGCTACTCATGAGGCTGAGATCTGAAGATTGTGGTTAGAACTCTGCCTGGGCAGGAAAGTTCATGAGACTCATCTCCAATTAAACACTCTCATGTGTGTGCTGGGGGTGGGGGGGGAAGAGGAAGGGAGGGAAAGGGGAAAGGGAAGAGAGAAGGGAGCCCCAGAAGTGCAGCTGTGGCTCAAGTAGAGCGCTAGGCTTGAACAATAAAGCTCAGGGACAGCCCCAGGCCCTGAGTTCAAGCCCCTGAACCAGAAGTAAGGAAGGAAGGAGAAAGAAAGAAAGAGAAAGAAAAAGAGGAGGGAGAGAAGGAAGGAAGGAAGTGCATTGTGTACCTACAGTGTACCCTAGGTACTTTACTCAATTGAGGATGCAGTCGTGAAAAAGATCTTTCTTCCTAGATAGCTTATTTTTAATTTAGAAATTAAAATTTAAAAGTCATTAAATTAAGAACTTTTTGCTTCAAAAATACTATCAAAAAAGTAGAAAAGACAACGTATAGAATGAGAGACCAATTTTCCAAACCATACATCTGATAAGGGAATTGTATGTAAAAATACTAAGAGTGTTTACAAATCAACAGCAAACTACCTTTTTTGTGTGTGTGTGGGGGGGTCCAGTTGTGGGGCCTGAACTCTGGGTCTGGGCGCTGTCCCTCAGCTCTTCAGCTCAAGGCTAGTGCTCTACCACTTGAGCCACAGCGCCACTTCTGGCTTTTTTTCTCTGCTTATGTAGTGCTGAGGAATCGAACCCAGGGCCTCATGCATGCAAGGCAAGTGTTCTACCACTGAGCCACCTTCCCAGCCCCCAAACTACCTTATTTAAAGTCCTTATTACTCAATAATAAAGACAATCCATATATTTAAAAGCAGAGGATGAGGATCTTAATGGACAACTACCCATAAGAGATGTAATAGGGCCTTATACTCACTAAGATAGCTCAATTTAGGAAGTACAAGGGCCTGGGAAATTGGAACCATCATAGACTGCCAATGAGGATGTAAATGAGGGAGCTATTTTGAAAAAAATTATAGTGGTTGCTGAGATGGTTAGACATAGAATTACCAAATGATCCCTAGAAGTATACCTAAGAAAAAGTAAAACCATATGTCTACATAAAACCTTGCACATGAACATGTATAACAGCATTATTCATAATAGCCTAAGAGCAGAAAAAAAAATCAATTGGCAAATGGGTAAATTTATTTGCCAATAAAAAGTACTGATACATGCTATGAAACTGGGCATGAATGGCATGGCTAAAACTTTTAAGCATGCTAAGTGAAAGAAGCCAGTCACAAAGAACTCATATTGTTTATATGAAATGCCTGAGGCACACAAATCTGTAGGGCCAGAAAGTAGATTAGTGATAGTCTAATGCTGGAGAAGGTAGGATTGCAGAGAACTGAGGAGTGACTGTTAAGAGGGATATGAGGTTTTTGTGTGAGATAAAGAAAGTATTTTAAAATTGATGGTGGTAATGGTTGCACAACTCAATATGCAAAAAGCCATTGAACTGTATGCTTAAATGAGTGAATTCTGTCTCAGAGCTGTGTTAAAAGTTATTAATAAATGTCATGAAGAAAGCATGATTATGTAAGAGTTCTTTAGGAGGATTACTTACACTTTTCTGAAGAGATACCATTCTGGTCTTAGTGAAAATGTAAGGGAATCAACCATTCACACATTAGATTAAGAGTTTTCTATACAGAGGAAACAGCCAGTGCAAAGGCTCTGAGGACGGATGTTTTGCTACTCAGAGAGTGGCCAGAATGGGGTGATCCAGAGAGAGTCTAATAAGAGATAAGATTAGAAGAATTAGCCATCTTCTTTTGACATCTGAGTAAGCTATATTTGGATTTTATTCTAAAGGTAATATGAGGCTACTGGTAGCTTTTGATCAAGGAAGTACCAATATCTGATTTTCCTTTTTAAAACCTATCTCCCTGGTTGCTTTGCGGGAAGGAACTCATTTTTTCAGAATATAGAACCTTTAGCTTTGGTATCTTAACACCTCTTATGATAGAAATCATCCTCTTACCAAGAAATCATCCTCTCACCAATATTTTAGGTAGTAGAGCTAATGGCTGTCATAACCCTCCATAACTGGGAGAAGATTACTTACTAGAGTAGGAAATGGAATCAGAACTAATGTTTCTCCATGGTTTTGGCTGCCTTCATCATAAGAATGTGACTGTCCAGGCTCAATACCATTATGTTTGTCTGGTTTGGGGGTGAGACTATTGTCTAAAGGTAGATGGAGCAATCCTGCTACCTCCACCAGCAAGCAGCTTGAAAACTTCCTTCTTCAGGTTTAAGGGCAGTCTGCAGTGTAATTAACACAGGTTCTGTGTTGAAGTCCCACAACCCAGTGGCAGAGCTGGGATGTCCTTTTTTTTTATGGTGCAGTGTTGCTCTTGAGAGACTATGTAGTGTGATTTAGAATATAAGGCAGGAGCTCTATGGCCTCAATTTGAATCTGATTGAGCTCATGAGCTGTGTAACCTTGGACAAGTTATTAAATTTCTCAAGCAATCTCCTCATCTGTAAATTTAGGATAACAACTACCTAGGGTTGGTTGTTGTGGAAATGAATGAGTACACATAGTGTTTAGAAGAGTACCTGCCATGTTACCCTTTCTTTGTTAACCCAAATATTTCCTCACAGAGTCAACTGAGAGGGAGGTTGCCTTCTCTGGCACATAAGCATTAGAGTTTTGCTTGCTGTACAAATATTTTAGTTTCTTATGTATAATTTCCTGTGACTATAAGTCATATATGCTTAGTGTAAACTTTTCAAACATAAAACAACATAAAATGTAGTAAGTTGGAATTGTATCAGAAGGCTATGATCAATAGCAGAGTAAAACTGTCTAATGGTCATATTTCATACATGCAACTAATAACTATAAAGTCCCTACTGTGTGTGTCTCTTTGGGCATAGTGTATTATAGTGTTCTGGACTTTAGGGACTTAGAAAGGGCTTTAGGTGGCTTATGGACTGATCCCAGATCGGATCCTTCAATGGATGCACTGTTTTGTTGAAAACAGTGCTATGAACACATTTCCCTTCCCTCCAGATTTGGAGACTTGCCAGCACATCTAATATCTGAAGTCTGTGCCTTGGAACTATGGAGGGGGACCCATATTTACAGGGCCTGGCTATTTTCCCACATAAATACTTATTTGTGAAGCAGATAAACAACAATGGTTTATAGAGCTTATATTCTTCCCCATGATCTGGCTCCAAAATGCTCAGCTTTCTAGCTTACTACCTGTCTGCTGAAGTGGTTTCATGTCAGGGGAAGGACAGTGGTTTCTTTTTTGGGTGCCAGTTCTGGCCTTGAGTTTACGACTCTGAGGTTTTGCTCAAGGCTAGTGCTTTCCCACTTGAGCCGCAACTCCACTTCTAGCTTTTTGGAGTCTCAGCCTTTACTGCCAGGCTGGCTTTGAAATGCAATCCTCTGATCTGTTTCTTGAATAGCTAGGATTACAAGCATGAGCCACTGGCACCCAGTTTGGTTTTATTTTTGAGTCTTTGATCATAATGATAGATTAAATGAGTGATTGAAGACAGCACTCTGTTAGAAGTCATCTGATAGCTGTGTATCCTCGCCCTAGAAGTCTTGAAATAAACTGATCAACTGGTTAGCATCTTCCTACAGTATTCTAACCTTTGAAAGGAAGGGGCTTCTGGTGTTACCTTGAAATACAGACATTTCAAAATAAAGATGGATCAATAACATTACAGTTTTTTTTTAAAGATGATTTTCTTCTTTAATGCTTCATGTTTTCTGTAAGAAATACTTGACCTTACAAAGTAGGAGAAGCAAGAATTTGTTCAAAAAACAAAACAAAACAAAACACCTTGGGTAAGGTCTGGGCTCTGGACAGAGTTCTTTAACCTGCCTAGGCCTACGCCTTCTCAACTGAGAACTGGCAAGACAGTAACACTACACAGGCTCACCATGAGGTTGAAAGGAACTGAGGTATGTAGCACAGAACATGCAGTAATGCTTTCATCTTTATTATTTTCATTGACTCTATATGAGACTGAGAGGGGCAACAACTTACAAAAGAAAATGTGGGCCTAGGAGCAAAGTTTCCTTCCCTCTTTTAGCATTCATACTTTCCATCTCAAATGTCCTTCCATGTGATGCCAGAGCCACAAATAGAAAATTGGGCAACTCCCAATTATCCCTGTGTGAATAATTCACTCTGAGATAATCTGTGTGCCTGGCTGGCTTCCCAAATCAGCTGAGTGGATTATTCTTCTCTTTCAATTATTTATCAGTACAAGTATTTGGGAACTGGCACTAGGATGTGAAGGCCATGAAGTCATCTCCTGTTGTTCTCAATTGCTTGGCTCTGCCTGTGGTGATGTTTTAGAAGAACTGGGAGGCTGTAGAGCAGAGCCCAAAGGGAGAGAACAAGGGTGGTGACAGTCATGATGGTAAAGAATGAAGGCCTTCAGGTGACTAGTTAGGGCAGGCAAAGCTGCCAACTACTGGCAAGAGAGATAAGCAGGAATAGCTTACAAGGTTGCCTTCTCTTTCCCATGGGCCAGTGGAAGAGACCCGATTGGAGCCGTATATTTGTATGTAATATTGGCCATAGTAAGGTTTGAACTCAGGGCCTTGCACTCGATAAGCAAATGACTCCTAAAATACCCAGCTCCTAATCCAAGAATGTAAGAACCTACCCCCTGATATTCACCGATATGAATGACACCAGCTCATCTTCATCGTTAACCCTCTAGCAAAAGTGCTGAGGCCTTCAAGTTTTGGGGAGTTTAAGTGCTCTGGAAAGGAGATTCAAGTTAGTACATACAGAAGCCCTTCAATGGGTTAGCTGCCTGGGGACTGTTTCTGTGCTTTAATACTGCACAAACTTCCTAAGTGAAGCCATTTGATGTCCACACTGTTCTGTGTTGGGCTTGGAATGGATCTACAAAGATGGGCTGCTACTAAAGGAACAAGCATAAAAACCTTTGGAGTATTTCCAGTTGGTAGGGTCAAACCAAGTCTCTGCAAGAGAGGCACTGGTGGCTGACATCTTTAATCCTAGCTATTCAGGAGGCTGAGGTCTGAGGATTACAGTTTGAAGCCAGGTGGGTGGGAGCAAAAAGCAAGTAGAACTGTGACTCAAGTGGTAGAGTGAATTTGAGTGAGAAAGCTAAGGGATAGGATGCAGGCCTTGAGTTTAGGCGCCAGTACTGGCACCAAAAGCCAAAAAAGCCAAAAATCCCTGAATCTCTGCAACCAGAGCCCTGCCTGGCCTGGCATGGCCTGGCCTGACTCCAATCTATCCCAAATAGTCAATTATTATCTAGTACTTGGGCATGAAGTGGTATACAACAATGTGGTGTACTCTGAAGGCTTGATTTATATTGGTTTTGAGCCCAACATATTCATCTTTGTTTTTCCTTTGGGAAATACTTTCTTTCCTTTGTGATCTCTTCACCAGTACCATGTGATCAGGGGAGTCTACTGACCTTTGTGCCCCTCCTGTTCTAACATAGGGTTGGCTATTTGACCTAGACTAGCCACTCATGATACCCCTTTCAACTGTACAATGATAGATCCAGGATCAGGCATGTGAAACTAGCAGGGCTAAAGTCCTTCCCTCAAATTCTATACCATTTGGAAGGGAGAAACTTACATTACATTGGGATTGCTGTGCTCAGTAGCTGCTAGTGGCCATTACAATCATCCTTGCCCAGAGAAAGCAGTCTTGTGCAGAGGGAAGCTAGGCCTTGAGATGCAGGCTGATAGTGGGCTCTGCATTCCCTTGAGCTAGTTTTACTTTTTTTTTTTTTTTTTTTTTTTTTGCCTGCCTGGGGCTTGAACTCAGAGCCTGGACACTGTCCTTGAGCTTCTTTTGCTTAAGGCTAGCACTCTACCACTTGAGCCACAGCACCACTTGTGGCTTTTTCTGGAGATAAGTCTCATGGACTTTCCTGCCTGGGCTGGCTTTGAACTGTGATCCTCAGCCTCTTTGAGTAGCTAGTATTACAGGCATGAGCCACTGGCATCCTAGCTTTCCAGTTGTACTTTTGCCTCTTGTTATCTTTCATTATGATGGAACTCAGCAAACTGCATTTTCTTTAGAGGTGTTTGAATTTAATTCTGGTACTTAAAAACAGTTATGGGCCAGGCATCTATAATTCTGGCTACTCAAGAGGCAGCAATTGAGAGGATTATGGTTCAAAATCAGCCTGTGAAACATGTTTTTGGAACCCTCATCTAAACTAATAACTAAACATAGTGGTCTGCACTTGACTTCCCAGCTATATGGGAGGCTAAGATTGGGAGGATTGTAGTTCTAGGCTAACCAAGGCAAAAAAGTTTGTGAGACCTCATCTCAGCAGAAAAAAATTAGGCATGGTGGTATGGCAGGACGAATAAATAGGAGGACTGTGATCCAGACACACAGACCCCAAAAGAGTAAGACCCTATCTCAAAAATAATAAGAGGAAAGAGGACTGTGGATGGGCTTAAACAATAGACCCACCTACCTACGAGCATGAAGTCCTGAGTCCCAACTCTCGTGCCACCAAAATAAACAAAACCATTGAGTTTATGGACTGGGCATGCTCCAAGTGGTAGAATGCCTACCTATCAAGCACAAGTCTCTGAATTCTAATTTCAGTACTTCTATTAAAAAGAAAAAACAGAACAAAACCAGAGACCTGGATTAATACAAAACATTTTCCAAATGATCTGTTTACTTCTAAATAGTTAATTTCATGTTCAGCTAAGCTGTTTCCTTGGTAAATTTCTATGCCCAGTTTGTGCTTTGCACACAGTAAGTACTTGTTTCACTTTCTTTTCTTTTCTTTTCTTTTCTTTTCTTTTCTTTTCTCTTTTCTTTTCTTTTCTCCCTCCCTCCCTCCCTCCCTCCCTCCCTCCCTCCCTCCCTCCCTCCCTCCTTCCCTCCTTCCTTCCTTCCTTCCTTCCTTCCTTCCTTCCTTCCTTCCTTCCTTCCTTCCTTCCTTCCTTCCTTCCTTCCTTCCTTCCTTCCTTCCTTCCTTCCTTCCTTCCTTCTTCTTTCTTTCTGCCATGGGACTTGAAACTCAGGGCCTGGGCACTATCTCTGAGCTTTTTCACTCAAGGCTAGAGCTTTACCACTTTGAGCCACAGTACCATTTCCAGTTTGTTTCACATTTCTTTCTTTTCTTTTCTTTTCTTTTCTTTTCTTTTCTTTTCTTTTCGTCAGTCATGAGGCTTAAACTCTGGGCCTGAGCGCTATCCCTCAGCTCTTCAGCTCAAGGCTAGTGCTTTACCATTTGAGTCACAGCACAACTTCTGGTTTTCTGGTAGTTTATTGGAAATAGTCTCACAGACTTTCCTGCCTGGGCTGGCTTTGAACTGTGATCCTCAGATCTCAGCTTCCTGAGTAGCTAGGATTACAGGTGTGAGCCACCAGTGCCCAGCTGTTTCACATTTCTTAAGTAACGTGAAAACACCCTCAGTATCTGCTGCCACCCTCTGGAAGGCCTTATCCTGAGTCTTTTAGCCTGCTGCACTTGTTGGCAATGAATCTATCACCTATGCATGCATTTTTGTTACCCTTCCTCTCTGCCTCTGCTTCTACAAAGATAAATACCTGTTAGTCTTACTTTGCCAGGAGTCTTACTAGCCATAATGGTGATGGGGAGTTGGTTGGCCTACCTTAGGCTCCTATCTTCCAGATGTAGACAGGAGGGCATACTCTATAACACGATACTGTTTGCAGCCATCTGATTACCTCCCAGGCAGTCCCCTATGCCCAGCTTGAGCTGGTGCTGAATTTATTGTACCTAAACATCAGGGCAGCAGTAGAGGCATTTCCCCACTACTTCTCTCCCAGGCTGCTTGTGCCAGCTGCAAGTCCCTCATGAGGCTGTTAGGTGTCTCACTGTGGCAGATTCATTGTTCCATATTTTTATTTAATTACTTTTACAGCTTTTAGGATAAATCTAATTATCCATCTGTTATGCTACATTATGCCATTGCATATTCTTTCTCATTGTATGATACTTGTCAGCTTGACCTTGCCCTCTTCCAATGTTCTTGCTTCTGCATATGGCTTTGTGCCACATCCTTAGCAAATCCCATCACTGGCCGAAGTCCATCAGGTCCCAAGGCAGAGCTGAGTGTAAATGACACTTAGATGAAGCAGTGTATGGTGGAACTTTGGGTATTAAAGGAGTGGGCCATGGTCACTTGACTGAGATCTGGAAAGTTGCATGGAGTTACAGAAAAGAAAGCAGAAGTTCTAGCATAGGGTTCCAGTGTTCAGCCAGAAATATGATTAAGTTGAGCAACAGGTGTGGTCAGGCTAATATCTGATCGTCCATGACTTGGCCAGGTGATGCCTATTGTTAGGACTGAGTCACAGTTGGTTTTTTTACATGGCACAGTCAGACATTTACTGGAGATTAAGAGTCACATGGAGGTCATTGGCCTCTCAATTTTTCCCCTGTTCCTGCCTAAAATTCTGTTCATGTGTTTTTGTTTGTTTGTTTATTGTCAGTCATGGGGCCTGAACTCTGGGCCTGGGTGCTGTCCCTCAGCTCTTCAGCTCAAGACTGGCACTCTACCACTTGGGCCAAAGCTCCACTTCTGGCTTTTTCTGCATATGTGGTGCTGAGGAATCGAACCCAGGGCCTCAAGCATGCAAGGCAAGCACTCTACCACTGAGCCACTTTCCCAGCCCTTAATTTCTGTTTTAAACATTACTTTTCTTTCTGTATAAAAGTGGACAGTCCCAGGGAGGAGCTTCCCAGGAGTTATAAAACATCTCTGTATGTTCCTTTTCTCAAGCAGGGAAGAAATACAGGATTGAGAAAGATCTGGTCAAGGAATCAAACCAGAGAAGGGAAGGGGAACAGAAAGTAATCACCTTCAGGACATTAGCTGGCATCTCCCCTCTTCGAGCTTGTTCAGTAGTAAGGTGCTTTGGAAAAAAAGGAGGTTGTATGTCTGAGCAATCCCCGTAAGGTGCTTTGGAAAAAAAGGAGGTTGTATGTCTGAGCAATCCCCATTCAGCAATCCCCATTCCTAATTGTGGCTAGACATTCTAGATCTTACCTAGATCTTACCTGGCCCAGCAGGTAAGGGACATAGGTCTGGCTTCATCTCTTCAGGTAACTATTTGTTGATTGCATACCAGGCATTGGGCAAAACTATCTCAAGGGAGGTTACAGATGAGCAGGTGACAAGGCATAGTGTATGTCCTCAAGGGAGTTCAAGTTTTAGCAGGGAAGCAGACTTATGAATTTGACTGATGAAAACATTAAAGGAGAAAAGCCCCAGGAAGGGCTATATCAGGGAGTCATGGTCCAGTTAATATGTATCTTTGTGGAGATAGTGTTTGGGGTAAAACTTGGAAGAGTAGGAAATAGCTAAAGATAGGAAGCATAATGAGCTTGGGGAAGGATACCCTAGGCACAAAGCAGGACAGATCACAACACATTTGAATTGAGACAATCAGTGGTAACAGTCACTTCCCACCACTTCCCCCATCATTTTGTCCTGTCAGGGTCTTTTTCAGTGGTTTTCCTGAATGGAAGCACTGATAGTGCTAGTGTCACTACCAGCAAATCATGTGACTTTGGGCCAGGAGAGGACATGAGTGTGGCCAGCAGGCTTTCTGTGATGAGTCACTTAAAGCCTCTGTGTTCTGTGCCTCACCTTCCAAGGTGCCCACAGCCTTTGGCAGGTTCTGCTTCCCTGGGATGACTCCTCCTCCTCCTCCCCCCACCCTGACCCACCCCAGTTCACATTAAACGCCTTCCAACTTGGATATGGGCCCTGACTAAAACTCATGACAGCCAGGTGGACAGGCCCTCCATTCTCTGTTCTAGATTGAGACTTGGCAGGCATCCAAGACTACAAGAGCAGCCCACAGGCTGTTGCTCTTCATGACTACTCTCTTGCTGCAGCCACATGGCCTCTTTAGTTGAGATTTTCTAACCAGAGCCTCTGGGTGACTTTCCACAATTTTCTCCTCAATGTAACAAGGAAGATTCAGTGACTAATTGCTGGTATTTTTTTCCTCAAGACTTTATATAGGCTGTCAGGTTAGGGAAGGGAAGAAGGCTCTAGTGCCACTCTTGGAAGGGGCTGCTATTTCCTGCTATTGCCATCATTAGATTGAGGCCTGTGTGGCATTGATGTCCACATTTTGTCTTTATTCTTGTATTTTTTTGATATTTCAACATTTGATTCTTTGAACATCTAACATCCCTTTTATGCTTCTCATCCCTCATAGAAGATTGTTGTATTTTGTCCCCCTCCGAAGCTGCGTTTTCTTTCTGTCAGATTTCTCACTTTCTTCTTTATTGTATTTTGATCAGTGTGGCCATGTAGGTCTGGATTTTATTGGGAGCTTTTCATCTTGTTGGCAGTGGCACTAACAGCCTGGGCTTCTTGCAAAAGATAGGCTCTGCCTCAGGTCTCTGAAGCAGGCCTTTCTCAGCCAGGACATAAGAGAGCCCAGCTTGCTGTCTGTTCAGGAATACTCTCACCTAGTGGTTCTTAGACCAAAGCACACACCAGAAACATCTGGAAGGCTTGTTGAAATACATCTGGCCAAGCCTTCGCCCTTAAAGTTCTGATCCAGTAAGGCTGACTGGAAACCTGAAACTACAGTCTAGACACTACAGGTACCTAGCCAGGTTCTCCAGGACTTCTGAAGGCAGAAGAGCAGGAGATAATTACTTCTTCCCATTCTAGGTCAAGCTCTGAAGCTAAGTGATACACCACTTGTACAATGATCCTCCACTTGCCCTGTCTCTTTTGCCATCCACTGCAGCAATTTTGGTGAAGTAGCTTGGCTTCTTGACACACAATAGAAACAAAATACATATGACTTCTTACTAGAGGATTAGCTAAGCAATTGGTGGTATATGCCTACTGGAATGTAGGTCTCTTAGTTCTTGTTCTAGAGTCTTGGGAACTCTATCCCTAATTAGCTATGTAACATTGAGGAAAATTCTGTTGCTTTCTGTGACTCAGTTTGTGAGTTAGTAAAATAGAGATAACAATATTTGCCTCATCATGGGAAGCTGAAATGGGCATGCCAGAAGCCAATCTCATGGCTACGATGAGGCTGCCCTTGTTTTTGTATTCTTTCACCAGAGATTCAGGAAACTATGTTTCACTACCCACCATACAGCACTGTCCAAGGCCATCAGTATAAGACTCACTCATTGCTGTTTGTGGTCCACCCTGGAGGAATGGCACAGGTGGATAGTATTTACCACTAAGGAGCCAAAGATGGCACAGTTGTGGATGGATTGGATCAGAGAGTGAAGTCTGACACCAGACAGAGTACCTTTCACTGCTCAGCCCCACAGTAACTCCAGTAAGTTAGTTTTGAGAAAAATGGTATAAGTCTGCTCTTTTGATGTTTTTCTTCTTCCTTTTTTCCCCGCCCTCCTTGGGGCACAGGTAGAAGTATCTGATGTCTTAAGTAGACTGCCAATGCCAATCATGCTAATAATATTGACCCAGCTGAAAAATAATGCTGGGTGTGTTAAATTCATTTAATCCACATAATATCACACAGGAAGTTCAGAGTTTTGGAGGTGTGGCTCAGTTGATAAGAGCACTAGCCAATGAGTGAAAGCAGCAGATACCAAATTTGAGTCCTGGTCTCAGACATAAGAAAAGAAAAAAGAAAATGAGTTCAGGATTCAAACTCATATCAATCTTGTTATGGAGTCCATGATTTTTACCCTTGAGGCCAACGGTTCAGAGGACATGGGGGACTTCTCTGTATATGCCTAGCATTGACCCATTGACAGGATCACTTGCTTTTTGACTCAGAATCCAGCTTCTAGGACCATGCAAGTGCTCTGTGTTCCTTTGCACATTCCATAGAACCTAATACAAATCCTTATACAGAGAGTTACCATAAGTTCTGTTTAGTGTCTTGTCCCAGTAGAATAATTAATAACACCTCTTTTATTTAAAAAAATTTTTGCCCATCCTGGGGCTTGAACTCAGGGCCTAGGCACTATCCTGAGCTTCTTTTGCTCAAGGATGGTACTCTTATCACTTGAGCTACAGCACCACTTCTGGCTTCTTCTGTTTCTGTGGTACTGAGGAATCGAACCCAGGGCTTCATGCATGCTAGGCAAGCACTCTACTACTAAGCCCCATTCCCAGCCCAACAACACCTTTTTTCTTGTCTAGCTTGAACAATAAATTAAGTGGTCACCCTGACTAGTCCTCCCAGCACAGGGGCAGTGACATTTTAATAGGGGACCCTGTAACACAGAATTATCTGTACGACTCAAAATAAAAATCCCAGATGGTAAAATTTTAAGCATTTTTATAGCCATTGGCAAAAAGAAATTAAAGATTCTTGCTCAGCACCCCACTCACTTACCCTAGATTACACTTATAGACTGCATGGCCATCAAGCTTTCACTTAGATTTGCAGAGCAAGGGAAGTATCTGGCAAGCCAGCACAGGGGAATGAATATTATTGTTTTCAACCCCTATTCTGAAGGAAAAAACAGATTGACCCTGTTTATAGAACTACCCTCAACCCCAGGTGAGACCCTGGGCTAATCTTACCAGTGCCTTCCTTTCCAGGGTTCTGATAATCTCAGGTCCTCCCTAGTTGTCTCTGCTAGAGCCAGGACCAGGCTCATGCCCAGGCATGGTGTGCACTAGTAACATTTAGGCTGTGCCTTTTCCCCATTTGTAAGCAACTGAAAACTGCTGTGCATATGTCAGTTCACAGTTGGACTGGTCTAATGGTTTTTTTCTTTTAAGTTGCAGTCTAAAATTCAGCCAGTCAGTCTGTAACAAGCACTAAATTGTCAAGCCTTTTGTTTCCTTTGCTATTCGGCTGTAGAGATTTTGTGTTTGATTCAGCAACAATTGCTGAATTTTAAACAAACCATTTACATTTGAGTGTTAACTATTTTATGTGTCTTAACTTTTTTCTGTGGCATTAGAATGATTCCAACTGAAGGCTTTTTAATGATTTATCAAAAACAGTTAAAAGGGCTTGTGGAAGGTGATTCTTAACATTTTGTTTGAAAAAAAAAAGATTTTTGTCTGACTCAAGTTGAGTAAAATACATAAGGAATTTTAGCCTTCCTCCTTGTATCTTAATGACTTTGGATTTTGTCAAGGCTATTTTTCTATAAACCTTCCATTGCCTAGTAACTCCCTCCACCCATCACTGTTGTCTGTTAATTTTGCCTAATAGGGGTAGGAACTATTTTCATTCTTTGCTCTGGCCCCAAGATACTTACCTGAAGACCTGCATTCCTGACCAATTATTATTTGTCAACCAACTGACTGAAGAAAAAGCCTTAGACAAATAGCATGTTCATAAGTAAAATCATCCATCATTCTGTCTCTGGATGCTATAAGTAATTGGGACTTTCCCCCAGTTGTTAGAGTTTTGCGGAATGGAAAGTGTTCCCTTTCTAGGCCTTGGTTTGAGCATCAGGTAAGTCAGGGTTTCAGTGGTACAGCACTTGTCTAACATATGCAAGACTCGGGGCTTGACCAAAACAACAAAAGGTATTAGGAAAGATCAAGTGGAGGAAAGGAGAGAAAGAAGGCAGAGCCCTCAACAAATCAGAGCAGGCTCTAATCATTGTTGCAGAGGTTCTCAATGTAACACTGAGCAGGGTTGGAGAAACGAGGAACAGGACCATGGGGATTTTAGGGTTTTAGTGTGAGTATGAAAGTTTCTTTAGAATGTATTTGTTCTGTCCTGTTTGGGATTTATGGTAGGGTAGCCTTCTGATGCCAACAGTCCTGCACTTCCAGATAAGGTCAAGGGTGAAGTTTTCCTGAGAACGAGGAGGGGTCCCTGGGGAGCAGGGAGGCCATGGGGCAACACTGATTTATGTGAACAAAGCAGATTCCCATCAAAAAGAATCCTATATCTTTCTTAACCTGTAGTGATATCTGAGCCAGGCTGCAGTGGAGTCTGCAGTTTCCCTCCTGTGGTAGAAAACCAATGAAGCTACCAGGGGCAGGAAACCCATCTAATGGGAGCTGTGAGACCATCCATGTGACAGGCTGCTAGCTGACCAGGCCATGTTGATCTTCCCTCATGGAAAACTATGAACCTGCATACTGAGCTTGCCTCCTAGAACATTTAATTGTTTATAAAGAACCTTTCAAATACCAATGATGCAAAATATTTGGATGGTTCGCCATATTGTTAACCATATTTAAACTGTCAGAAACCTTAAATATTTGAGCAAAACCTCAGCAAACAAAGGATATTTTGGGGCTTGTTATGTACGTTGTACAGCAGAAAAATTTGTAGTCTATACGACTTCCAAATCCTGTAAATGAAGCAGTTTAGTGTTGTCATTTCAGTTATAGAACATCCCACGATCATTGCCTTTTCTTTTGCTACTAAGAGATGGCTCATTCATAAACATTTCTACAGTTGTGTGACAGAAGCAAAATAAGCCCAACTTGATTTCATGGCTGTGACTAAGGAAATTAGTTTCACACACTGAGATCTGTCATGTTTATCAAGTTTATTAGAACATAGAGAGGCAGAGAGGATAAGGAGGTTGGAGGACAGCATTTGGTTTCCCAACACACACCTCAAAACTGATTAGAGAGAAAGGTCTAGAAGTTATGGAGCTCAACCCAGAGCCACCCAAGGGCCTGCTGACAGGGTGCACTGCCTGAAGATTGGAGCCTGTACACTGCTCAGGCAGTATCCCTGGAAATTGTCTTGCTCTGAGAGATCTAGCTTACGTGAGTCTCCCCCAGCTCCCAGCACATGTGATACAGGTGACCTAAAATCACATCTTCTCTGAGCTCTCTATAAACTTGATAAATTTCAGTGTGCAAAAAATTTCCCATATGCTTTAGTCTAAATTTCTTTCTGCTTAACCTTGTTACTCCTACTTTTCCTCCCTCACACTGCCTGAAACAATTACACAGACATTATTTGAATAATTATAGGCCACATATAATTCTCTTTAGCCTTCTGTCTTCCATGTTCCCTACCCTGTGGTCTCCCTTTAGCCCGTCCTAATTAGCTTCTTTGATCCTTCCTCCCAGTTCTCTCCTTCTAGCTTGTTAATTACATTTCTCCCCCATGAATTAATTCTTTCTGTACTACCTTTGTCTATCTAGCCAGGGGAACTGAGAAGTAAAATCTAGGGCCACTCTGAGAGAGCTGGTAGATTTATCATGGTCATCCTTAACAAGTAGCCCCTCCCATGTTTGAGAAGGTTGAAAAAAAAAAAAAACCTGGCATTCTATCTCTTAGCAGAAAAGAAAAAATGATTTTTTTGTAGTATAAGACAACTATTTTAATGGTCAGTATTTGCTATAAAATTGATATAAGTTTATTGTTATTATTGATCATTTTAGCTATACCCCTAAACCCCTTTTGCTTTCAGATAGGTTCTCAGTTTTTCACAGGATAGCTGGATATTCCTGTTTATGCTTCCCATGTAGGTAGCATGACAGGCACAGGCCACTGCACCCAGCATTTTATTGATTGAGATGGAGTTTTATGAACTTTTCTGCCCAGGGTGGCATCAAACTATAATGCTCCTAATTTTGGCCTACTGAGTAGCTAGGATTCCTAGTTTGAGTCACCACATCCAGCATATTTTTTTTGTAGTGGGGATTAACTCAGGGCCTTGCTATTTAGGTTTTTTGAGACAAGTTCTTGTTATGTAGCCCAGACTAGCCTTGAACTCGATCTTCCTGCCTCTGGAGTGTTGGGATTACAGGCCTATGTCATCCTGCCTGGTTTATTATATATCACCTTTCATCATCCACAATAATCTGGTGAAATGAATGTTGTTATTAATCCCATTTAACTTGAAGAAACTAAACATGGAGGTTTATTAACTCTAGCTTACAAACAGTAGAACCAGACTTTGGTCTAGAACTTGGACTTGGCTTCTGGTCTTTGATTGCAGAGCAGAGCCTCTTTATTTACTCTATCAAAAGACCACCCACCCACTCACCCAACCTTCAGATACTGCCAGCTTCTACTCTCACTACAGAGGAGGCCTTCATCAGTGAAAGAAAAAGAGAAACTGGTGCAGGCACAAACTGGTGTGGTACTGGGTGTATCTGAGCTGATAGAAATCTGCTTCTATGAAAAACAGTGTTCTGATAAATTCTTAAACTGTTTGAATTTCAAACTCGCTTTTCTGACAATTTCATCTCTCAAGTTAAAGAGGCAATAAAGGAAAAAAAAACCTCACTGAAATCATTGTGAGAAGAAAGAAGGATTTGTTTGGTGAAGTGAGCTTTGGGGAAACCCTAGCAGAAAGTGTCTGTGATTAGAGAAATGGGAGAATGTGAAAGTCTCTGACTCTGAATTTTGAGGAAAGCAGATTTTAGGAGGTCCTAGAAAAAGTAGATAGGATTCTGAACAAGAGCTATGACTCATAGTCTGAAAAATAAAATGTGCCTAATAGAGTCACAAGTGATTACTGCAGAATCAATAAAGGAGATACCTAAAAAAGACCCCGCAGGCTACATGAGAAACAATCAAAATTTTCTTTAAGAGAAAAAGAAGGGACCTGTAACCAAGAACAAGCAGAGAGGAAAGGGACAAACCTCTGAAGAACACTGTTAGGAATACTGTTAGGAACACTGTTAGGAACACTGTTAGGAATAGATAGGTGAGCTGGGGGATGTTATGAGCAGCAAAAGAGGACCCAAGCAGCTGATGTTCAGAGTGAAAGAAATGGCATGGAAGGAGTTAGGCCATCTGCTTCAGTCAGACAATGACATGGAGCTGGTATTCTCCCTTCTTTCTCTGTTTTGCCCCTGCCTTCTGTTTAAGGAGAATGGACTTCTGATGAACCATATGGCTAAGAAGAATTAGAGACCCAGAATGAGAAAGGTATGACCAAGCCACTGGCTTCCTTAAATTTGGGCCTGAAAAGTCAAATACCAACTGTGAGTTTAAGAATGTCATGAGACGTCTGTAATCCTAGCAACTAAGGAGGCTGAGATCTGAGGATTGCAGTTCAAAGCTAGCCCAGGCAGGAAAGTCCATGAGACTCTTATCTCCAATAAACCACTAGAAAACCAGAAGTGGTGCTATGGCTCAAATGGTAGAGCACTAGCCTTGAGCTGAAGAGCTCAGGCACAGTTCCCAGGCTCTGAGTTCAAGCCCCACCACCACCAACAAAAAAGAATATCATGAGAAATTTTGTGTATGTATGTGTGTATGTGTTTATATATGCAATTGTTATGGAATTATGGGGATTTAGAAAGGGGCAAGTCAGGATAAGCAACTGCTTTAGTTTTGGAAATACTGCAAGTATTTTAGATGTGTTAAGTACTTCTGAAGAGAAGAGGTGATGGCTTAGAGCTAGCACAGGTTTTGTAAAATATATGTCTCATAGAGTAGTTGCATGATTAAATCTATTCATCTTCTTTCCTCCCTATCTCTCTTTCTCATAAGAAGAACATATCAATCTTAATTTAAAAACAAACAAAAACAACTTGATGATTTGCTAAAAGTAAACACATCCATATAGTCACTATTTGGGTTCAGAAACACAACATTGTTAGCACCCCAGGAACCCCCTCATTTTCCTTTCCACTTCTAATTTCCTTTTACGGAAAGATTTGTTAGTCTGGGAGATAAGGTCAATGATAGAACCACAGAAGTCTGTATTTCAGGAAAACATTTGACAGAATCTCTTAATACTATAATGAAGACCCACTGCTGATTAATTCAAGGAAATTAGAGAGTCGAGATGATTATATCCCATAGACTAAATAAGAATTCACAAATTCATACTGATGCAAGTGAGTAAATAAGGAAGATTTGTTATTTGAAGTAGAGTGCTAGCAGATAGAGAAGCAATAGAATTTAGGTCATCATCATTTGACAGTCTCACTAATAATTAGGCAATAATGTTAAAACTAGTGAGTGAACATTTGATAAGGAACAGACTGGCATACTATCTCAAACTCCATACAAAATATTTATTTCAAAGGAATATTTTCATTATAGTGGCAAATCTGGCAGTTACCTTCACAACCAAGATTTCCAAGTGAATTTGACCAGTCTTGGGGCTGGTTGACAGCATATGTCCCCTGACATGATGTACTGAGAAAGGAACAGTATTGTTTTATGGTATTCCTGCCAAAATGCATAATAACCACAGTCTAATCATGAGAACACATTAGACAAACCCAAACTGAGGTATGTTCTACAAGTGGCTCACACTCTTAAATATCAATGTCTTGTAAGATAAGACAGTACTGAGAAGGAGTTCCAGACTAAAGGAGATGTGCTACTATCTGCATTGTGTGGACCTTGGACCCAAATTATTTTTCTGAAAAGGACATTATTGGAATCAATTATTGTGTTAAGGAAAGGAATATTCACCTCACTTAGATATGTCATGAGGCCTTGTAAGAGAGCACATCCTTTTGATGTGAGTCCAGTGTCCTGTTGACATGCAAGGAGTCCTCCGGGCTGGATGGCTGGTGGGTACAAGTACTGCATGATTTTACCTGAACCTTTTGCTAGATCCTGTCTAACCTCTGCCTTATTTCCCATTCCAGACCTCTGCAAGGGCAATCTTTTCTCATTTTTCTTCTTTTCAATTGAATCACACTCACTTTTCAGTACTTATTCTGATTTTCCCCTGAACATAGTTGTATATATACCACAGTGGCTCTGTGATCTATATAGTGGCACAGTATCCCACATTCAATGTACTCCTTTTGCTATCTCAAAATTTCTAATAATCTTCTAACAAAGTACCTTACATTTTTATTGCACTTGAATATAAAAATTGAAAATTATATAAAAACTGAAAGAGAAGCAACGCATCTTAAGTAACAATGATGGAGAATGTCAGGCTCCGGACCTATGTCGGGAAGTATTCTTAACATGCCTCTGGCCCAGTCTGGCTACCCCCTAAAGCCATTTCTTCTACTCCGCTCCTTTCCAGCACATGCTCAGCTTAGCTAAAATATGACTTTGGACCCTTAGCAGATTGCCCATAATGCTGTCACCCTAACCTAAACTGTTTGGTTTTTGCAAATGCAACCACTTCTCATTTCTACAATCTACTCCCATCCTCCTTGCATGCCTGTCCCTAAGATTTACAGAGTAGCAGCTGCTGTGGTCCCTTTTCACACAGACAGCTGAGTTGCCCGCTGATTGTGAACATCCCAGTAATCCAAGTACTAATGGTATTTATTCAGCCCGGCTGGCTTAGCCCTGAACAAGGTTTATTCTCATTTATCGTGTCAGAGATGAGCTAAGTTCTTAATATCCCTCTGTTGACTTTGAGCACATCAGCATCACTGATGTCACGGAGAACCAAGCCAGGCTCCTGCCTTTCTCCATTCAGATACTCAGCTGTCAGGGCACCCATCATCTGACGACAGGATGGGCCCTTTCCAGGCCTGGGCTGGTCCAGAACCTCTAGGCTGAAGAGGGATAGAGCTGGTATGTGTGTGGTTGAGACATCTGTGTTCTCCAGGATATCATCAGCCCTTTGTATAGCAACCTCACTACAATTACAGTCTTTTGACCACAGAATTGACTAGCATTTTGGCATCAATTAGTCATTCTGTCTTTAACCCAAGGTTGTCTGAGGTCTGTCTCCCCTTTCAGGAAGTCATCAATAGATTTGCCCCAGGTCATCAGCTATTATTAACAGTATTTTCACTAAAGATCTTCCAGGAGCTTTATATATCCTTAGGCCTCACTTTGATTATTTAAGAATCTCCCTCCTGGGCTGGGAGGATGGCTCAGTGGCAGAGCGCTTGCCTTGCAATGCCTGAGGCCCTGGGTTCGATTCCCCAGCACCACATAAGCAAAAAAGAAAAAAGCCGGAAGTGGCGCTGTGGCTCAAGTGGTAGAGCGCTAGCCTTGAGCTGAAGAGCTGAGGGACAGCGCACAGGCCCAGAGTTCAGGCCCCACAACTGGACCCAAAAAAAAAAAAAAAAAAAAAAAAAGAATCTCCCTCCACTCACACAACCATGAACACTGAAGGTTAAGCTGCTTAGAGGAGAGGGTCTGTTTCTGGGGGTAGGATGATATCTGGCAGATTGAACGGGAAAACCCCAGCTTATTTTCCCTTCCTGGATAGACAGAGGACTAGCTATCTGTAAACTCAGGCCTGGTCTTTCCCATCCTCTTCCCTCAACCCTTCCACTGAGAAGAATAACTAATTAATTAATAGGTAATAGCTAATTAAGCCAATTAATAACTATAATTAAACATTAATAAAATATAAATAATAAATAAGTGAATAAAACAATAAATCTAAATAAAACTAATAATAAATAATTAACTTGGTCATAAGAACCCTGAAGTGAGTTTCAGACTTAGTATATACACCTTATTTAAGTTCATTGTATAAAAAAGGCCAGTCTGTGCTCTGCCATAGGTCCACATGGGGCTCATATCCTGTTTTATTCCCCTAGCCCTTTAGGACTTTGCTGCAGGAGAGAGAAGTGGGTTTTATTGTCTATGGAAAGTGGTTTCGGCAATTTATGCAAGATCTTCAGGGTTTACACCTCCTGTGTTCAAAATGTATAATCTCCTACTCTAAATAGATTTCCCTTCTTTGGGAAAGATTGGAGTATGTCTGAGGAGCAGAGGCTGTGGTTGGCATTGCTGCAGGTAGCTCCTGGCTCACACTGGCCTACTTTTGGAAGAAGAGAACCTAACTTCTCTCTGTTCTGTTTCCAGTGTATAAATGGAAGAGTTTTGGTTACTTAACCCTGGGCCATTTACTGAGGCCATGATGCTGGGTTCTGTGATCGATTTTGCTTGCTGTTTTGAGAGGGCCTTGTCTCCACTACTTCAAGTGCCCTTGGGGATGAAGCTCCTCAGAGGTGCTCCTTGAGGCTGTGTTGTTGGACCTTGAAGACCGCCCCCCCCCTTCTTTAAGAGGCAGCATTTGACATTTGTGTGAATTTTAATGTGTGGGTTTCTTCTCTCACGAGATCCTGCTTGTTATAGGTGAGCATTCCTCAATTACATGATGACAGAGACAGCGCTAGTTAGCTCACATAATGATGAAGCAGCTACCTTTCTTAATTTGTGAGTCATGGGAGAGGGTTCACTCCCAGGTCCCCTACATTGGGCTACTTGCCTGTCTGTAGAAGAGCTGTCGGCCTCTCATGCCCTGGGACTCCAGCTCCCTCCAGACTGTTCAGATACAAAGGCAGAATTGTCATGGGATGTGCAATATTCTCCCTTTCTGGTAAGATTGCAGAGAGACAAAGCCTCCATTCTGCAACAGGAAAACTTGGGTTGCACCTGCTAAGTCTGCTCTCAACCTTAGAGATGGATCCTGGTAGGAAGATAAGGTGCAGGCCATGTCTGAGAATGATCTGGCCCCTCATCACTCCATGTAGCCAGCTTTGAGGGAGCACTTGCTGCATGTCAGGCCTCTCCTGTGGGCAGCAGTGCAGTACACTGCCTGCCTTTCCCTTCTTTTTCTGAACTCTGGACCAGGAATCACCTCTTTCCAATTCGTCTTTGCTTCCCTATGCCCTGCTGCCCTGTTTGGGACACTAGAAGGCCACTTGGTTAGGGGTTTGAGGTATAAAGGAACAGGTGCTTTGGGGCTTCCAGAAAGTTTGTGGCCCTGCCTAAGTAGGAAAACTTGAGTCTCGCAGAGACGGTGGTAGACTGGCACCCTTTGACACCTTCTATTTTTTGGGATTTCACCAGTGGTTTGCTGAGTCAAGGACTCCTGAGCTTGCCTGAGAACCTGACTAAATAGGTCTTTATACCTAGTGCATGCTCCTTAATCATTAATGTGATCTTACTAAGCAAGGAACCATCTTCCTGGAGTTGCTACCCATGGGCTGGTAACTGCCTAATAGAAGGCCTTTCTTTCATCCAGAGGGACTAGGCATGAAATATTTGTGCCTGGGGCATCACTTCCACCAGCAAGCCAGGGTTTTTAGTGTTTTAGTAGTGTTGACACATCCATGATGTGTACATGTGTTTATTCAATCCCTATTGTGAGGGGCTGTACAATGTGTCAGGCTTCTTCTGGGCATGGAGGGTCTGGGGAAAAAGGGAGATGCTGGGTAGTCTTGTGTGAAGATCTGCTTTGGAGCTTTAGAGGCATCATGGAGTTCATGCTTTCCACCGTCCTTCCTTCTATCTACCATCTGTACTAGGGAGAAGAAGGGGCCCCTGCCCTGGCCTCCAGGAGCTCTGCACTTAGAGGGGGCAGTGCCATTAGTCACTGCCTCCCAGTGCATGTCATGCCTGGGGTCCCAGGAGAAGGACCATACAACACTGGCATGGAGCACTGAGCCAGGCTTCTGGCAGTAGGGACCCTTAGTCACACCTCTGAATGCCATCTCTGTGTGAGGAGGACCTTCTGGTGGTAGAGGTGATGTACCTTCTAGATCATCCAGCCCACTTGCTGCTAGGGAGTAGCCAGCTGGCATGAGCCTATAGCTCAGGTCCATACTCATTCATCTTTTTTGCTGGTGGGAACTGCCCTTTATGCTCCTTGCCTTTCTCTAGGGATGGCAAGTGGTGTCAGCTCCATAGCCGCCCTCCCCCCCCCCCCCAACCCCTGATCATTAGTCCATGCAGAATGGTCATGCTTTCCTGTGTTTTCCTCCCCCAGCAATCCAAAGGTCCAGGTAGAAGCCATTGAAGGGGGAGCCCTGCAGAAGCTACTGGTCATCTTGGCTACAGAACAGCCTCTCACTGCCAAAAAGAAGGTAAGTTTCTGCTCCTCCCTACTGTCTGTGCCTGGCACACCTGTGGGGCCTGAAAGGAAAGGCTCCTTTCCATGCATGCCATCCTTTGGGGCTCGATGGCATCAGGAAACTCAGACTCAAAGCAGATGGCAGTATGCGTGGTGCCTGGAGACCTGGGTGCAGCTGTGGCCGGGTGGCCGTCAGCCCTATCTCCAGGTTCCTGCCCCGGACTTCCTTTGGTCCACCATTTGCCATATCTGGGATCAACCTGGGCTCACCATCCTGGGTTATGGGGTGTAGCTGGACCCATAGCTGTTGGGAAAGGGGCAGAATGAGCTGAATACATCACTGGGACAAACCTAGCTACCTCTTTGGACCTTGGAGCAGATCCAGCTCTGTGTGACCCTCATGTGTGCTTCTCAGGTCTTGTTTGCACTATGTTCTCTGCTGCGCCACTTCCCCTATGCCCAGCAACAGTTCCTGAAACTGGGGGGACTGCAGGTCCTCAGGAGTCTGGTGCAAGAGAAGAGCACAGAGGTGCTGGCTGTGCGCATAATCACCCTGCTCTATGACCTGGTCACTGAGAAGGTGAGTGCTGGGGCCTGCCTGCTTCCCCTCACTTTGCTATCTTCTGTTGGATGTTTGCCTCTTGCTGTTTGACCTAGGCCCCTTTCCAAATCTTTTTCATCTGTCTTTTTGCCCAGATGAATAGATGGATAAACAAACAGGTGGTGGACTTCCACATCGGGGAGGATTCCTATAGGATATATCATCTCAGCTGAAACTGATGGCTGGTATGGGGAATGGAGGTGCTTTCTGTGGTCAGAGCTAAGGGCTCAGGAAGGAGTCAGTGTGACTGAAGGCAGAGAATTGTGGTGCTGAGGAGCAGGGGGTGCAGCTTTGAAGCCTAGGAATCATCAGAGCAGCCAGGAGACCAAGGAGCAGATTGGGAATGCTGACTTTCAGCATTCTAGAAACCCAGAGGTGCTTCATCTGGAGCTTTAGTTCTGGACAAGAGGTTCAGAATGGCTTCACTTGAGAGCACTAGGGACCCCAGGCTTGCCACCTGTGAGGAGACTCTTTGTCCATCCCATTTGGGTCTTTGTAAGCCTGAGAAGCATCTTAATTAAGGGAGAGAGAGAGAAGAAAGGAGAAGCAGCCAGACCTGGATTCCTCACTCAGCTACTGTAGAGATCCTTGGGCAGGGCACTGAGCTGCTCCCCAGAACAGCTGGCTGCTGGTTGGTGGAGCAGGGCCAGAGAGAGCTGAACTTTGGGAAGCTGCAGCCTCCATTTTACCTAGTATGTGCTCTGCTCTGCTCCTCATAGCCCATCATCTTTCCCAGCAGAGGACTGGGATGTGTCTCACTGCCCTGCTCTGTCAGTCTCTCCCCTTCCTGCCTCAGCCTGTCTTGTCTCACAGTCTGCTTCTGGTCTCTCCCAGTCCAAGCTGTAGAAACCCAGATTCTCAGAACAGCAGGCAGCCATGTGGTACTCAGAGCCAATTAATAAGGCTTGGGCACAGTTAACATTCTGACAGCGGGCCAGCGGGCCCGGACGAAAACATGTACATTGGCATTTTCTGGGAGAATCGGATCCTTTTCTCTGGTGTGCCCCTATAACCCTTACATTGCCAACCAAAACACTACCCCTGAGGACGGTTCATCAAAGCTGCCCTGAGCCTTGAGTCCCAGAAACCTGCCTATGGGGGAGGTTGGTATCTTCTCAGTAGAAAGAACCTGGCATCGTCATTGAGAACAGTACAAACATGGTCATCCTCCTCAAGAGAGGTCAGAGTTCAGCCAGAGGGCTTCATGGCTACTGGTACTAGAGGCCATCAGAGGTCACTGCTCTTGTGTTTGCTTAGGAAGACAAACCAGGCCAAACCTGGGATCTATAGCTGCCTGTGGGTGAAAATGTCAGCTGCCTACAGAGGTGCTATGTATCTTAAAAGCATTAGTGTGGGGATATGGCAACTGAACCAAAAAAAATCCTATGGGGAGTATGTGCTACCCATTTGAGGGTTGGTCAGGACCCAGGCTTCTTTTTTTATATAATTTTTTTATTGTGATTAGTTGATTACATAAATTTCACTTATTTCACAGTAATGTGAAATAGTGATTCTTAATTAAAGTTACAAACACATTTTAACCTTCACAAGGCAAATTGTCATTATCATGGTCTATAAAGTTTGTGAATTCTATGAGCTTTTGAAAATACAACTATTTATTCCACATCAGGTGATATTTACATTTCTTTCCTTTTGCTTAGTGTAAGCTGTTTCCCTCTCATTCCCTCCCTCCCATTGGTGCCTTTGAGTTGCTTAGTTCATCTTCATCCATGTCCAGTGCAGCTGATGGGCCCCTGTTATATGTGTTCCCATTTCCCCTGATTCTGTGTTCTCCTCTAGCTTCCCTCAGATGTGAGCATATATATATGTATATATATACACATACATATATATATATCATATATGTGGTCAAGAACATGGAATCATTTAGCAATGATACAACAAAATGAGTGGACGTCCTTCGTTTCTTGAGTCTTGTTTACTTCGTTGTATCGCCTTGCATTTTGGCTTTAGCATCTGCATATCAGGGAGACCATGTGCCCTTTGTCTCTTTTCTCTTGGCTTACCTCGCTCAAAATGATTTGCTCTAGTTCCATCCATTTCCCTGCAAATGCCATTATTTTGTCCTTTCTAATGGCTGCATAATATTCCATTATATATAGGTGCCACAATTTTTTTTTTTTTTTGGTTGGTCGTGGGGCTTGAACTCTGGGCTTGGGTGCTGTTCCTGCGCTCTTCAGCTCAAGGCTAATGCTCTACCACTTGAGCCACAGCGCCACTTCTATTTTTCTAGTGGTTTATTGGAGATAAGTCTCCTGGACTTTCCTGCCCGGGCTAGCTTTGAACCGCGATCCTCAGATCTCAGCCTCCTGAGTAGCTAGGATTTCAGGCGTGAGCCACCGGCGCCTGGCTAGGTACCACAATTTTTGGATCCACTCATCTATAGTGGGGTATCTGGGTTGTTTCCATATCTTGGCTGTTGTGAACAGTGCTGCAATGAATATGGAGGTGCATGTGTCCTTGTATCCCAGTTCCTGTTGCTCAGGGTAGATGCCTAGGAGTGGTGTGGCTGAGGACCCAGGCTTCTTGAACTCTAACTCAGCCAGGCTGGGCCCACCAAGGAATCCTGACACCTTGACATGTAGGCTCCTGCGAGGTGGGTGCTGACCTGGAGTGTGGGCCCATTCCCTCTGGTCTGCGCATGGACCTGACTCTGTCCATGGTTCTTCCCACAAGTGATCTACTGGGTATCCTCATCCAGTGCTGGCTAAGGAGCTGGTTTGTTAGAAAATCTCCCTGTGTATATACACTGAGGATTCTAGGTTCAGGGAGGCAGCTGCAGTGATGCTGAATTCTAGGGGGTCAGGAACCAGGAACCATTACTAGAGTCAAGGCCATGTGGTAATATGTATGGAAAGGATAGCTGCACCCACAGAGGCTCTGAAGCCTTTTGGAATAGTAGTGACAAGTGATAGAAGAGAGTGTGAGGACTAAACCAGTCAGGGGAAGAGCCAGTGGGACCTCAAAGTCCCAGTCTTTGTCATCAGAAGTGCCAGGATTGTGAAGTTCCTAACACTGGCAGCACAGGCTACCAGTGGACAGGAGGAAGATAGAGTGGGAGTGAGTGGTGAGGGGCACTTCAGATGACCAGCAAGGGGCTGGACACTTGGGGCAGAGGCAGGGGAGGGGGCTAGGTTGTGTTTAGAAGATGGAAGTTTGCAGGGTTTGTGGGTATAGTAGAAAAGGACTACAGTGTTCCTGTTTTACCTGTCCCTGGCTACAGAAGCCTGCCTCCCTCTGGCTTTGCCTGCAGCCCTTTTTAGCCCCTACCCTTGAACTATCATGGCAGCCTCTTCGTCTTTGCCTGGCTTTCCCTCTTTCCATTTCAGGCCTCCTTATTCTTTGTCTCCCTGGGAGTTGGAGGCAGGGCTTCCCAACTTACTCTTGCTTCTCAGAGGTACATTTATTACAGCTCTATGAGAAATCTCTAGTCTCCTCTGACATTTGAAATAAGCTGGTAACTTTCCTGGAAGCTTGGCAGGACTGGTTCTCACCATACTCTGCTGAAGAAGCTGAGCTTCTGCACTTTACAGACTCAGGCCAAACATGTGATTCCCTGCCCAAACTTTCCCTAACTCCCCAAGCCCAGGCCCTAGCCTGGCCCGCAGGCCTCTCTGCTTCTTCAACAAGAATGATCTGCCATTTTTTTAAACATAAGGTGGACCCAGGCCTGTACGTGCAGTCCTCTGGTGTGACTGGCTCAACACCCTGTTTTCTGTACACCTCCCACTTACTAAAGATGTCATGACCCAGGGTCATGAATCTTCATTTGCCAGACCCTGACAGTCACCCTAGCAGTCACTGTTCAAGTGCCTCTAGTGGAGTAACAAGGACACGACAACAATACTGATAGAGCTGACGTTTGGGATTACGGCACTTGATGTAGAAGCTCCTGTTTGTTGACTGTGGCTGTGTGCCAAGTACTGCCTGTTACTCATAATTCAACCAATGTTCTTCTCCCTTTTAGAGATGATGGTCTTGGGTCTCAGAGAAGCTAGGTGCCAATGGTGGAGCAGGGATTTGAGTCCAGCCCGTGTGTTCCTCACCACACTGTTAGATTTAGCTCACTGTGCTATTTAGGAACTTTTATTCTCCTGCTATACCTTGGGATCAGAGACTTGTTTCTCCAGCACCTGGCTCAGTGTCATGAGTGAATGGATGGGGGAATTCTCTAGGCCTTTTCCTGGGAGGTCCTTTGAGGCACAAAAGCATGGGAAAAGTGAGTGGACCTCACAGCTCAGCCTCATGCTTTTGCCTCTGAACAGAGGAGCCATCTGATGTAAGTTAACCATTCTGTGTGTTTTCTCCCAACAACCTTTCCCTCCTGGCACCTGGCCATGTGGTGGGCAGATGTTTGCTGAGGAAGAGGCAGAGCTGACCCAGGATTCATCCCCGGAGAAGCTGCAACAGTACCGTCAGGTGCACCTGCTGCCAGGCCTGCGGGAACAGGGTTGGTGTGAGATCACTGCTCACCTTCTGGCACTACCTGAGCATGATGCCCGTGAGAAGGTACTACAGACACTAGGTGCCCTTCTGGCCACCTGCCGTGATAGGTACCGTCAGGACCCACAGCTCAACAGGATGCTGGGCAGCCTTCAGGATGAGTACCAAGCACTGGCCACCTTGGAGCTTCAGGAAGGTGAAGATGATGGATACTTCCGGGAACTGCTGGCTTCCATCAACAGCCTGCTGAAGGAGCTGAGATGAGGCTGGTCTTGACTACGGGACTAGACTACAGTGCTGCTAGGGAGGCCAAGGGATGCCAGCATGGGTGGGCTCTTCATGGGACATTGGGTGGTAGGGAGGACTTCCCTACTGGGACATGGGCTTTATCTGAGCAGGGCTGGCTTGACCATTAAATGGAGACATGAAGGCCATGATCCATTTCTGGTGTGTCTGTGAAGACTAGGTTCAACCATGTCTGAGGGCTGAAGACTGCGCCTGTGAGGTCTGGGGGTAGTAAGTGTACCCCTGGTGATGGGCTTCAGGTAAGGCTTGGGTGGTCGGCCCAAGGCATTCAGTATCAGACTTCCTAGAATGGGACTGCGCTTAGAAGTTGGAAGTCTTTGATTCTTTTCAAGGCAGTAGTTCTGTGACTTTGAAAAGTCACTTTCTGACCAAAGAGAGCGCCTTTAGCAACAAACATAAGGCATAAAGCACTAGGCTCCTAATCCAGGGTGGGAAGGGAGGGGGAGTCTGGGGATCATGTCAGTGCTGCTGTCCTCATGCTTAAGGAATGGTTTCAAGGCCATTGGCCCTGGTAAGGCCGCTTCTCTGTCAGCAGGTGGCCAGGCAGCTGTTGGAGCCACTGGTGCTGGGGCTTGGGTGTGAGAGGACACCGGGTGTGGTTGGCAGGGCACTGACCCTTAGGCGTGGGCCTCATTTGGGAAAAAAGTGATCTTACAGCTAGTGTTGGGAGCACAGACAGTTCAGACCTGCCCAGCCCGTGAAGCAGGGCAGAGGTGTTTCTCTCTTCTATCTAGGTAGGAACCAGGCCAAGCCCAAGGAGGAGACCTCCAGGCAGGGCCAACCAAGCCTGGCAAGCCTGGAACCCTCTCAAGAGAGGCTAAGCACCAGGCTGGGAGCCTGCACAGGTTACCATGGCAACGCTTGCTCTGGGCTTTCCTGATTTGGATTCTGGTGAGTTTGTTTTTCAGCCTTTCCCAGTGCTCCAGAGACTCATGCCTGCTGGCTTAGACAGCCTCTCGTGGCTCCTAAGAAGGAAAGTCAGAAAGGCCAGTCTAGGGCAGCCTCCTCTCTTTAAGACTAGCTTGTAGAAATCTCACTTTCAATGAGCTGAGGTGAAATGAACCCAGAAAAACAAGGGGTAAGTGGGTAGCCTCATTCCTTGCAATCACTTTCTTGACTCTTCCCCTCAGCCCCTCCCCTGCCCACTTCATGCCAAGATACCCAGAAGGTGTGTGTGTGAGGAGCTGTGCTGTGTCAGAATTCATTCCAGAGCAAGAGGGAAGCTGGAGGCCCAAGCGGCTGTTTTGGAGTAGTTTACCAGGGTTAGAAGCCTGGGGATGGGCATAGTCAGGGGCAGACTGCAGTCTGCCAGTTCTTGGACACCTTTGCCTTGGCTTTGAAACCTACTCACAGCCACATAGATGTGTTTTGCAGGGGAAGGAGTGGTGGTGCAGGGAGGCTAATGTGCTGTCTGAGCTCACATGGTAGTGCAGCTGGACACACTGCACCAGCCACCAGTTGTGGAGGTTTATGTATGGCCCAGGGGGAGTGTCCAATTAGACACAGTGAAAGGAGGCCCAGGAGCAACAGCGGAGCTGCTGTGGTCACACAGAGCTGGACATGGTTCCAAAAAGACCAGAGCCAAAGAGCCACTCGGTGTCAGCAGTTTCTATGGATGGATTTGAGAAGAGGGGACTACGTTGGCTGCCTTGGCACCTGGCACTGGAAGAGAGGAAAACTTGGGGTTGTGGCTAGGGATGAACCTGGTCCAGGCCTTGCAGAGGTGATTGCTGAGGCCATGGAGCAGATGTTGGCCTAGAACAAGCTGACAAGATTGTGGGGAGGCTATGCCAGGCCCTTGGGTGCTAGCAGGACAAGGCTTAGTCTTGTCTAGGGTAAGGGGTGCTAAGAAGTAAGGGCCACTGCTAGAAGGCTAGTTCAGGCCCCCAGTGACTCTTCTACCCTCCGGTATGCTGCACAAAATAGCAGGTTTGTATGACCGACGGAGGCCATGAGTTCCTAGAGTTTTCTTGGCACTGATGAAAGAGCCCCTGAGGGTTGCTGAACGCAGGCTGGCTAAGGTCTTGTTTTTGTCTTTCCTTCCCCAACTCCCTTGGGATGGAGAGATTGGCCTAATTCAAGTTTGTCTTGGGAATTCAAAGAAGTGAGAGAGCAGGTGACCCAGGATTCTGGTCTAGGCCACTCGATGCATCTTTGATTATTATCTGGAGGGAACCCCTTCTTTGCCTTTCTTTTGGATGCCATCTTGGGTACTGTGGCTAGGAAGTGAGGCTTGGATGTGAAGTTAGGCAGCAAACAGTAATGGTACTGCAGCCACTAAAACTGGATGACCAGAGCCTAGAAGCTGCTGCTGCTTCTCTTCCTCCTGCCACATGCTGGGCCACACGGCTCTTGACCTCGACAGTGAGAATGACTTGAGAGCTATGGCTGGCTCCCACCCTTGACTGTTGATGCCCTGTTCCTGAGCGGAAGTGAGCCCTCAGTGAAAGATGACAGAGATAAGGAGTAGGATGGTGGTGAGATCACACACACACACACACACACACACATACACACACACACATACACACACACACACACACACCTTCAAGTTTGGTTTTCATTAATTCACTTGTTCATTCTTGTATTCAAATTGTATGGATTGGTAAGTGCTAAGCCTTGGAGTTCTGAGGTTAATGAGTCCATACTCTGTCTTCACAGAGCTCAGCGTGTCAGGGGAGACAGGCACAGGGCAGCAAGGGGTGTAATGGAACTGAGAAGACCTCTAGTGAAGGTCAGGGAAGACGATATTCAAGAAAGAGACTCAAAGGACAGGCAAGGTAAAGGTGGAGGTTTCAGCACCGTGAAGACACAGGAGAGCCTGGAGAGGTAGGGAAAGCAGTCCAGTGAGGAGCCCACAGATTGAGCTTTGCTGGAGGAAGCAATAGGGATGAGGGGCCAGGAGAGCAAAGGTGCAATTGAGTTGGACAGTGTGGACCATGGCTCTGGTGCTGGTAGCCTGGTCATGAAGCAGGGGTCATGAGACGGCTTTGGGCAGCCCTGGCTACTGTTCACATGTTGACACATCCCTTCCACACTGTTCTGAGCAAGACAGTGACAAGTAAGCATAGTGAGTGTGGCAACATGAAGGACAGCAAAGCACTGTCAGGGAATGAAGGCTGTCAGGAAGCCATAAACAACATGAGCAAGTGCTCTGTACACCAAGAGCTGAGCTGGGGCAGAAGTCCTCAGACAGGAGCAACTGGTCTCTCAAGGAGAATAGAGTCAAGAGTTGGCTTTTCTTGAGAGAGGCAGAAGAGCAGGCCAGGGAAGGAGGCTCGCCGGCTGTGGGAAGGACTTCCAGGGCAGAGGAGAGACCTGCAGTGACTGGAGCCCATGATGAGTGTTAGCAGGAGACCATTCAGTGGATGAAGAATCCATGCAGCTGTGGATGGTGGCGCTAGTGTGGTGACAGAGCAGGTGGGAAGAAGGCAGCTGCACCAAGGGGGTGTGAAGCACAAGCAGCACTAGGCTTGAGTTGAAAGGGATGTGGGCAAGGTAGAAGAGGAGACTTTGGCAAACACAGATGGGCTATGTTTGTAGCAAAGTATCTCATGATGCAGTGTTCAAATGGGGATGCTGAACAAGCAGCCAAAGCCGGAGGGCGAAGGGATGGGAAAGTGCCAGGGGAGGAAAAGGGCCAGAACTATGTTTGGTTTCTCTGGGGCTCAGAAGCATGGCGTGGTGGCTGTGAAACAGCCATTGTTACAAAGCAAATTACGTAAATGTATGATTAGGGAGCAGATTAAACATAAAAAGTCATTTACAGAATATCTAGTAAATGAAGAGAGTTAAATAAAGCCCAAAGAAAGCAGAAGAAGAGGAAATCATGGAGATAAGAGCAGAAACAATAAAATTGAAGACAAAAATTAGAGGAAATCAATTAAACTAAAAGATAGTTTTTTGATAAAGAGGGAAGGTATAAAGCGCCAATATTAGGGAGGAAAGGGGATATCACTACAAACTGTGCAGGCGTTAAAGGATAGTAAGTGGATACACTGTAATTATAAATCAGGGGTAAGTCAGTTTGACAATGTAGAGGAACTAATTGGCCAGTTCCTTGAGAAGGTGTCTTATGGTATCAGTTTTATGTTGCTCAGAAACAAATTACCTTCAAGCCTTAAAACATTCCAATAAGTATCTTACTTGGCTGGATGTCACAGGGCCAAAATCCAGGTCAGCTACACACCAGTGGCTCCTACCTGTAATCCTAGCTATTCAGGTGCCTGAGATCTGAGAATCACGGTTCAAAGTGCACACACACACACACACACACACACACACACACACACACACGAGTACTGATGCCATCCTTCACTTTCTGAACTGCCATCCATCTCTTTTAATGTATTTAAAATTGATATAGTTTTGAGACTGAACTCAGCCTGGGAATAGGGAACCTAGTTCAGATCAATTCATTGTACTCACAGACAGCAGATCTAAGGGGGAAAAAAAAGACCACATGTTTATTTCAGTTGATCCTGGTAATACCTAATAAAAGCTCTCAAGGCTGAGGATATAGCTTAGTGGCAGCTAATCATGCACAAAGGCCCTGGTTCCCATCCTCAGTAAAACAAGGGCCAGGTGCCAGAGGTTCCCTCTGGTAATCCTAGCTTTGGAGGGATAGTAGGTAGAGGCCAGGCCTACACATACATTTAAGACCCCTTCTCTACCAATAGACGGCACATGCCTATCTTAGGTGTATGTATCTTAGTAGGAGGATTGCAGTTTCAGGTCAGCCTGTGCAAAAAAACCTTTTGAGATTCCATCTCAAGGGAAAGAGGCAGGACTAGTGGCACACAACTGTCATCTCAGATATGACAAGCCTAAAATAGGTAGATTATAGTCTAGGCACACAGAGGAAGACACTATCTCAAAAATAAGCAGAGCCAAAAAAGGGCCGGAGGCATGGCTCAACAGCAGAGTTCCTGCCAAGCAACTGTAAGCCTTGATTGCAGACCCTACGCGCAAAAAACTAAATGAAACCTCTCCGTAAATCAGAAATAAGAGAACTTTGTTAGCCTCATGAAAGAAAACTACATTAAAACCTGCACCTAATATCAACTTAATAGTGAAAGGCTGAATTCATCCCCCTAAGATTGAAACAAGAGAATAATTTCTCATAACTTCTTCTCAATTCTGTCTTGCAGTACAGAGTGGCACGCTCAAGATAAGAAAATAGAATAAAAAGCATATAGATTGGAAAAGAAGTAAAACTATATTCACAGCTGACACGATTGTCAAGGTAGAAAATTTCCGGGAATCAATGAGAAATCTAGAACTAGCAAATGAGTTTAATCAAGGACAGGAGACAAGGTCAGTGTACAAAAATCAATTGTATCTCTATACACTAGCAATGAACAATTGGAAATTAAAGTGTAAAAACAGAACTATTTATAATAACATGGGAGAAGTGACATGTGAGATTCTGTGCCAAAAACTGGAACACTGATGAAGGAAATGAAACATCTGAATAATGAAAAGTGTATTGAGTTTCTGAATTGGGAGAGTCAATAACGCTGAGATGTAGTGTCCACAGAATTGATCTACAGATTCAGTGCAATCCCAGCAGGAAATCTGTAGAT
Source organism: Dipodomys merriami (assembly GCF_024711535.1). Taxonomy (NCBI): domain Eukaryota; kingdom Metazoa; phylum Chordata; class Mammalia; order Rodentia; family Heteromyidae; genus Dipodomys; species Dipodomys merriami. Next base: position 6,159,628 of record NW_027204159.1, on the reverse strand, counting down.
GTCAAGTGTCTTACTTGCAAGTTTATGTGGGAACACAAAGCAATCTGAATAACTAAAAACAGTTTTGAAAAAAGAGGAACAGAGTTGGTGGGCAATCAAGCTATGGCAATGAAGGCAGTGACTGGTCAGAGGATAGGCACCAAGACCAATGAATCACACAGTGCAAAAATACAGTAGTCTCCTCTTATCAGCAGCACATTCCCTCTAGGACTTCCATGAAAACCAGAGCCCAGTAAGTATCAAATGCCATATAGTCTAGTTTTTCCTATAAATGTATAAGTTGATGGAAGTAGAACTGTGGCTCAAAGTGGTAGAGCAAAAGAGTTCAGGGGCAGCATCCAGGCCCCGAACCCTTCAAGCCCTTCACCCACCCACCCCCAAAGTCATAATTGTACAAGTTGAATGAATGCCTTTCCTACTCCCTTTTCATGTACTGCAGCTGTAACTTGAAGTTAAATTAGTATAAAGTTATTTTCCTAAATCCTCATACAGAAAATTCATTCCTAATGTAGATCTTAGAAACTTCAATATGCATTTATTTTTTGTTTGCTCATTAAGTTGAGAAATTTCTTCTTTCTTTAAAGGTAGCACTTTATAGCCTCTGAGGCATATCTGATAGCAGCCTATCTAATAACCAGCAGAGCTACTAAATGACTGTTCAGTAGCAGCATGTACAATGTGGACACCCTGAGAAAAGGGTGATGTATGTCTAGACAGGATGGAGCTACACAGTGTGATTTTATCCCTGAATTCAGAATGGCATGCAACTTAAAACATATGAAATGTTAGTTTGGGGAACTTTGCATCTAATATTTTTGGGCCATGGCTTACCAAGAGTAAGTGAAATTGCAAAAGGCAATACTGGATGAGACAACTGTAGATGTACTTGAATTGGTATTTGTCAAAAGTACAAAGGCACTTTGGTGGAGAAAGGATTGCCTTTTTCAATAAGTGCTGCTGTTAACTGGATAGGTATTTTTAAAAAATGAGTCCTGACCTGTTTACTTCATATCTTGTACAAAATTAAACCATAGACTTAGCTATAAAATTATAAAGCTTTTTTTTTTGGGGGGGGGGGCTCCAGTCGTGGGGCCTGAACTCTGGGCCTGGGCGCTGTCCCTCAGCTCTTCAGCTCAAGGCTTGTGCTTTACCACTTGAGCCACAGCACCACTTCCGGCTTTTTTCTTTTTGCTTATGTGGTGCTGAGGAATCGAACCCAGGGCCTTAAGCATGCAAGGCAAGCACTCTACCACTGAGCCACCTTCCCAGCCCAAAATTATAAAGCTTTTTATAAACAAGAACAAGAGATAAACCCTTGTGACTTGAAGTTGGACAAAGTATAAAGACTTGTTCTGTGAAAATACTAAGAGGATAGAAAAGCCAGGGAAAATGTCATTTGTAAATAATATATTTCACAAAGTTAAGTGTTGAGAACCTGTTTTTTGTGGGGTTTTGTCTTTTAAAAAAGCTCTTCAATCTCTAAAGAAAACCAAAGAAATCCCAGCTACCCCAATAAACTAGGCAGATTTGAAAATATGTTAGTAAAATGCAGAATACGCTTTGCAAATACACCAAATCTATTAAAGTGACTTAAGCCCAGACCAACCTTGTGGACATTGGGTGCTGGGAGGAAGTCGGTGAGTTGGACACTCAGCCATTGTTGGGGGAATGTAAAAGGGGATTGGCTCTTGTAAAAAACAGCTCTTGTAGTTAAACACATACTTAATCATTGAACCTAGTCCCTTTGTTGTTTTATGCTTTTTGTTTTGAGATAGGGTCTCACTTTTGCCTGGGCTTAGCTTCAAACTGATGATCCTCCTGCCTCGACTCCTTAGTAGTTAGGTTTACAAGTGTGGGCCACACGTCCTCTTAAAATAAAACAGTCTTATTCCCAGGTGTTTACTCAAGATGAAGAAAAATCTTTATACAAAGGCTATACAAAAGCTTTATATGAAACGTTATTTAAAGAATAAACTAGAAAAATAAACTATGGCACATCCCCCATGGTATATTACTCAGCAATAAAAAAGACCAAGCAGGATACACACAGCCATTTGTTTACACACTTCCAGGCATCCTCCTGATTGAATTGCATTGTATAATATGTAGACAGACTCAAAGGCTACCCACTGATTCCATTTATATGGCATTCTGATAAGGATAAAATTATAGGGAAAGGATTCTTGCTGAGACTTAGGGTATGTGGATGTTTGATTTTACTGTGATAGCACAAGAAATCTGTATGGTGAATATTAGAGGCAAAGGGGCTGCATTTGTCAAAACTCATTTGTATACCAGAAAGAATGGGATTTACTCCATTTAAATTCTAACTTTGATTCTAAAAACATAAAATACTCAGAAGTCCTCTTTTTCCCTAATTATTAAATTTTACTTTGATCTATGCCATGGAGCGATGCACAATTGCTATATCTGCGTAGTGGCAGTGCACAAGTTAGCAATCCTGCACTGTTCTTCCCAAATCCATATTCAAGACAGTCCTGGCTGGGAATCTGGTGTGGCCACAGGATTTGCACTGGACAACCTGAAGATGCTACAGATCAAGGCTTAACCTTTGTTCTGTTGATGGTGTAAACTTAAGAAAATGCTGAAGATCTTAATGCCAGTTAAATCTAAAAGCATGCTGCTTATAGCAAAAACATCTTCAGCAATACAGAAACCAGAGGGAATTGTCTTAGAGAATTTGACAGTTATGTCTGATCCAGTCATTCATTGACCCATAGGTAAGTTCTGTTTATCTCCCTTTCATCTCCCTAAGGTAAACAAATCATCAAGCAGCATTTACCTAGAACTACTCTAAGTCACCTGCAACTATCTATTAGGTATAGATACTAGACAGCAGCAGAACACTGAAGGCTCCTGGAAGATCAATTGGCAAGGTGGACTTTGCAGTAGAGTATCGTATACTTTAATATTATTTGTAAATTGTGTGCTACAAGTCCTTTACTACAGTGGAAATACTGTATGGTGAAGGAACGTGGGTGTGGCTGTGTGTCCCCTCAGCCCTGCAGAGCCAGCTGTTAAGCGTTTACCAGCAGCACTGCATGACAGACAGGGAAAAGGAGAAACAGAACTGAGTCCTGGCCCAAGCTGGCACCCCAGATCACAAGAACAATGAACTGGGCAAGTCCCAGTGAAGGGTTAAGAGAGCATGGAGAACTGGAGCAAGTGCACCAAAGATGGAGGGAGTGGCCACCAGCAACTCACGCTGCTAAAGGCCCTGGGCAGAAGGGATACTGGGCTCTGGGGCATTAGGAGGACTCAGCTTTGAAGCTGGTACACTTTGACATGTCCGGTCCACTTGCTAATGGGTGACTTGCTTCAGCTGGAAGGCTACAGGCAGTGGAGACAAGATGGGGTGATGTGGATTATCAGGCATGGACTTTGCCGGTGCATGCGGCAGGCAGCTCCTTCTCACTTCTTTCTTGAGCAGATTGGGCTGGAAGCTGTTAGCTCAATAAGGACTGCAGAGGTAGGCTGGGGCTAAGAGATGGTAGACTGGATGGGATGGAAACTGGGGGGTTGCTGGGGTGCAGGGCAGTGAAACAGCTCAGGCTTGGGGAATAGTTGTTAACACAGTATGTTAAAATGATGGAAATAAAAGCCACAAGAATGTTGTCCCTAAGAGTTAGCTAAGAGGAGGGACTAAGTAAAGGGAGGAAGCTGGGAAATGTTGCTCGAGAGCATCCCAAGCTATCTCTTGGTGTCTTCAGTGTGCAAGTGTCTTACACCTTGGCCATCCAGTGGTGAATTGAAGACTACTGCTCTTGTAGATAATAAAAATGTAGTGCCCAATGCACTACCAAGAGGGCAGTTAAAGCTGGTCGCTCATGTTAATCCTAGCTACTTAAGAAGCAGAGGGAGGGAGGATCAAGGAATGAGGGCAGCCTGTGAGATCCTCAAGCAATAAAAAAGTGGTAACATGCCCTGGTCATCCCAGCAACGTGGGAAGCATAAACAGGGTTAGTCTAGAAAATGTGAAACTGTATTCAGTGAGAGAAAAGACAAGAAGGGACAAGAAGCTACAGAAATTGGGCTTTACTGAGGGATGTAGAAGCCACTGGAAAGTTCAAGCTCAGGGAGGGATGCAAACTGACTTGTTACAGAGGAATTATTTAAGCTGCTGTTAAAAAAGGCATGCTAACTAGTGGTCCACTTCCTGGAACTAGGCTGCTTGGACCCGTTACCAATAGAGTACAGATCAGGTGGCAGTCTGTGTCAGTACGAGGCTTGAACTCAGAGCCTTCTGCTGTTGCTTGACTTTTCTCTCAAGGCTGCTACTCTACCAACTTGAGCTACACCTGTACTCCTGGGTTTTTCCTGATAGAGAAAAGAACCTTTAGGCTTTATCTGCCTGGGCTGGCTTTGAACAGCAGTCTTCAGTTCTCAACTTTCTGAGTAGTTAGGATTACAGGCTTGAGACAATGGCACCAAGATCATGTTGTAAAAGAATTCTGTCGCTCCCATTTGGCTGCTGCTATCTTTGATCTTTCAGATTTGGGGAAGCCAGCTACTGTGCTGTGTGAAAGCTGATGCCTTCTGCCAATGGATGGCGCTGACGAGCTTGGACATAGATTCTGACGTCAAACTTTCAGGACCACAGCCTTCCTCAGCTGCAACTTTCAGAGCAAGCTAGCTAAGTAAGCTATTCCTAGATTCTTGACCTATAGAAACTTCAGTAGAGGGCTGGGAAGGTGGCTCAGTGGTAGAGCGCTTGCCTTGCATGCATGAGGCCCTGGGTTCAATTCCTCAGCACCACATAAGAAAAAAGAAAAAAGCTGGAAGTGGCGCTGTGGCTCAAGTGGTAGATTGCTAGCCTTGAGCTCAAGAGCTGAGGGACAGCGCCCAGGCCCAGAGTTCAGGCCCCACAACCGGACCAAAAAAAAAAAAAAAACTTCAGTAGAGAAGTGGAGCTGTTGCTCAATGGTAGAGAGCAAAAAACGCTCAAGGACAGTGCCCAGGCCCTGAGTTAGAGCCCTATGACCAACACAAGAAAAACCAAACTGAAGTCATGTTTGTTTTAGCTACTGCATTTGGGGTTGAGACCTTGCATACTTTTTAAAGGCAATTTTGGTTGGTATTTGGCCAGAAAAATGAGGTGATTGGTAGTGCCAAGTACCAGTGGGGAAATGGAGAAGGGCTTTGTTTGTGGGTGGAAGAGGTGGCAAGTGCCCTTTGGATAGGCAAAGCATGCAAGTGGAGAGTTAGGAGGCAGGTACAAAAGCTTGGGTTCTAGGGACAAGTCAGCATTTGGACCATGTAAAGGCAGGAGTATGGCTGGGATCAGAAGTGAACACTGGTCCAGAAGAGACATCAGTGCATGACAGGTGAAAGGGACACCACCCCCAACCAGAAAACCAGTGAGGTACTTTTAGGGGGGTGGGGAGGGCATGCCTTAGCAGGGGCCTCTCATTGAAACTGTTGATAAGATGGTACCCAAAGAAGAGCCAACAAGCTCTGGCAGTGGAGAAGGCTTGACTAGGGAAACAGTAAGACAAGTGCTGACTAGAATGGCAAAGAGAGGAAGTCAGGACAATGACTGGCTATTCTGTTAGGGATCTCTGCTGAAGATGATGATGACTGCTCAGAAGGGACAAGGGGTTAAAGATAGGTCTTATTTCTAAAGTGCCGATTCTCATGCCTTGCCTGGATGATAGGAATGATGCAGAAAGGCAAGTCAGGTATGTCCCCTTCGTCTCCCGTAACACAGAAGATTGAGGGAAGCCAACTTTTTTACATCGAAGTAGAGGTGCAGACTGGGAAATTCAACAGATTAATGCTCTTCCTGGTCAGTTGGCATGAGCTGTGCATCCCTAGAGCCACAGGCATAGCCTTCCTCAGTGGGCAGCAGCCCTGGGAGAGGAGAAATACCTGGGAGAATGCAGAGCAAGGCACACATTTTGCTAAGCCTATGTGTTCTTCTCCCCACCTCCTCACCACAGTACTTGGGATGGATCCCAAGGGCTTCATGCAGGTGTGCTACCATGCCCCAAATCCTTTGGTTTATATTGAGACTGGGTCTCACCAATTTTGACTGGGGTTGAATCTACAATCCACACGTCCCTGCCACCATGTCCAGACATGACTCATCTTAAAGGCAAATGACTTGATTTCATGAAGTGGACTTTATTGGGAAAAGTTAGTGTAAAAAAACATTCAAATTCATAAAATTTAAATAAGACAGTAAAATTATACCTTGTAGCTATAGCAATCACAAATAAGGTAAAAGCTAAATTATTGCCTAAGCAAACACTATTCTGTCAGGCTTCTGCTGGGAGCCCAAAGCAGGAAACATGGCAGTTATTACAAGTGAGCCCAATGATAAATTTGCATTTGAAGCTGGAAGAAAGGGGGGAAAAAAGCAAGTTTATTAATGGCCTGCGGCACAGCACATTAGTAATTGTAGCCATGCATTATAATTCCCATTTCATAAAGAGAGTAATCAGTTTTTCGTGATACATTATGTTTTATTGTTTATATGGTTTATTCCTCAGAAGAGCTTTCTCGTAAATTCCTTCCATAGAGCCTGTTTCCCCAGGCTGCTCACCAGGGGGTCGCCTTGGTCATTTACTACCACACTGCAATCCCCACTTCTCAAACCTTCACCTCCTCTAGAAAACAAGTATCCAACTTAGAAAACAAGTATGCATCTTAGTCAAGAGTATTAATTGCTAAGAAGTTAATGTGGTTTTCTCTTTGGTTATGATTTTTTTTATACTTGAGCTTATAAAAATATAACTAGGAATATGCTTCTGATTTCTATAAAAGCATTTTTTGACCAATTTAAAATACAAACATTGTCCTTATAAAACTTATCACCTTGGTTCAAAAATCTGCCTTTTTCCCTGGGGAATCTAACATCAGTGTTCTCTACTTAGTAAATACACATGAGTGAAGAACAGCAACTAATCTTCAGGAGCCCCAAGGGGCGAGGGCAGGCCTAGATGCTCTCCATGGCTTTGAACTCGCTAAGTGCCTGAACGGGGTTCACATGCTTCTTCTGAGATGCTCGCTTGATCTTGGTCTGTGTCTCATCCTGTTTTTCTCTCTTCACTAAGGGCTTCTTTTCAGGTGCCTTCATCTTCCATGACACAGCAGGAAGGTTGAGGGAAGCCATACCCTGAGATTTCTGGTATTTGGTAGAGGCCACATAGGATGCCTTCACTGTCTGCACCACAGCATTCATCAAGTTCTTGGCTGCTTGGATCAGAGACATAGCGCTGTCCACCTGTAAGATACAGATGAGGGTTGGTGAGGAGCCTGCCTTCAGGACTAGGGGCCTGAGCAACAGCCTTGTTAATGGAAACATCCTCATCTGGCACACAACTGAGTCTCCTCCCCTATGATGTAGCAGATTTAAGCAAATGGTGGTACCAATTGCTTAGTATATAAATTTTCAAGGAAATTCCATGAGATTAACAAACTGTAGGACCTTGTAGAGTCCAATATATTGACAAAAGTGCCCACCCAGAACTGTGACTTGATTAACAGATTCAACTTAGGCACTTAGAAAGTAAGATAGTTTTGAGAAAGCAACTTATGTCTGCTTTGTAAATCTTTACAGGGTTTATTCCTCTCAGGGGAAGAAAAGCTAGCAAAGGAAGGATCAATCCTAGTAACAGCTGCAGCTGTCACCAATCATGACATGCTAAAAAGAGCTGTGATTCAGCATGAAGAAACAATGTAGCCTGTTCCCTCCAGAGCCCAAGATGGACCTTTGGAGTATCTACCCAGCATTTTCCCCATTTGGAGCAGTTAAGTAGACAAGAGGCTACTTTCTTGTAGATGCAGGTCAGCACATTCCTACTGAGCACCTTAGTCACTGCAGATGCTTACCCCAGAGACGACAAGTTCTCCTCCAAGGTTTTGCACCTCAGCCTTGACTTTACTGCAGATGTTGAGCTGATGGCAGTAGAGGGAGATGCGCTGCAGGTAGGCTAGAAGGTCCTGCTTACAGGCTGAGTCCGGGCACTGTTGGGAGAACAAGCACTCAGGCCTGGCCCAGACAACTCTCTGTCCCCAGGGATATGTCTGAAAAGATCTGTGTTGCGCTAATATTCTTACTCTCAGAACCAAGGATAATGGAAATGAATAATTTCCTGAGGCTATCACATCTCTTGGCCACTCTGGAGATGGCTGCCAAGTGATGGAGCCCTGACTATGAATACTTTCTGAGCCCTACTGCCACTCCACAAGTGTGATGAGAAATCACCTCAGACTATGTAGCATGGAGAGGCCTGGGGCTCTGCAAGATAAGAAAAAGCCTTAGGAAGCAAGAGTCTGACTATGCACAAAAGGCAGAATGTTTAGAGCTACATAAACTATCCATCCTTGAGGCAGAAGAGCTATCTGCTCAGTTATGATGCATATGAAAAATACCTGAAAACAGGAAATACACACTTTAGGCAATGATGGTGAACACATAAACCAAAGCAAGAAAAAAACACCTGGGGCTGGTGAGATCTTGATCACAAGTGAAAAGGGTAGTCTAGGCCTAGTCTTGTACTGCTGATGCCCACCAGTTTAGAAAGCTTTACTCAATATTGTCCCAGTGTTCACAACAATTCCCCTCCCACCCCTATGCCAGGGAGACTAACAGTATGATTATAAAATAGGGCTCTGAGTCCATTTTGAAGTTTTTGGATTATACTCTTAAGAAGCCAATGAATCAGAGCCAGCCCAAGTCTGATTTGCATTTTATGAGGACTGTTGGCTGTGTGCTGGAGTGGGGGAGAAGCAGGAAAGCAGGAGGGTAGCAGGGTGGGGATCTGGACTTGAGCTGTTTATTGCAGACAGGAAAATCCAGATAGTGTAAGTATAGAGAGCTTCTTATGGAGCTCTGTGAATGGGGGGTGGGTGATCAAAATGACCACAGAGCCTGGCTTGAATAATGATGAGATACAAGAGACAGCGGTCATTCATCCTTAAGCCTAGATAAGAACCTGGATAAATGTACAGAAAACCTATAACTGAGAAAGAGCTTCTCTGGCAACAAGTCTTAGAACATATAGGAAATGTGCTGTATAAAAGGTCTAGGAAGTAGAAAGTCAAGTTCTCTGACCTAACCATTTGAAGGTACGAAGGTATGCTAAGATGTGGACGGCTATCCTTCACCTTGGACACACTACCAGCTTTTCTGAACACTGTCCAAAAGGGCTCTTGAAGAGGGACGCATGTATCTAGTTCCAGTACTAGGATTGGCAGAAGCACCTCCTGCCCTGAGCTGAGGTAAGTTTTAGCCACTTAACTAAGAGTGGGGAATTTCCACAAGTCTTATAAGGCCTGCAAAATCATTTGGTCAAGATAACTGTCAGGTATGCATCTCAAATGGGTCTCATGGCTGTCCACAGCTGTCTGTCTATATTGATCGTTGTTATGACCTGTTGAATGATATAAATATCCAAATGGCCCTTAGAAAAAGTTGACAGTTGCTAGGCCTAGTTTGCATTAGAGCAATACAAGATTAAGAACTCAAATTCATTGAAATTTATGCCAGAATTAAATAAGTAGGTTAAAGAACTTTTTAGAGATAGTAATGGAAAGGTGTGGCCTATGAAAAAGAATCATCATTCCAGCGGGGTGGCAGTGGCTTATGCCTATAATCCTAGCTACTTAGGAGGCTGAGACGCGAAGATCATGGTTTAAAGCCAGCCTGGGCAGAAGTCCATGGGACTGTTATCTCCAGTAAACTACTCAGAAAAAAAGGGACATGTCACCGTGGCTCAAAGGGTAGAGCACTACCCAGGGACTGTGCCTAAGCACTGAGTTCAAATCCCAGGAATACTTCTCTCCCCGCCCCCCAAAAAAAAAGTTATCACTTAGGCACCTCAGCAATGGACTGGGTTGCATGAGTCTAGGATGAGCTAAGACAACCAGGTAGATCTATTACTCACATGGTCAGCAATGGTTCGGCCTAACTTATCCATCCTGGATCCAGCCTCAGCAATTTTCTTGGCAGCACTGATGACATCTGATGTATTTTTGAGTGGTCCTTTACCTCTGAAAAGAGAAAACAGGATCTCTAAGATGTCTATGGGGGAAGGAAGCTGCCCTTTCTCTCTTCACAGCCAGCTGGGGCCGAATACTGCTTACCGGGTGAAGTCAGTCATCTCCATCATAATCATGCACATCTGCTTGGCTAGCACAATGATGTCGTTGCCACTGTCATCCCATTTGGACACTTCAGCATCCAGCTTGCTTTTTTCTTCCTGGAAACTGGCCACCTGTTCTGCAATCTTTGCTTTTTGCTCTTGGGGAAGCTGAGCCATGATTGCCTACAATCAAAAGGACAGAACACTCTTTACGTAAAGAGAATAATATGAAGTTCTCACAGTGCATTACCCAAGGATATTTCCAACAGGCAATCTATGACATAGGTAGGATAATTCTTTAATAGGTTTTATTTTGCCTGAAGGACTATTTATTCTAATTTTCACAGAAGTCTATGGCAGCCTGAATTCTCCACCCACTTTCAAGAACAAGTTCCAGTGTGGAAGGGAACTGTGTGAAGGGTAGAAGGCTACATGCATGGAGGCTTCACAACCATATCTACGCAGAGACAGAGCAGGTCGGCTTTAGAAGCTTCATCCCTTGCCTTCTTGGTAAAGAAAATGAGAGGAGAATGTGTGTAGTCCTCTTCTCTGTGGGCTTGGAATGGACATTTCCAAAGCTTTAAAAGTACATCAGGAATAGTTTTAGAAGTTAAATTTTAAACAAGAAAGACAAGCATTTACTAAGGGATATGTATTTTAGCTACTTGCGAGGCTTTAAGCACATTTAACTCCCACTGACCAATTCAAGGCCTGGGAAAAGGGCTCCACACTTTCGGCTCCTGACAGCAGGAACATACTCACTGTTTAAGATGGATTTCCAAGGAATGAAAAAATAGACTCCTTAGAAATATATTTTGGCATCCTTCTGAAAATTTAAATGCTATGGATTAAAGATTTAATGACTCAAACGAATGCCATGTTTTTCTTGAATGTACCACTGTTTGTTGTTTTTAATGCAAGGATAATTAAGTGGTTCATACCCATGGCATCAGTGAGATGGCAAAGGCAGTAAAGTTTCACCATTGTTTTAACAAATATTACACTAAGTCCTCGGCTTTTTTCTGACTCAGGGTTCTATCATAAACAAGAGCCCAGGAGGCCTATGTTCCTGTCCTGCTCCCAGCTGAAGAGCCTTTTGGAAAAATCTGCAACTGACCAGCAGATGCTACAACTTAACTTTGGTTAATGGTGCTGAGTACTTAACAGAATTGTCTTAGAAGAGGGCAAGCTTGACAGGGACAGGGAAGGTCGGCAGAAGAAATTAAAGTGCTTCCTTACCCGAGCACTCTGGCCAGCTATCAGTTGGTCATCCTCTGTTTGGACACTTGTCCTACTTCGGACATCAAAATCTTCTGTCTCAAAATCGGAATCATCCAATTCTTCAGGAGTCTGCCAACAAGATAGAGATTATGAGTCAGAAACAGCGAGGCTTCAGCCATCCTCTCTAAGCCCCTTAACCAGAAGCATGGAGGCCCAGAATACTGAAATTTCATGTTCATCGTTCTGATCACTTATGGTTACTCAAAAATCGTTCATCCGTGTGTAAGCCCCACACTGGCACTTTTCAAAGAAGGCTTAAAAAGTATAAAGTTCAACTGAATCACAAGTAAAAATGACAGGAAATACAGATTCAAGCCTTGCACTTACTAGGCAGGTGCTGTACAATTTGAGCCACTCTGCCAGTCCAAGGATTTCACTTTTTAAATGTATGTCACTAACACCTAAAGATAAAGGTCAGAGCTATCCTTGGAAGCAAAGGTCTTATGGGGCTGGCAGAATAGCTCAAGTAGTAAAGTGCCTGCCTAGTAAGTACAAGGCCCTGAGTTCAAACACCAGGGGGAGGAGGTCTGTCTTAGGAGTGTTTTATACAGCATTAAGCAGACATGACTTCTCTATTTTATGATAAAAATTGCTTTCTCTTAGGGTGAGAAAGTCTGCAACAGAGTCTACAGGGTAGTTTTAACATTTATCAATGGAAAGAGAAAGAATGCAGCATGTAAGAGTTTAGTAAATATCAAAGGGGCTTACTCATTCTAGGTTTTTGCTTTAATTATGAAATAATATTCTTATTTTGCACAAAGTACCAGCCTCTTGTGATTAACTGACTTGAAACCCAATGTCATCTTCTGGCAGTTGTCAGTAAAGGGGCAGTAGGAAGAGCAGCTGGGGTTGGCTCTCAGCCTGGCTGGCTGTCCAGTGACAGGAGAGCAGTGAGGCAAGGCCCTCAGCCAAGCCCAGGGGCCGGTTGTGAGGTTCAAATAGTGGGCATGTGAGCAGCTCTCAAACTGCCAAGAGTGTCTTGGGTTCTGACATGTGCAAAGGCTGGGCCTATCCTAGATGAGATGATAGGAGAGTGGTGGTATGGAGGTGTCAAGGAGCCACAGAGACATGTTACTGTGAGACCATGGAATGTTGCTAATAGCGCAAAAGATGTTGCCACCACTGGTGATTTTAATGATACACTGAAACTAATGAGCACCTCTCCACTGCCCATCACAGATCCGAGGATTGTGGTTCAAAGCCAGTCCAGGCAAGAAACTGTGAGACTTTTATCTCCAGTAAACCACTAGAAAACCAGAAGTGGCGCTGTGGCTCAAGCAGTAGAGTGCTTGCCTTGAGCTGAAGAGCCCAGAGTTCAAGCCCCACGACTGACTCCTCCCCCCCCCCCAAAAGCACACTTTCTTAAAAAAAATTCATTCACTCAATTAAGTATTTGTTAAGCATGTAAACTTATAAGCACTGCTCTGAACCCCTGAAATGCCAAGTGACTGATGCAAAGATCACTGCTCTCATACATATTCTGACATGCTAAAAAAGTGACCAATGCTATTAAAAAAAGAACCAGAAAGGGGTGTGAGTGGCAGTGTGGGGTGGGAATGTAAGGGGGAGGCACAGAGGAAGCAGGGGCGGATGCCTGCCTGAGGAAAGGGAGTAGCATAAAGGCTATACAAGAAGAACTTGGCTCATTATCTTTCAGGTTGGCCCTGAGTGACACGAGCACCTTTGGAGAGTTGGGGAGCAGTGACTGAAGCTTGGGGACCACTCTGGCTGCTCTGAGATAAAAAGACTGCAGGGACTCAGGACTGGGAATATGGAGAACAGAGGTAATTGCCGAAAGCTTGGACCAGAGTGGGAATGTGTTTAGATGCTCTCAGGAAGGTAGAGGCTGTGAAACTTGCTAATTAAAGTATGCAATAGGAAGAAATGGAAGGAGTCCAAGGTTTAGGACTTGGTAAGAGAAGATGAATTACTATCAACTGATACATGAATGAAGTTTGAGAAGTTGGGAGCTCAGCATGAACAAAGGCACTTGGCAAAATTGGATATAGATATATGAAACTTCAAAGTTAGCCTCTAGATATAATTATTTAAAAAATCTATTTAAAATGTGTATATATACACTGTAATGGGTTTCACTCATCCATTAGGAGTGATATTTAAAAGAAATGGAAAGACTTGAAAAAAATTATGAAGTCAGAGCCAGAGAGATCAAGGTTGCACGTTTTCCTTCATCTGTAGAGGTTAGAATTAGCTTACAAATTAGATAAATATATTAGGTGGTATGCAAATATATACAAATGTATTAACTGAAATGTGGTAGATTCAAGAACTCAAATAGTATAATTCCTTAGAAAGGCAAAAATCAAGGTTCAACAAAATGAACAACAGGAAACTGGTACTTGAAAGGGTGAGGTAGGTCATGAGGAGAGGGGCAGGTAGACAAGAAGGGCTGGGAGATTGGAGTCAAGAACTCAGTGTAGGGCTAGAAAGGTGGCTCAGTGGTAGAGTGCTTGCCTCGCACGGCTGAGGGCCTGGGTTTGATTCCTCAGCACCACATAAAGCAGAAGCGGGGCTGTGACAAAGATGTCCATAGTGCTAGAAGACAGATGCACATGCAATGGAGGAATGAGCACTCTAAATCTCTCTATCTATGGTGGAATTGGTAATAAGGCCAGACAGGGAAGTTGGGACAATGTGGGACAGCTGAAAAGAATAGGAACGTATGAATCACCAATTCCAGGATCAGAGTTAGGATGGTTACAGGACACAAGGGCCTAGGGACAGCCCATGTCAGCAACCTCTATCAGGGTGGATGTGCTGATCTATTCTGTGCTCCATGGGAAAGCAGACCTGACTAAGCCTGTATTTTGAAGGAATGTATAAGAAAATGAGATAGTCAAAGCAAAGGACAAAGGGCTGAGCGTGACAGGTGGAGGGGACCAACGAATTTAAGACAAAGGTGGACTCCAATGATGGTTAGGCCATTTCTATTAAGAGGAAATACTGGAAACAGATGATGTTGGAGGTGGAGATACTGGCAGTACTGGAGCTACAGAGGTGAGGTGGAAGGAAACAAAACATTAAGAAAGAGAGGCCCAGGGATTCGAAGGATGCTTTCTTTTGGGTGAGAGGAATGACACCTAGCCCTCATGCATGCTATGCACTCTACCACTGACCTGTATTTCTGTCAAGGATAATTCTTAAATTAAAGGCAGTAGCAGGGTCAGAGAGCAGGAAAGTAAGGGGTTATCACCAAAGCCTTTCTGTTTGTGACAGGTATTTCTAGTTGAAGTCACTTATTTTCCCTTGATCCGATCACTATACTTGCTGGTCTGATTGAGTTAAGACCTTGGTCATTCTTCACCTACATTCAGCACCAAACATGGCAAGAAACAGCCATTATGTGCTGAACACAATCTAGTAAAAACATCAAAAGCCATCATTCTTAGATGAATGAGCATGCTAGAAGAGAATCCGCAGCTGCTTGCTCACCTTCAAGATGTGTTTCCACAGCCTTGCTGCTTTGACACCCCAATAGCTCTAACCTGACATCAACCCCATCTCTAATCTTCAGGCTTCTTTCTTCCTATTTCCACGTAACTGAAGCATAGAAATAGCTTTGATAATAATACAGAGCTAGGTGCACCATCACTAGTATGTGTGTCATGAGGACCCATTCACATGACCAAACCCACTGAACACATGGGTTCTTTCGCATAGCATCAGGGAAAAAAAAGTGCACTGCCGTCCTCTCCCACTCCTAACAAATCTAGGCAAGTCTGGGGCCTTTATGAACATGCCAGAAACCAATATACAACCTTGAGCAGCAATCTTGTCTCACCCAGGAGGAAAGCAGCCTTGCCTCAATGTTATACACTGCACAGAAAATGGATACAGCTGCCATAAAGAATGGCCTGTTCCCAGCTAATATCATGGCTAGTTCTGAAAGCTAGCCTTACCTAAGGACAGAATCCCACTAGGAAACTATAAACGTATAAATGAAAACACTGACTGGACTATTTTCAAGAGTATGCCAAACCACCACCAACACAGCACATAAACACTGCATTAACATGCCTGAACTGCAACCATAGCAAAGCCTGTATAGACCTGGGGTGTCCAGGAGGTCCTGGGAGAGAATATTCGTAAGCTCTGCTCTCAAGATTCCAGAGCAGTGTGTAAGGGAGTGACTGCTGTTCATGCCAACCCAGAGGGTAGCCAAGGGCTTTTCCACAGGTAGTGATAACTGCTTTCTTAGAGAAGATAGGGAATAGCTTAAACTGTTAACACTTAGTCATGAGCCAGGGAGCCTCACCAGCACTGCACAACCCCTAATCCTTATCCCAAATACACCAGGATTCTGAAATCCTACCTTCCACTCCAGGAAGGGATACATCTGTGAACAGTGACTTCCACCTGCATTAAGGAAAGAGCCTCTTTCTGAATCAACTCGTTTCCCTTCTAATTCACACTGAAGACTCACACTATGGTGACTGCCCTAAATAAATTCATCAAGGCGAATTTGTGTGAGTGCTTTTTCTGGACTAAACTTGGTGCTCTGACTTAAAATAACAGTCATTTTAGACAACATTATTAAATCTATCTTATTCTAACCGCTTTTAGGGTCATTTTTTTATATACTGCCACCCCATCTGCTAAGTTTCAGAATGATGTATTGCTCAAGTTTAGCAAATGATAAGGAAGAAGCTGTTAAAATGTCTAGGATGCTGTTACTCACCCTTATCATCAACACTGCTTTCCTGATGTCCCGGATCCCATCATACACCAGGCGGGAAGCATCAATAAACTCGTTCTCATCCATTGGCTGGGCAGGGTCTGAGCTGAGAGCTTCAACAGCTGCTTCTACTTGCTCGGTGAAACGGGGCATGACTGCAGAAACAAGGAGCAGGGAGGGTAACATTGGCAGACAGCATCCCACCAACACCTCCCTGAATCCTTAGAAGAGGAAAGGCTCATGATAAAGATTTTTCTTTTTTTTTTTGGTTTGTCATGGGGCTTCAACTCTGGACCTGGGTACTATCCCACAGCACTACTTCTGGTTTCCTCAGTGGTTTATTGGAGATAAGAGTCTCACATACTTCTTGCCTGGGCTGGGTTTGAACCATGATCCTCAGATCTCAGCCTCCTGAGTAGCTAGGATTATAGGCGTAAGCCACCAGCACCTAGTGTGAACACAGTTCTCGGGTGCAGAAACTTAGTTTTCGTGAGGGAAAACTAAGGGCAGTATTTTTACATATTTATCATCTTCCCTCTCACCAGACTACAACGTAGGTTTGAAAAGTTGAGAACTAAGTTGAGGCCTTACTACAGGCTCACCAATAGAGCATTTGGCTAGCATGCCTATGCAAGAGGCCTTGGGCTGGATCCCTAGAAGCAAAGGCTAGGTAAAAATAAGAGGGAGAATAGGATCCATCTTAGTATTTATTCACTAAAAGGAGATTGAATTCAGCAGTTCATCTTAAATATGTGTTCAGAATTAATCCCATACAAAGTGTTTGTGAGGCCTGACTTTAGCAGACCAATTTCATACAAGTATGACGTACTACCCAGAACTTCTAAGAAGAGCAGAACTGAGTTCTGGTCTTCTCCTTCCTAACTACAGGTCATAGGGATATGGGGAAAACACTAGGAAGGGAGTGAGTCCTCATACCTGTGTTGGAGAGCAGCTTGGTGGCTTCCAGGACCTTCTCTGTGTAGACTCCTGGCTCATAGTTATCCATCTCTGAGGTGACAACATGAATGACCCGAGCTGCTCGACCTCTTATTGCACCAGCTGTGCGGTCTAGCCCATCCACATCCTTCTCTTGGAGAGCGATGACACACTTATTCACATCTTCCAAAATGTGATTCTCTAAAGAATAAACAAAAAGGTGAGTGAGGGAGGAGAGCTTTCACTAACAGGTGGCCACGACCCTGACAAATGACTGATTGTGTGTGTGGGGTCAACCACATAGCCAAAAGTTTTACATGTGAGAGCTGGGGTAGGTCAGGAGGGAGGGCCACACTAACACTATCCTAACACTCGGGAAGCTGAGGTAGAACCATAGTAAGTTCTAGGCTGTTTAGGCTATATAAAAGGAGGGAGGGGGAGGAGGGAGGGGAGTGTGTAAAGGGGTAGATGGATGAATGAAGAGGAGAATGTTGGGAAGGATGGATGAGAATGATGAAAGGGTGACAATGATGCTCGAGACGCGGTGTATTCACACAAACTACTTTGTTGAATGGAAGATAGGAACTCCTACCCTATTATTATTAAAACTCTGCCCTCTTAGTTAACTACTCAGGACACATTCCTGAGCAAGCCTGTGACAGAATATTAGAAAACCGTACCAGGTAGACTTCTAAATTTCAGATGAAAACACCACTTCTTCCTTAGAGAATAGTTTCATGTTTTCATTTGCTAGATAGAAACTGTCTAAACTCATTTTCATCAAGTCAGCCCTTTCTTAAACTCATACATTTGCATAAAGATTGAACACACTTTAAAAAAGTGTATCTTCCAAAGAATTGATTTCTGTTTTAGGCCATGCACCCTAAAGATAATGCCTGGATCCCACATAAAATGCTGCTATGGAATCCCTTTTGTTCTCTGATTTGAAGAAACCTGCACGAGGAACATTTGATTCTATTACATTTTACTTGGCTGAAGGATTGAAAATCCCTTGAGACCAAGCCTGAAATATACTCAACCCAATCTCAAAAAACTAGCTTTAGAAATATAGTATCTATGGGGGGGGGGGGGGGGGAGGGAACTTTGCATTTTGATTTCAGAATTTGTTTGCTTAAAAGTGTGTTATGAAGGTGGAATGTTTTCTCTAAACCCATGAAAAAGAATAATTCAGCACTTCATTGGGAAAACAACAGAAGGCCAAGATTTCCCAAAAAAGCCATTGCTGCATTTTTGGCACCTACAAAAACGTGCTTGCAAATGTGTTTTAAAAAACAAAACAAAAAAAAAATCAGCACCTGCAATTTGGCAGTCTTGCAAACAACATGGCTTACACCCTCCTCCTTATCTCTGTAGGTAGTTTACAGATTGTCTCTTCTCCCAGTTTTCCAAGTAAAACCAAAGCTACAATCCCAAGGAGAACATGCAAAGACAGGTAGACATTGGTATGCAAAACACACTGTCACCCTTATATAGGTCACTGCTGGAGACTATACTGTGCATATACTTAAGCCCTGCTTCTTTTTCAAGCCCATGGCCACCCTCCCACATTCTAGCCTGTGGTTCACTTGGGTGCCGTGGTAGTTTCAGCCCTTAAACCATTGAATCTGCCCATAGCCACTCTACTCAGGAAGCCTGGCACTTCCAGACAGAAGCCATACAGCCAAGAACAGAGACCTGGTAAATAGAGAATGCATTTAATGTCATTCAACTCTAAGGAGATAGGATTGAAATTTATTTCTGTGATAAACACTGAATTGCATTTGACAGACATTTTCTATATGAATGTAATTTACTATGTCATTACTAGTTTATGTTTACATAATGAAATCAACTGTTTTTGTGAGGTGAATTACCCAGATTTATTTTTTCCAAGTTCATAATTAAATGGCTCTTAAATATTTCCTCTCTGTTTTCTATCTATGCTATGCATCACACAGTCAGTCTCTGGAGAAGTAGGCAGCTCAACAAGGAGTACTTTGGAAAAAGAAGATGCTTTCCAAGAAAGGAAAAAATTATTTTCAAAAACAACTAAAGGACTAGGGGTTGTGGCTCAAATGGTACAGCACCTGTCTAGCAACCTCACAGCTCTAAGTCTAAACCCCAGTGGGAGGGAAGAGCAAAAGCAAAATGGTGATAGTGTTAAGTTCCTTTTCAGATTCACAAGTTTTAAACAAATTAGCCCTACTGAGAGGGAAAGGGCTAGAACTCATGCCCTACTGCTCAGAATGCAGAGGTAACTTTTTCCTTTAAAAATTAAACCATAGCAAAGCGCCCAAACATGGAGGTATTTGCACATGGCTGAAACTCAGACTATAGTAACTATAAACATTCTTACATACTAATCTGGAAACCAGTTCATTACCTGAAACAGCTAAGAAGTCATCAATGGAAGTAATGTCATCAACAGCATCTGTGAGAACACGGACTTGTTTCTCCCACTGTTCTTTAAAAAGATCCATGTTTTCCTGGGCCAGTTTACTTTGTGGTTTTGCTGCTAAAGCCAATGCAGCATTGATAACCTGCAAAAAGTATTAAAGTTTATTGTTTTTTACACACTGACAGTGGCTTAGTGTTACACATATTTCACGTCTCTCTCTCTCTCTCTCTCTCTCTCTCTCTCTCTCTCTCTCTCTCTCTCTCTCTCTCTCTCTCTCCTGGGACTTGAACTCAGGGCTTGGGTGCTGTCTTTGAGTTTTTTGCTCAAGGCTAGCACTCTTAACTCGAGCCACAGCACAGCTCTACTTCCAGGTTTTCAGTGGCTAATTGGAGATTAAAGAATCTCACAGACTTTTCTGCTGGCTTCAAATCTTGAGATCTCAGCCTTCTAAGAAGCTAGAATGACAAGTGTGAGCCACCAGCGCCCAGTTCAAAGTAATCATTTATTTGGATAATATAAGCAATTATAAAACAAACTTTAAATTCTAATCATGCCACAGTCGACATTAATTTCCAAGATTTCTTTTCTCTTCATCATAAAGTATAAGCGGGTCAAAAACTATAAGCTAGGGGCTGGGAAGGTGGCTCAGTGGTAGAGCGCTTGCCTTGCATGCCTGAGGACCTGGGTTCAATTCCTCAGCACCACATAAGCAAAAAAAACGGGAAAAAAGCCGGAAGTGGCAATGTGGCTCAACTGGTAGAGCGCTAGCCTTGAGCTGAAGAGCTGAGGGACAGCGCCCAGGCCGAGTTCAGGCCCCACGACCGGACCAAAAACAAACAAACAAAAAACAAAAAAAACTATAAACTAGAAATCCATGCTAAATAAAATCAACTATCCTGCTTCTTTTAAATATTCTTACACATAAATATATATTAAAATATGAACTGCTTATTATTCCCCTTTAGAAGCATACTGTGTTAATCTCCTATTGTAGGATACCCAAGATTGTTTCAGTTACTCATCACTATTTGTGATGAAACCTTTGACTTTCAAGTTTTGAGTTGAGATGGAGGAGTAATAAATTTATTAAATACATTTATTTTTTGTTTTTTTTTTAATTTAGTTATGAAGGTGATGTAGAGGGGTTACAGTTACGTAAGTGTAATATACGTAAATGTACATATGTATGTTTCTTATCGAACATTGTTACACCTTCCCTCGTTTTTCTCCCACTTTCCTTCTCCCCAATCTACTCCCCCAAGTTGTAAAGTTCATTTCCAAAATGTTAGTCTTGTGAGTATCACTGTTGCATTGGTTCTCCCTTTGTCCTTTGCAAGTAATTGTGTATAAAAGTCTCTATTTCCAAATAGCAATGGAAGAAGTCAATTTATAGTTTTTTCCATATTACATCTGCATTTAAATACATGTGGCAGATAAAATATATAGTGTTATAGGGTTAAGTAAACCAGTAAGAAGAATGCCAACATACAAGACCTAGAAGGCTGACCTTACTAAAGTGAAGCAGAAATGACTAGCGAACAACTGGGGAGGAGGGGAGGTTACTATTTCTGTTCTTCACATTTGAAGTGTCAGGGGCTGGGAAGGTGGCTCAGTGGTAGAGCGCTTGCCTTGCATGCATGAGGCCCTGGGTTCAATTCCTCATCACCACATAAGCAGAAAAAGCCACAAGTGCTTACGGCTGAGGGACAGCGCCCAAACCCAGAGTTCCGGCCCCATAACAAACTGGAGGCAGTCTCAAATTGAAATTCTCCTACTTTTTGCCTAGCTGGGATAACAGGCATGTGCCACCAAGCTGGGTTGTTTATTGAGATGGGTACTCATAAACATTTTTGGCATGGGTTGGCCTTGAGTCACTATGCTCCTAATTTCTGCCTCCTGACACTACAGACATGAGCCAACCAGGTCCACCATAGAAGGCAATCTTAAAATTCTATGGGCTAGTGTTTCCAATACAAAGTGGCTTACAAATGGCAAGCACACCATCTTTGTCTTACTAGTATTTTTTTTTGGAGGGGGGGGGGGCGGGGAGAAGGTACTAGTTAGGTAGTTAGGTAGGTTGCTCTACTGTTTATTCCACGACCTCTGCCCTTTTGTTTCCGGGAATGATTTTGTTTTTACCCAGGATAGGCTAGACTTCTACCGAACTCTTATTTAGGTTTCCCATGTATACTGGAATGAAGGTGAGCACTATCATGCTAGAGTTATTTTTTTTGTGTCAGTACTAGGGCTTGAACTTCACAATGCTTGGTGCTTTACCACTCAAGCTATATCCCCTACTTCCAGTTTTTTGCTGGCTAACTGAAGGTAAGTCTCTTAACCAGGCTGTCTTTAAACTGAAACTCTCAGATCTTAGCCTCCTGAGTATCTGGGAGTGAGCCACCAGTACCTATCATGCCCAGCTTTTTATTGGTAGGAATGAGGTGTGAAAATTTTGCCAAGGCTTGCCTCAAACTGTGACCCTCCCAATTCACACCTCCTGAATAGCTGAGATTACAGGCATGCGCCACTGATACTGAGCTTTCTGATCTTAAGGGGGGGAAAAAATCCAATCTTTCACTATTAACTATGTTGTCTATTGATTTTTCCCCCTTTTTTGAAACTTAAGACATTTTCTTTATTAGTTTGCAATCATGGAATTTATTATTACCTTATATTAGTTATACAGGTGGGGACTTCTCTGTTACAAATCAATGCTACATGACTGTATATATTCCAATTACCTTATATTAGTTATACAGGTGGAGACTTCTCTGTTACAAATCAATGCTACATGACTGTATATATTCCAATTAATCTCATCCTCTCTCTCCCTTCCCACTTTCCAAAATAATTTCAACACATTTCATGGTTCCATTTTCATAGTCAGAATTTCTATCAATCATATTCATAGTGGCTATACTTGTTTAGAATTCCCATCAATGGTGTACAGTGTGCTTTTGATTTGCATTTTTTTATGACTAAGGAAGCTGAACATTTCCCTATGTATCTTTTAGCCATTTCTATTTCTTCCTGTAGGAACAGTCAGTTTGCTTATTAACTGGGTTATTTGTTCTCTTGCTGTTTAACTTTTTGAGTTCTTCATAAATTTAGCTGGTGAAGACTTCTCTCCTTCTACTCTCTCTTGATTCTGCTAATTTTTAGAATACCGCAAGGTGTGCTCTTAGACTACCATCTCTCTTTTTTCTATGTTCTTTCTACTATGATCATTTCATCCATGAAACTGACATCCATTTGCCAAATATTCATACATGTCCCACTCAGACCTGTTATTGTAACTCCCAAGTCATTTCTAACTACATACCCCAAGCTAAATGGTATATCTCAGATATTTCAAATAATTGAATACAAAACAATGTAAAAATAATGATGAAAGCGGTAAATTGATCAAGATTCATTGTACTCATAAGTTGACATGCTGAACTGAAACCCCTCTGTATAACTATTTAAAGAAAACCACTAAGCCAGGCGCCAGCGGCTCACGCCTGTAATCCTAGCTACTTAGGAGGCTGAAATCTGAGGATCATGGTTCAAAGGCAGCCCAGGCAGGAAAGTCCATGAGACTCTTATCTCCAATAGACCATTAGAAAACTGGAAGTGGTGCTGTGGCTTAAGCAGTAGAGCACTCGCCTTGAGCTGAAGAGCGCAAGGGCAGCACCCAAGCCCAGAGTTCAAGCCCCATGACTGACAAAAAAAAGAAAGAAAGAAAACCACTAATGATTTTCTGTACAAAACTACACTTTGTGGGGTATCCTGTTAAATTCTTGACCATTCAAATTCAAATAAATACTACTGCTTCAGACAACAAGAGAACTAAATTTACTTAGTCTAGCTCTATCCCTTCAAGTCTTCAAATCTGCAAGTATGGTCTGGACACTTAACACTCACTTCTCCTATGTCCATTTTAGTAGAAGAAGTCCTAAGAGAAAGAAATGAGCGTTTCCAATAGCAAACTCAACCCTGTGCATACGGCCTAATCACACATGGTTTACACACACCAGCATTTTCATTAGGCTCTACAGACTCTCTGTGTGATTTTTTGGTAGGCTTTAAGATCATTTATATAAATATTCTTGGTAGGTGTGATCAGCATATGTTACCATCTGTTTCTGCAGATATGTGGAAGCATTGTCACTTTTCAAGCATTTCAAAACCAAATGAAGAAACAAAGATATTAAAAGCAAAGATAAAGCAAGCCTGAGGAAAGAATGCTGAATCTTTAGATATCTGCTCTAAATTGATCTATGATTTGGTCATCCATAAACTTTATGGAGGTGTTGATTAAATCATTAAGTTTCTAGACAGCAATCAATCACTGGCAGATTTAATGACTGATTAAGCTGAGGAATGTTCCTCAGAAGATGAGAATTCATCATTGAACTAACCAATCTCACTAATATTAAGACAAATTTATTGGCAGAGTAACCTATCTTGAGTACTGGGGGTGTTTATATGAAAAAGCAAAGTACAGGTATTACATGTGTGTTCTGAGAATAGTGATAGAGGCAACATGAAAATTTCATTTCATTCTCTCTGTTCAGTTCCTCTAGCTCTTGCTCCTTTTTGTCTGTGATCACTAACATCTAGTAGTACATGCAGAGAAAGGTTAATGTAAGTCCTCAGAGTGTTCTCTAAGCATTCTCTACTTGAAAAAAGATGGAAACTCAACCTCTTCCATTGAAATAACACCACTTAGGCTGTTGAGAAATTTGTGAGTGGGCACTAAAGGTGTGACTCAAGTGGCAGAGCACCAGCTAAGCAAATTGACTGAGTGCAAGGCCCTGAGCTCAAACTTAGTTTCCAGGGGAGGGGGGGAGGGGAGGGGGGAGATATGTGAGTCTCAGTAAGCACTTCCTCCTGGGAAACACCACTGGGTACTCAAAAAAGTGTTCCTTCTTGAGCTTTTTTTTTTCCCTTGGGGGGGGGGGTGTCCAGTTGTGGGGCCTGAACTCTGGGCCTGGGCGCTGTCCCTCAGTAATTCAGCTCAGGGCTAGCGCTCTACCACTTGAGCCACAGCACCACTTCCAGCTTTTTTCTTTTTGCTTATGTGGTGCTGAGGAATTGAACCCAGAGCCTCATGCATGCAAGGCAAGCACTCTACCACTGAGCCACCTTCCCAGCCCCCCTTCATAGAGTGTCATATTCTTAGCCCAGGCTAATCATCTTCTAACAACTTTTTTTTGGGGGGGGGCAGGGGGGTGGTTCGGTTGTGGGGCCTGAACTCTGGGCCTGGGCGCTGTCCCTCAGCAATTCTGCTCAAGGCTAGCACTCTACCACTTGAGCTACAGCACTTCCAGCTTTTTTCTTTTTGCTTATGTGGTGCTGAGGAATCAAACCCAGGGCCTCAGGCATGAAAGGCAAGTGCTCTACCACTGAGCCACCTTCCCAGTCCCAACTTTTTTTTTTGTCAGTCGTGGGGTTTGAACTCTGGGCCTGGGTGCTGTACTTCAGCTCTTCAGCTCAAGGTGAGTGCTCTACCACTTGAGCTACAGCGCCACTTCCAGTTTTATGGTGGTTTACTGGAGATAAGAGTTTCATGGACTTGCCTGCCCAGGCTGGCTTTGAACCACGATCCTCAGCATTCAGCCTCCTGAGTAGCTAGGATTATAGGCGTGAGCCACCGGCGCCCGGCTTTCTAATAACTTATATAAACCTACAAAAGTTAAGCTTCTACATTAGTAGCTAGCTGCACTAAGTTATTAATATTTGTTTCATAAGGCTTTAAACTAAGACCAGCTTTTTGTTTGCTTGAACTCTGGGCCTGGGCACTTTTTGCTCAAGGCTAGCAATTTACCATTTGAGCTACAGTGCTACTTCTGAGGTTTTTTTTGTGATTAATTGGGAAAGAAGAGTCTCACGGACTTTCCTCCCCAGGCTGGCTGGAAACTGTAATCCTCAGATCTCAGTCTCTTTAGTAGCTAGAATTACAAAGATGAGCCACCAGCACCCAGCTAAGACTAGTTTTTGAATGTGGTTCCCTTTAAAAAAAAAAATCCAAATTCCAGTCACTAAGATTGTAGCATGTGAACAGCTGTTAAGAGTTTCATGAGAAAACCATCACAGTTCCAGTCTGTTAATATTGCCGGAGCTCACCCCTCCAGTGGGTGCCGACAGGCACATGGTGTGGTCAACTGCCATTCCTCACTTTCCAGAAAAAAAAGCTATCATGCATTTTTTTTCTTCCTTTTGGGGGGTGGGGGGAATTTTGTTTTGTGGTACTGGTTATTGAGCACCAGGCCTCATGCCTGTTCTACCACTAGTGCCACATTCACAGGGCAACAATAAACGTTTTTATAATGATTTATTTTTCAAGATTTCAAGGAGAAACTGGGTACTGGTGGCTCGTACCTATAATCCTAGCTACTCAGGCTGCTGAGATATGAGGACCAAGGTTCAAAGCCATCCTGTGCAGGAAAAGTCTGTGAGACTCTTCTTCCAATTAATCACCAAAAAGTTGGAAGTAAAGTTGTAACTAAATGGTAGAATGCTAGCCCAGAGTAAAAAAACGCAAAGACAGGGCCCAGGCCCTCAGTCAAACCCCAGGACCAGCACTGAGTGCATACATGGGCATGCATGCACACACCAAGATTTCAAGGTGATCTCACTGTGACATTTCCATATATGCATACAATACTGTCTTTTTTAAGTGACAGCATAAACTTGCTAATTGTACGTTACCTGAGGGCAGAGGGCTTCTAACTGGCTTGCAGACATCCGAACAAGCTTTACGCCTTCTTCATTGTTTGAGATGGAACAGGCCAAGTTGGCAACCTATAAAATTAAATAAATAAATAAATCAAACAATCTGTGAGGATTGTCTATTTTGAATCCTAAGGAAAAGAGACATATACCCTCCCCGACCTCTGACCTTCCCAAAATATATGAGAGCACCTAAGGACCTTCACTTTTCACAATTATTTACGAATACATTATTTTTAAACTGTTTTAAGCAAACTGTATGGGCTCATAACATGTATTATATTGTAGGCTGGTAGCAGAACCTATACTTACATGCTTTGCAGGTTTCACAGGGGCACTAACCTGCGTGAACAGAAACTTCTTAGAGGCTCACTAGCATAGACTGAGATACTAGGAGAAACTGTTAGTACTTAAAGATGGATTTTGTAGTCTTTTTTTTTTTTTGGGGGGGGGGGGAAGGGTGTCAGTTGTGGGGCTTAATACTCTGGGCCTGAGTGCTGTCCCTGAGCTCTTCAGCTCAAGGCTAGCACTCTATCACTTGAGCCACAGCGCCACTTTCCTTTCCTTTTTTTTTTTCTTTTTTTTTTTAATTTAATTTTATTTGTGAACATACTGTACAGAGGAGTTACAATTACATGGGCAGGATAATGCGTACATTTCTTACCAAGCATTGCAGCCTCCTCCTTTGTTTACCCTTCACATCCCTTCCCAGCCTCCCCCCTCCCCCCCAATCCCAATCCTTCTCCTTCCCCCCTCTTCCCCCCCCCCATTTTTTTGGTTAATTGGAGATAAGAGTCTCACAGACTTTCCTGCCTGGGCTGGCTTTGAACAGTGATCCTCAGATCTCAGCCTCCTTGAGTAGCTAGGATTACTGGTGTGACCCACAAGCACCTGATGCTACAGCTGTTCTTAAAGAAATCAAAAGTTACTACTTTCATTTGATATTTCATTTGAATATAAGTCAGTTTTTCAAATTAAAAAAATGAACATGATGGTATTAACCCAGAACAGCTGGGGGCCTGCTGGCAACAAGAATCAGGAATTCTTCCTAAGACTTGAAAGTAATGAAATGCTCTTATGTTGTGATTCCTCAGAACCTCAATCTGAGTGTACACGGCAGAGGTCATTCGGGTAAAGACAACCTGGGTGAAATTAGAGGCTGATATTTCCGTGGCCATCCATAGCAATGGATATATATAGGTTGCGTCCCAAACAACGGAAGACTGGTTCTCAAATCTGTGATTCTGCCTTCCACCCTCTAGTCACTACTGACACAGCTAAACCCTTGTTTATTTTATTTTGGTGCCAGTAGGGTTTAAGACTGCTTATGTTTGGCACTCTACCACTTGAATCACACCTCAGGCCTGGCATTTTGCTGGCTACTTTGGAGACAGTCTCATAAACTTTTCCACCTGGGGTTGGCTTCAAATGAGATCCTCTGATCTCAGCCACCTGATTAGCTAGAGTAACAGGTGTCACTCACCAATGCTCAACTATCGTTTTATTTCATTTTACAATCTTGTGAATCCTTACAGTTGTCAAATAAAAAAAGTTTTCTATTAAGAAACAAATGATTATGTAAGAAATCTTTACTACAGATCAGACGCATGAAGCTGGTATGTGGTTAAGGCTAAAATGTCAGCCATCTTTTCTTTTTTCTTGACACAAATCCCAAAAACAAAGTTTATGGAAGGCTTGTTTCAAAACAGTACTTAAAAAATGTTTTTTGATGTACTGTTAAAGCAGTAATGCTCCCGAAAAACACAGTGCTCATTTCAGAAGGCCTGTGCAGAGGAAGCAGCGCCTGCCACGGACACCCCTCCAGAGGAATGAACTTCCACTCACCCGCCAGGGTCAGGGCTACTCACTGTAACAATGACGAATATGCAGATGCAGCAACTGAGAGGCCAACTTCATATACTATTTAGTGCCAAGACTGAATATAGTGAAAGGAGGGGCATGAGGGGAGAGACCTCTTTTTTTTTGTGGATTTTACCATACATTGTTATTATGGTGTTTACCCTCATAACTCATCAACAGTTTTACGTGTACATTGCAATTGTTAACTATAGTTTTTTTTAAATTATTATTATTAAGGTCATGTACAGAGGGGTTGTCTTTTCCTAAGTCAGATAATGCGTACTCTTTGGGGGAAGGGGGTAGTGTCTCCTGAGAGGCTTCTTAAACTACCTCTTTCTGGGGAAATTTGGTAATCTGGAAATCTAAAATAACAGTTAATATTGTTACTAAAAAGAGTGGTAAGTCTGAGCCCAGTGTAGTACCACAAACCTGTAATCCCAGAATTTGGGATGCTAGAGTGTTCCAGGCCAGTAAGGGGATACACAATGAAACCTTATCACAAACAAAGCATCAGACAAACCCAAGAGTACCTGAATCTGAATTCAAAATACTTTGTCACACTTAGATACCAGAGAACCTAGCCAAGTGTACATTTTATTGAGAGTGCTTTGGACAATTTGGTCCTGAGAATAAATTATTACATCTTCTTAACACTGATTGCTGCTGACTGCAGTTGAAGAACTTAAGACTCTGAAAATCTGTAAAGCCCTGAAAAAATTAGCCTTTAGGTTTAGTAATTTTAGAAAGAGCCAAGTAAAAGACTGTCAAAGTCACAAATGTTCTATATTTATTCCATAATAAATTACCTTTAAGTAAAATAATGTGAATTTTGTTGTTGGTCCCCCCCCCTCCTTTTCTGATGCTGTACCAGGGATTAAATTCAGGGCTTCATGCCGTCTCAGTTGGCTTTTTATTCATTCCCTCCCTCCTAACATTTTATTTACCTTACATTAGTGGAGTGGGAGGAGACGTCACTGTTGTATTTCCATACATGTTTATAATACATTCAATCTCACCCCATAAATCACTCCCTTCCCCAAAACATTTTAACAGGTTTTATTGTTTTCATAATTGTAAACAATCTATTTCAATCATACTCATCTTCTTTCATCCTCATTAACCAACCCCTTTCTCCTGCTATCACCCTCCTCCTTGCCACAAACCTGTTTCTGTTCTCCCATCCTCCACATCACTACTGATCCTAACAACTTTCATGCAGGTTATACTGTTTACACACACACACACACACACACACACACACACACACACACACACACACACACACACACACACACACACACACACACACACACACACACACACACACACACACACACACACACAAAATTTCAAAATTACTCACTTTCCCTTCCTTCTTTCTCTTCTCCTAAGTAGTTCCTTACACACATTATATACACATCCACACTTACACACACACACACACACACACACACACACACACGTCCATTTTGAGATCTTCCTAACCATTACTCCCCCAAATCACAGGGGAAAAAGTGAATAAAAAAAGATTAAGCCTCCAGAACTATTTAATTTCCAGGGAAGACCACTGGTGATTTCACTAGGAGGAACAAGCATTCTAAGAGTCTTAGTTGCCTAAGAAGGAGGAAAAGATAATGACAATCCAAACTGTAATTTAAAATTCATTTTATTATTATATTTTACTAATAAAATAGCAAGTCTATGAACAACCTAAACTAAAAGTGAGGAAAAATATAGAAGGACACAGACTACTCATCAATCTGAAAGAGAAGATTGTTAGAAAAGGAGAATAAAGATGGAAGATGAAGCTAGAAAAAAATTTCTTTTATGAAATGGTAAAATGAATCCACATGTCAGTAATGCCAATGAAGCCCTCAAGTCTTTATTCTTCCCAGTTCTGTCACAGGTAACCTGAAGGCCACATGTACATTAACACCTACCACATCATAGCCGTCTGGGTAGCAATCAAACATTAGGATCTTGCCTTTATGGGGGGTACTTTTTATATTGTTGAGGATTCTTACACCAAAGCCAGCATAAGTTTTTCTACACTTCCTCTTATAATAAACTGATTTCCTTGGGGAGAAGGGAAATGTTCATGTGTTGGTTTGTTTCAATCCTGAACACAACAATTACACAACTGATTATGTTTTGTTTCCCTCCAAACTCCCCCCACTCCACTACTACTTGTAGTTCAGTGTGAAATACAAACTCATGCCAGGAAACTAAGCTAACAATTTTCTACAATTTTTTTCTTAGTCATAATTTTCTACATCTCTATCATGCATGTTCTTATTCAAAATAAACTATACTAACCTAATTTTAGGAAAAGATGCAATATCTATATATCTATACAGATATTTGTAGTTAGATATAAAACAGGATATGAAATAATTTGTTGAAATATTAAATTGTTTGGCTTTTTGGTAATGTTCAAAGATTTTATTTGTAGATCACCATTTAAATGATCTTGTAATCACTTCTACTTAGATGGTTTTACATGAACCATTTTAAAAGCTCCCTAATCTAGCAGTAAGTCTACAGAAGACACCCATGTAAACATGAGTCCATCATTAGTCCTATTTCCTGATGAGAAAACAGGAGATCCAAGATTGGAAAAAGTGGTTTCTCAATCATTCTGACCATACTCCAAGAGAAAGATGAATCTTGAGGCCTCTGAGAATAAGTGCCTTTCCTGATCAGCTGCAAATTCAAGGTGGGGGAGCTTATCTGGGATAAGGCACATGTAAAATAAGTGTGTCTCAGCCGGGCCAGTGGCTCATGCATATAATCCTAGATACTCAGGAGGCTGAGATCTGAGAATCATGATTTAAAGCCAGCCTGCCCAGGAAAGTCTGTGAGATGCTTATCTCTAAGCATCAAAAAAA
The DNA here is from genome assembly GCF_024711535.1 of Dipodomys merriami. Taxonomy (NCBI): domain Eukaryota; kingdom Metazoa; phylum Chordata; class Mammalia; order Rodentia; family Heteromyidae; genus Dipodomys; species Dipodomys merriami. Next base: position 6,128,743 of record NW_027204159.1, on the reverse strand, counting down.
GCTGAGCTGAAAGTTGACCTGTGGTTAGATGATAGAGCACTAGCCTGGAGCACAAAAGCTCAGGGACAATGCCCAGGCCCTAAGTTCAACCCCAGGACTGGCATTTAAAACAACAACAACAAAAAAGTGTCTCATATAGCCCAGTGCAGCTGAAGATATACCCCCTTGAAAAGGTAGGAAAGCCAAATTCAACATGCTTTGAATTGTCCTGAATAATTCTTGACTCCCTCCTTTCAGTTCTAGAAAACTAAGCATTTAATTTGCTATTTCCAGAATTGCAGCCTATAATGTCATACAGAAGCACTAAGATTTTCTCAGTGGTACTTAGCTAAATAGTCATATGTCATCAATATTTAATTCAAATGTCCTTTATGGGGACTTCTTCAAGGCTGTTTTATGGCATATTATCAGAATACCACAAAATTAAAAGGTATAAAAAAATGCAGACCATAAGCTGTGCGCTGGTGGCTCACGCCTGTAATCCTAGCTGCTCAGGAGGCTGAGATCTGAGGATAGTGATTCAAAGCCAGCCCAGGCAAAAAAGTCGTGAGACTCTTATCTCCAATTAATCACCAGAAAACCGGAAGTGGCACTGTGGCTAGCAATGAGTGCTAGTTTTGAGCTGAAGAGCTCAGGGCCAACGCCCAGAGCCAGAGTTCAAGCCTCACAACCACCCAAAAAAGAAAAAAAGAAAAGAAAATGCAGACCATTCAATTTGTAGTTAAAAGCATACTAGTTACATTCCCTTTTGATTCCCAATTCATAAGACAGGGAATAAGATAAAAATCGTAGTGTAGCAAATTTATCATAAGAGGCACATTTTCATATAGTATCTGAGGCTGAAGGAAAAGGGATACTAAATGATAGTTTTTATAGGCAGGATCTAATGAATAGCATTTTCCCTATTTCATTTTCTCAATTTATAAAATTGAAAAAAACTCGAGTAAAATTAAAATACTGATTGCTCTTTAGCTATTATGCTGTGTGCAGCCAAAAGGAATGAAGCAATTAAAAAGGACATATAGATACTGCATTATTGGCAAAAAAAAGTCTTAACCTTTTTATTTATTTATTTTTTGGGTTGGTCATGGGGCTTGAACTCTGGGCCTGGGCACTGTCCCTCAGCTCTTCAGCTCAAGGCTAGTGCTCTACCACTTGAGCCACAGCACCACTTCCAGTTTTCTGAGTGGTTTATTAGAGATAACAGTCTCAAGGTCTTTCCTGCCAGGGCTGGCTTTGAACCATGATCCTCAGATCTCAGCCTCCTGAGTAGCTAGGATTACAAGCGTGAGCCACCAGCACCTGGCAAGTATTAACCTTTTTGACAGCAAGTAAGTTTTTACCTAAGTATACTTCAAACTGCAGAGCTACATAAAGAAATCCTTAACTTTATATGAGAGAAAAAAAAAAACAAGTGTAAAAAGTATTATTAATGCACTGGGATATAATAAATTATACAGGATTCTAGATACTCACACAGTGAGACCAAAAGAGGATACTCTCAGAAGAGGAACATAAAGGCACAATGCTAAGAGCCTCTTCATATTTATACAAAATAATATACATACTGAAATGAACTCCAAGATATGGAAACAAGAGATTCTTCCCACCCCTCTTTTTAAGTTTTTAGTTTTTGATAACCCTATCTTTTTAAACTTATGTATGGTATATTCAAGAGTACATCTTCAGGACGGGGTGGGGAAGGGTACACAACTCGAGGGAAAAAGGTACAGCAGTGGAGTTCACTGGACATTGACAAAAGTGAAGTATACAACTCCTGGGTAGAGACAGAGTGGAGGGGAGAGAATGGGGGAACAGAAGATACTGTACAAAAAGAAATGTACTCTTACCTGACTCATGTAATTCCTCGGTATATTACCTCTATAATAACAAGTAAGTTAATAAACTAAAAAAGTGTTATTACCTAGAAGCTATGCTACAGCTGAGAGATGAGTCTCAATGCTCACTCCAAAACCAAAGAAAATGGTGGAGTCACTTAGTTAATCAATACTAGCCCCCTCAGCTCCTGCTCCCCCAACTGAAAAGCTTTGGGGACATAAAACAACTATGCACACTGCACATAAGACAAGGGACTTCAGAGCTCCAAGTATGGTTGAAGTGATAGAAATGCCTGCCTAACAAAAAAGGCCAAGTTCAAACCAAAACTACCACCAAAACAACAAAATTGATTCAAGAAAACATTATGTGCATTATAGAAACTGAACAATGAAATCCATTGAAACTTTATGATCCCTAATGAACAACCCAAAAGGAGGAAGAGAAGAAAGGAGGGAATAAAAAGGGACTTCCAATATTCCGTAGGAAATTACTGAATTCTACCCATAACTGAAAACCATGGTATGAAGCAGTCATCGGTCTTACCTAGATCTTCAGAAAATAGTCAAGAGAGATCTCATAGCAAATATTCTGATATTTGCTTTTAAATAAAAATTTTTAAAAATCACAAAAGTCATTTAAGAAGGATCCAATAGGCACTAAGACCAAATACTAATTGACACTTTGTATACACAGAAAGATTGGAGTAATTTGAAACTGTTAATAAAACACTAGTCTATGAAAATTTTATTCTTAAAATAAATCTTACATTTCATCTGCTCTGAGGGCAATTATTTCTATTAAAGTAATATATGACTTCCAAAATCCAAAAGTTTGTAAGAGACAGCACATCACCTTCAAATGTATTTTGGTCACGTATTAAAAGGCAAGTGAAAAAAGGTTTTGTACTTATCTTTTACTTCAAATGCTGATAAAATGGAGGGAGGGAAAAGGGGAGAAGGAGAAGGAGAAGAGGAGAGAGAGAGAGAGAGAGAGAGAGAGAGAGAGAGAGAGAGAGAGAGAGAGAGAGAGAGAGAGAGAGAGAGAGAGAGAGAGAGTTTTACTAGAAAGCTAAACTCAGGGCTTTGCCATTGCTAGGCAGCCGATCTAACACTTGACCCATATCCCCGGCCCTTTTTGGTTTAGTCACTTTGGAAAAAGGGTCTTGTGTCTATGTCTTGGTCAGCCTGGACTGCCATTCTCCCACTTACCCTTTCCAAATGGCTAAGATGACAAGTGCTCACCACCATGCCCAACTTAATGGTTGAGAGAGAGTCCTGCTAATGTTTTGCCTGCCTCAAACTTCCATCCTCATGCATGACATGATCAGTCTTGGTCTCAGATTATATTTTCTTTTTTTTTTGTTTTGTTTTCTTGGGTCCGGTCGTGGGGCCTGACCTCTGGGCCTGGGCGCTGTCCCTCAGCTCTTCAGCTCAAGGCTAGCGCTCTACCACTTGAGCCACAGCGCTACTTCAGGCTTTTTTCTTATGTGGTGCTGAGGAATCGAACCCAGGGCCTCAGGCATGCAAGGCAAGTGCTCTACCACTGAGCCACCTTCCCAGCCCCTCAGATTATATTTTCTTTTGTCTTTTTTTTTTTTTTTGGTACTGGGAATTGAACCCAGGACGTTGCACTTGCTGGGCAAGTGCTTTGCCACTGAGCTACATCCCAGCCCCTCAGATTATATTTTCTAAACCTAACCACACCCCCTTCAGTATGCTGCATTACAGGAAATATATACATTATATAAAATGTTATTTTCTCTAATTCTCCCTGGTAGGAGATAATTTCCATGTGGGTAAGGATTTTCTTAAAAAATTCACTACCATATCCTCAGTACCCAGAACACACCTACCTAGATATATTAGGAACTCCCTAAATATTTGCTATAAAAATCTTGTTAGAATTTCTTTTCCCCTTATTAACTACAGAAAGTTTACTTTGATTTTAGAAAGCTTTGTTCTAACAAAAGAATGGAATATAAAATGGAATAAAATACTACTCAAATCTTTGTCTCTTAACCTTTAAAAGTCTGGATTTTTCTCATCATCACAGTATCCCAAAAGACTTCACAATTAATTGTCTCATATACACAACATGCAACATGATGAATAATCCTTATTTGTATACCAATACTTGTGTATCAAGATTACCAATACTTCAAAACACAACAGAACTCACTAATGGACAATCAGTTATAATGCAAGCTCTATGTTTCTCTAAGCACAGTCCTCAGACCACTGAATCAGTCTTTGTGGATGGTGGTTTAGGAATCTGAGTGATGAGCATCTTAGTTACTATTTATGAACTCTGAGAGTTAACTAGGAAGTTCATTCATCTCCTAGCTGTTGGGCACCTAGTATGTTCTAAGCGTTATTGTAGGTCCATGTTCTCAACTTACACTCTCAACTTACACTCTTGGGCAAACACATGGAGTATGTGTGGATTAGAAAAGAAAATGGAGCACATCCAGTAAATTTCAATAGTATGTGTGACAGAATGAAAGGAGAAAAGAAATTATTGCTGAAGGATGGGATGGAGGGAGTACAAAAATCTAGGAAGCGGGGCTGGGAAGGTGGCTCAGTGGTAGAGCACTTGCCTTGCATGCCTGAGGCCCTGGGTTCGATTCCTCAGCACCACATAAGCAAAAAGAAAAAAGCCAGAAGTGGCGCTGTGGCTCCAGTGGTTGAGTGCTAGCCTTGAGCTGAAGAGCTGAGGGACAGCGCCCAGGCCCAGAGTACAGGCCCCACAACTGGACAAAAACAAAAAACAAACAAACAAACAAAAAATCTAGCAAGCCTCTCTGTGGAGATGACATTTGGGCAGAAGAGTATAGGTGGTGACATGCTGTCTAGTGAGGGAGGAAGAAGAATAGCAGGGGCCAGTCAGTAAGGAGATTGGAAAGGCAGGCAGGGCATCCTATGGGCCATGGTTTGCACTCCTGACTTTAGGATTTGATCACAACTGTGCCTAGACGCCATGGGGTAGATGGGTGAATAGGGTTGGCCTGAATCAAAGGAATCAGATTTAAAGAGATGGTGTTGTTGCCTTTTCAGAAAAGATGCTAAAGAGGAACAAAAGTTCAAGCAAAGAACTGAGTTAGCAAGCTGCTAGAGAAATCAATGAGATATTATAATTTGGACTAAGAAGGTAATTGCAGAAATACATAGCAGAAAGTTATGTAAGGACTGAGGATTATATATTAGGAGGAGGAGATCAAGGCTAAGTACTAGATGTGAGGCTTGAGAAACAAAGTGGAACTGTAAAAATGGTAGCAGGAGAAGGGAAGGAAAAAAATAGTACAAGCATGCTTATTAGAGCACTGTAAATAACAGCAATGAAAACAACCTAAATGCTTAATGGTAGGAACTTGTTAAATAAGTGGATTACTTAAGCAGTGGACATAAATGCTAACCCATGTATACCATAATATGGAAAGAAGGATATGACAAGTGGAATAAACAAATTATACCACAACACATTATATATCACTTGCTACCACCAATCCAGCATGGTCTCAATGTATTTTAAAAAACCCAATTTAGATAACTATGTTTGAATCTACTCCAATGTTTTCTTCTTAGGCCTTATTTTATTTTACAAATGTGCTAAAATCAATTTATAATCTTTGCTTTTTATTCAAGGCTATTTTTTAAATGCCAGTGTCCCCAAACTGCATGAAATCTAAATTGGCACTTTTATATTTCTCCGCAATCCACTATGCTTCACAAGATGCTTTTAGGCACTCTTGTAATTTCTCTAATAAAAAAAAATTTGTCACAGACAACTCTAGGTATACCCTAGCTAGTGCCAGTCCTTGTGGTAGCCTGTATCCACAATGCAGCAATGACACAACATTCCCACAGAGTTCTGGAAGGAGCCTGATTTTTTGGCCTGAGGAATTAGACGTGAGATTAGGTTGTTTAATACCAGGAGCGACTAGTTGCAGAACCCAAATGTTCATGGGGAAAACTATAGTTACATATACACATATGTAGTTACATAGTTTTATATATATATATATTACACATATCTATAGAATTATATATGCACACACATACAGGGGAGGACACATCAATGCTGTTAAACAACAAAAAACAAGGTCAGAATCACCACTCTTGATTCAACACTGGTAACTTCTCAATTAGCTGTCTTGAGCCATGTCCCCAACTCGTTTTGCTTTACTTATGTTCTGGAATGGCAACATGGTTTTTTCCCAGGTCTGGGCTCACACTGAAATCCTCCCACCTGTGGGAGGATAGTCATAATGATAGGCACAATACCATGAGTGGATTGTTCTGATGAGATGGAGTTTTGATAGCTTATTGTTCTAGATAACCTTGAACAGCAAATTTCCCAATCTCTGCCTCCCAAGTATTTGGGATTACAGACATGAATCACATGCCCAGACTAGACAAGTGTTTCTTTTCTTCTCTTTTTATTAGTACGTATTAATTATACTAAAGGGTTTCTTTGTGACATTTTCACAACTGCATATAATGTACTTTTATCAAATTTCCCCTACTATTACTGTTTCTTCTTCCCCAGTAATTTATAACTGGTTTCCATTGTCCTAATTTCACATAGTCTATGAAGTACTTTGCTAGATATGATTCTATGATATGAAGTTACTGGATAGACAGCTAGGTGTGGTGGCATGTACCTGGAATACCAGCTGTTAGGTACACTTGGACAAGAATATCATGAGTTTAAAAGGCCAGCCTGGGTTCTATAATCCAAAATCCATACAAAGGAAGACTACTGGCTGGGTGTAGCTGTGCACACTATAATCCCAGCTATTCAGGAGGCAGGGTTCAGAAAGATGTGGACTAAGGCCAGCTTGGGCAAAAATAAGCCAGACTCCTATTTCAACCAGTAAGCTCGGTGTGGCACACACCTGGGGTCATAGCGGGAGATAAGCCTAGGTAAGAAGATGGCAATACAAGGTTGGTCTTGGGCAAACACATGAGACTTTATCCTCCTATCCAGAAAATAAGCAAAAAAAAAAAAAAAAAAAAAAAGGAGGGGCAGTAAGAAAGGGGGGGATGAGAGGTATATCTCAAATAGAGTTCCTGCCTACCTAGTAAACATAGAGCCCTAAGTTCAAACCTCAGTACTGTACCTTCCCCCCCGCCAAATTAATCAATATAGTAACAGAATCTACTCTTGTAAGTAGAAAGGCAGCTAAAACAATTACCTAGTTACCTTAAACTATAGTTACCTAGTTTTTATGGAATGATCATGGTAGAGATTGAAAAAAAGAAGGGGAGTAGGGTAAACATGTTCTATTTAGACTTCTTAGAGCACAGGATAAAAATAGAGCATTTCTTAACTGTTTTAAAAAGGCCAATTATATACAACAGTTGTTCAACTAAAAGAATGATTACCAGCGACAAGCTGAAAGGTTCTATCTTATGCTTATTCTTAAATAACATTTCTAAAATATCAGATTATAAAAATGTAAATAGAGAAAAGATACACTTAGTAAAAACAAAAGAAATGGCAAAATTTGGGAGAGGCAACCAACAATATGAAGAATACTAGCAGTGATTTTGATGACTGTTAGAGAGGATCTGAAAAGTTTTTATTAGATGGGTATCAAAACTATACATCTAGCCAAATACCCACTACTCTGACAGGAATAGACAAGATGGCCACTGTAAAGAAAAATGGGGGCTGGGAAGGTGGCTCAGTGGTAGAGCGCTTGCCTTGCATGCCTGAGGCCCTGGGTTCAATTCCTCAGCACCACATAAGCAAAAAGAAAAAAGCCAGAAGTGGTGCTGTGGCTTAAGTGGTAGAGCGCTAGCCTTGGGCTGAAGAGCTGAGGGACAGCGCCCAGGCCCAGAGTTCAGGCCCCAGGACCAGACCCCCCCCAAAAAAGAAAAAGAAAAATGGGCGCTGAGTGATGTCGAGCTTAAAGGAAAATCACCAGTTGTAGCCATTGCCTGAAAGGCCAAAACACTCCCATCAACATTCAATACAAACAAAGCTAGTAGCTGAGTATTTCACAGTCAAATTAAAACACTGTAAATACACTGATATTTAGATTAAAAGTGCCATTGATTAAGGCAGTGTTATTTATTAAAATGTCTACAAAGCCAGGCATTAATGGCTTATGCCTATGGTCCTAGCTACTCAGGAAGCTAAGATGTGAGGATTGTGGTTCAAAGCCAGCCCTGGCAGCAAAGTTCCTAAAACTCTTATCTCCAATTAACCACCAGAAAAAGTGGTACTAAATTGCAAAGTGGTAGAGTGCTAGCCTTGAGCAGAAGAGCTCAGAGACAGCATCCAAGCCACACACACACACACACACAGAGAGAGAGAGAGAGAGAGAGAGAGAGAGAGAGAGAGAGAGAGAGAGAGAGAGAGTCTAAAAAATAGCATGTGTGAAATTTGAAACTGTTCACAGTGAGTTACTGTTTTGAAGCCAGGCGCCGGTGCCTCACACCTGTAATCCTAGCTACTCAGGAAGCTGAGGATCCTGGTTCAAAGCCAGCCCATGCAGGAAAGTCCGTGAGCCTCTTAGCTCCAATAAACCACTAGAAAATCAGAAGTGGCGCTGTGGCTCAAGTGGTAGAGCGTTCGCCTTGAGCTGAAGAGCACAGGGACAGCGCCCAAGCCCAGAGTTCAAGCCCCACGACTGCCCCCAAAAAAAAAAAACAAAAACAAAAACAAAAATAAAACTGAAGTGGCACTGTAGCTGAAAGTGGTACAGCACTAACCTTGAACAAGAGTTCAGGGACACACTGTAACAATGAGACATAGGTAAAAGACACTATGTTGAAAATGAGGGGGTGTTGGGGAAGAAATGGATAGTAGGGGAAAACAAAGAAGGGGTAACAATGTTCTATAGGAAATGTACTCATTACCTTATTCATATAACTAACCCCTTTGTACAGTATCTTTACAATAAAAAAAAAAAAAAAAGAGTTCAGGGACAGTGTCCTGGACCTGAGTTCAAGCCCCACAACCAACCATCAAAACAAAAACAAACCCACTAAAGAAAATATATTTTCTTTTTTTCCCCTTTTTTTAAAAAATTGTGATTAAGTGATTACATAATTTCCCCAATTTCACAGTATTGTGGAATAATGATAGAAAATATATTTTCAAAAAAAGTTTCTGAACATGTTTTTACATGTAATCAAAATGTATTGATAATCTATTTTACATTCTTTCCATATTATATACTAATAATATTTAACTATATATTGTATAAAATATCCCAATTCGTAAGTATGTAGCAGCAAGATGAATTGGGAGGATTCAGAGCAGATTGTGACTTCCCTCTCCTAACTGCGAGAGACTCATCAATGGAATATTCCACCCCTGAAGGAAACGTGTTTCCAACGAAGGAGTCTAAAAAAGACTGATGATTAAAAAAGATACACAGAAAGAGATTTACACCTCAGAATGAAAACCTTTGATTATATAAAGAAGAATTATTTACTCTGCTGTTAACATACAGACTTGATTCCCTGGACAGAAAAGAAAACCTGATTATTACAAAGGCAGAAACTCAGCTAGAAAGACAACCAACTAATTGGGAAAAAATATTTACCAGCAATATATCAGACAAGGGGTTAACATCCTGTATATACAGGGAACTCAAGAAACTAATCCCTCCCAAACCTAACAAACCAATTACTAAATGGGCAAGGGAACTAAAGAGGGACTTCTCAGATGAAGAAATAAAAATGGCAAAGAAACACATGAGAAAATGTTCATCATCCCTGGTGGTGAAGGAAATGCAAATAAAGACAACCCTGAGATACCACCTTACCCCAGTCAGAATGTCCCACATCCACAAATCAGCCAACGACAAATGCTGGAGGGGATGTGGAGAAAGAGAAACCCTATTACACTGCTGGTGGGAATGTACACTTATACAACCACTTTGGAAAGCAGTCTGGAGGGTCCTTAGAAAGATAAAGATTGACCTCCCTTATGACCCAGTCATACCACTTCTAGGCATCTACCCTGAACAACAGGAACCAATATACAAGGACACGTGCACCTCCATGTTTATTGCAGCACTGTTCACAATAGCTAGGATATGGAAACAACACAGATGCCCCACCACAGATGAATGGATCCAAAAATTGTGGTATCTATACACAACGGAATATTATGCAGCCATTAGAAATGACAAAATAATGGCATTTGCAGGGAAATGGATGGAGCTAGAAGGAATCATGTTGAGCGAGGTAAGCCAAGAGCAAAGAGACAAACGCTACATGGTCTCCCTGATAAGTGGATGCTAAATCCAAAATGTTAGGTGATACGACAAAACTAACAGGACTTAAGAAACAAAGAACTCCCACTCATCTGGTCGAACCACTACTAAATATCTCAATATCCCCATGCTGCTGATCACATGTATGGTGTATATGTGTACACCGTTATGTGTTATAGACTGTGATAGACAATTTGCTCCAGGAAAGTTAGAATGAACTTGTGACTTTAAATGAGCATCATTATTCCACAATACTGTGCAATTTGGGAAATTATGTAATCACTTAATCACAATCAAAAAAAAAAAAAAAAAAAGAACCTCAGGGAAGGTAGGGAGGGAAGGGATGGTAGGGGGAAAACAATGGAGGGGGTAACAATGCTCAATAGGAAGTGTACTCATTACCTTACTCATGTAACTGTAACCCTCTGTATAATATCTTTACAATAAAAAATAAAAAAATATTTTTTTAAAAAAGGCAGAAACTCCAGGGGAAACAAAGCTCAAACAAAGCAAATGGTACCAGGTAAGAAAAGTGGGAACCATCTCAAAAAGAACCTACATAAAGCTTCTGAAAACAAATGTGCTCTGCCTTCCCTCTTCCATGCATTTATGGTTTTCTAGCAAGCCAGGCTGTATAGTCAAGCTACCTGAAAACTACACATTCCACATACCTTTAAAGGAGACACCATATATTATATAACTGTTTAGTTTTTATCCTAGATTCTTACATTGCTTAAAATTTAGGAATTTCATTTATAGGGAGTATATTGGCTATTCATGGCCAACCAAGATAGTTTTAGGCTAATAAAGGATAGGGGGCTAACCATTATAATTAGACAATTGGGATTTGGAGGTCAGTTTTACTTGGAGGAAAGAGAGACTGGAGAATGAGTATCAAATAATTAGTCAATATATTATGCCTATATCACAAAACTATAGAAAATTAAATTCGGTGGAGCTACCTTGTTAGTGCAAATTATCAATGTGAGGAGGGTGAAATGTCCCAATTCTATTACTAGGGGCATATAAGCTTTGCATTTATGGTAACTTTTCAGACTGTTGTTCCCTTGGTTGGTCCTGACTAAAGGCCCTACCTTTAAAATAAAATGTTGTGAGTTGTTCTAGTTAATTATCAAATTTGAGGTGGGTCATGGGAATTCCTCAGATTTGCAGCAATTTGGTCAGAGTAGAAATGGCTTGGGGACCTCCTCGAAAATGTATCTAACATCTGAAATACAGGTAATCTTGTTGGGACTCATGACTTAATTAACCTGTGATTCTACAGTAATTTCTAGTAGTATAGATTAGATGGGACATTTTAGGGGGTCAGTCCTTATAAAAAAAAATTGGCATAATCCTCTGTGGCCATAGACTCTAAACCTCTCCTTGTCTGTCAGAGGCTTATTGCCACCAGCCCTGCCCAAAAGTCATGTAGCACTCTTTACTTATGTATGTATGTATGTATGTATGTATGTATGTATGTATGTATGTATGTATGTATGTATGTATGTGTGTATGTGTGTATGTATGTATGTATGTATGTATGTATGTATGTATGTATTTAGATGCCAGTCCTGAGGCTTGAACAAGGCCTGGGTGCTGTCCCTGAGATTTTTTTTTCTAAAGGCTACAGTTCTACCACTTGAGCCACAGCACCACTTCTGAGTAGTTTATTGGATTAAAACTCTTACAGACTTTCCTGCCCAAGCTGGCCCTCAAACCGCAATCCTCAGATCTCGGCCTCTTAAGTAGCTAGGATTTCAGGTGTGAGCCAGCGTTATGTGGCACTCTTACTTCTACTGAATCTCCGGGAAAAAGGGTATTCCAACCTGAAATTGGCCCAGAGACATTTAATTCCAGTTAGAGGAGAAATAATGAAAAGAAATGAAGTCAAGAGATTCACAAATGACTCACGATGAAATATTTTTTCTTTGCTAAAATAAAGTCTCTAGTTCAAAGTGTTTCACTGTAACACAAAATGGTGAGGGGAAAAGCCTTTAACTGAAGAATGAAATTCTGCCTTGAGTTAGAAATTTGAGGCATATAAAACAAATTATAAAAATTCTTTTCCTTTTCTCAGACATACGCAATTATATATCTACGGTCTTTATTATTATAAATGCAACTTAAGTGTTTGCAGTTTGGTACTACAAAGCCTATGGTTATGTCTCAAGCAATTAAAACTCACATTATTTAATACATATATAGGATGGGATAGGTGATAAGAATGGAAGGCATAGAAAGGGGAAAGATGCGAGAAAGGGGTTAGAACTAAGAAATGATGAGAAATATCACAAGCTAATTTTTAAGGGAAACCTTAGTTACTGATTTTCAGAATGAAATAAAAAGTATACACTTGGGAGAAGCTCCTGGAACAAAGTTTTTTTTATTGTTGGTTTTCTTTGTTGTTTTGTTTTGTTTTTTGTTGGTCCTGGGGTTTGAACTCTGGGCCTGAGCGCTGTCCCTTCAGCTCAAGGCTAGCGCTCTACCACTTGAGCTACAGCGCTTTTCTGGTGGTTTATTGGAGATAAAGAGTTTCATGGACTTTCCTGCCAGGACTGGCTTTGAACTTCAATCCTCAGATCTCAGCCTCCTGAGTAGCTAGGATTACAGGTGTGAGCCACCAGTGCCTGGCTTAGAAAAAAGTTTTAAAAGTCACTGGTTCACCCAGTGCTTCTGAGTGTATGTTAGTTGTATATATACCAGTGAGGTTTGAGTGCCCAACCATCATTGTTGGAGGAATAAAAGTTGAATAAACTTATAAGTACTCAGCCTTTTTAAGCCCCAGTTTCCCTAACTAAAAAATGCTGCTGTGGAAAAGTAACCATTACTGGTATACAGTAGGCACTCAGCAAGTTATCAGCTTTGTGAGTATGACAAGGGAGACTGAGGATAACACAACTGATCCCAATCAAGGACTCTCCAACTCCAGTGCAGACAAGGGCTGTCCTCTGTTTAGCTGCCACACTGAGCTCATTATCATGCTGGTACTTAAGGCCCTGGGCTGGCAGTGTTCTTAATTCTTGTCACTCAAACACAGTTTCTAATACATAGGCTGCTTTCAAGAGACTGGCTTCCTGAACACAATCTTTGTACATTTGGAAATTACAACTTATGCTGTCATGTGACTACTGTGAACAAAATTACGGAGACACAAACGAAATTCTCCAATTTTAGCTCAAATACTAGGGTTATTAACTTGCATAGTAGACTGACGTATGCATTCTATCCATAATTAAGATCAGAATAACACTCAATTTATGTACAAAAAACATTAGATGCAAAATTTGTAATACATTTAATGTTTCCTTTGGAATGTTTTTACATTCCAATGTCACGTCACTATAAATCCAAATGTACAAGACATACATTTTACATGAATTCTCATTTTCTGTTCTTAATAGAGACCAATCTACCAAATGGTCTATGGAATATCTCTACCAAATACTGTTTCTGTACTGCAGTTACAAAACCAAGTACCTTGTATATATGTTTACTATGTACCTCATTACCAAAACATAGCAATAAATTAAACAATATAAATTCAATTAGGAAATGAGGTACAAGACCGACATCTAGAAGTTTAAATAACAAAACATTTTGTCTTCTTATCACACTAAAACCCAGCCATTTCCATAGATATTTACTATATAAATCTATCTAATCAGCAGCATGTCAAGGCTCATTTCCTTCACTTTTAAAATAAGAAGACTGTATGAGTCTAAGGCTCTGACAATAAGGCTAAACATCTGACCCACATCATCTTCTTTTCTGATCCAAGGTAGGTATCAGAAGTATCATCTTTTTGTGGTATTGGAGAGCCTTGTATTCATTAAACAAGTTTTTCTACCACTTGAGCCATGCTCCAGTCCAGGTTCCTCTTTTGGCTGGTCCTGGACTTGAACTCAGGGCCTGGACACTGTCCATGAGCTCTTTTGCTCAAGGCTAGTAATCTACCACTTTAGCCACAGCTCCACTTCCAGTTTTTGAGTGGTTAATTGGAAGATGGGTCTCACAGGGACTTTTCTGCCTGGGCTGGCTTCAAACCATGACCTCAGATCTCAGCCTCCTGATTACAGGCTGAACAACTGGCATTGGGCCAGAATCTTTAAATTTTTTTTTGCAGGGGTGGGGGTTGGGGGGTAGTCGGTCATGGGGCTTGAACTCTGGGCTTGGGCACTGTGGCTGTGCTCTTCAGCTCAAGGAGAGAGCTTCTCACCCCCCCCCACCCCCCAGCTTGAGCCACAGTGCCACTTCCAGAATCTTTAAATTTAAAGACAAGAAATGGAAATTGAGAAGCCTTAGGTAACGTGCCAAGATGCAAGCCCAAGCAGTGTAACTTCAATTTCCTGTTCTCAGCTGCTACCACTTTCTGTACCATCGTTTTGAATCTTTTGTCATGATCTGTTTTTATCTGCATTACCATTAAGTGATGGTGTTTACATTTCTAGATAGGAATTATCTACATAATGCTAGTTTGGGACATATGCCCACTGATAAAGACTATCAATTTATACGTTATATATATTAGGTGAGTCCTTAAAATTTTTTAGTTGATTAAATCATGTAACAGAAACTTGGGACTACATTTTGTTATTAACAGTTAAGAAAACTGCAAATATGCTGGGCGCTGGTGGCTCACGCCTATAATCCTAGCTACTCAGGAGGCTGAGATCTGAGGATCCTGCCAGCCCGGGCAGGAGAGACCATGAGACTCCTATCTCCAATAAACCACCAGAAAACCGGAAGTGGCGCTGTAGGTCAAGTGGTAGAGCGCTCACCTTGAGCTGAAGAGCTGAGGGACAGCGCCCAGGCCCAGAGTTCAAGCCCCACGACCGACCAAAAAAAACAAAACAAAACAAAAAAAAAAAAAGAAAACTGTAAATATACTTACCTCAATCAACTTGTTGGCATGTTCACGAAAAACTTGAGCATACTCCTTAACTTCTTTCTCATTTCCATTTTTTGCAGCTTCAATCAATACTAAAAGTGGAACATTGGTTTCCAGAAAAGAATCTGATACATGGTCCATGACAGCTTTGCGGAGCTAGGAATTAAAATTGTGATGTGATTTTTGTTTGTACTAAGAAGTTGTTTCCTATACTCCTTTTCCACCCTTCACCCCGTTCACATCTTTGTCTTTAATGGAAGCCTATGAAACACTAGCTGTACTTACAGGAGGACCCCTCCTCCTGTAAGAACAATTACTTAACCAGAAACAAGGATTGTGGATACAATTAGTGGCTTACACTGTGGTCACAGAACAGATCCTCAATGTTTAAGAAAATATCCTTTATTCTTGGGAATTGCAACACTAAGGACTAACTCGTAAAGGAATAACACTACGCTGAAAAGAAAGCAGCTCTGAACTGAACTGGCACGTAGCCTCGGGATGTATATAATTAGCCTAATTGTTTAAATGAAATGAGAAGAAATAATACTTTCTAGTTTGTTTGAAAGGGTTAGCAAAGTATGAATATGAATCTTCAAACTTAAAGATTATTTTTTAACCATTTCTGATACTGCTTTATCAAAAGGGAATTGTATGATGATAATGTTCAATATTTAATTTTACTTATTATCAGACATTAACAATAAATGTTCTCCACCAATTCTTGGAAATTGGCTAAATTATTCACTTCAAAAGCCTTAATACATTATTTTATAAGCCTAGCCCTAATTTTTTAAAGATTAAAATTCAATTTGATTCCAAAATGTTAACTGAATTATTTATCATTAAATAAACAGATTGTTTATATTTACTAATATGGAACTTGGCATCTGAAATATTGCTATACTAACATATTTGAATTAGAAACACATCTACCCCAATGAGGTAAGGGATCTAACTGCAAATGTATTTTCAGAATAGGGCAAGTCAAATAAGTAACTAGAATTTCATGTCTTCTGTATGTGAGCTAATTTAACAAAATCCTTAGAACTTATTTCCCCAAGTCATCTTAAATTGACTTTCCTCTTATACATCCTCTTTTCATGCTAGAGCTCATTTTATTCAGTTCATCCCCATGGGACCATATTTATTAATACAAGTCCCCCACCACTATGAAGTTTACAAGTAATAAAACACAGAGCCACTTAAAATCTATTCTTTCAATGAAAAATAAGCCTCGTATTTATTAGGGTTTTAATCAAAACTAAAAATTTGAGAACTTAGAAAAGCAATCACTACTTTCTTTTACCTTACCTGTCTCCGCAGGTCCCTGGTCTTCTTGGTCATTTTATCTATTGCAGAATTGAGTGCATCACTTCTTTCTTTACGTCCAGCCTGTATAAAAGGTAAAGAGATGAACACTTTAGTTAAAAGAAACTGTAATAATACTTTGTAATTACATAGAGCTCAAATCAACATTGGATAAACAGTACAATTCAGCTGGGAACAAGGCTTCACACTTGTCTTAACATACACAAAGCCCTAGAACTTGACAAGCAAGCAAACAAGAACAACTTTTTTTCAATCCCAAAGTTGTAAACTAGTGGGGGCAGAGTGATTTTGTACATAAAAGCATCTTCTGTTAATAATAAAAAATTCTTAGACTCCACAGTATCTTTTCAAACAAAAAAAGCAACATAAGCATTTATTATCACTACCACGTATTATGTGACCTGCATAACTGTATGTGCTATACTTTCACACAACTAATAGCACCCTGGGTTTGTTCACATGAGCATCGACCAAAAATACATGAGCTAATGCTTGTTGTTTGTTAGGTTCCATATTATCTGATGACTAAAATGACAAGTTTTGCCAAAATAAGAAAAGTCAAGAGACGGGATTTTTTGTTATTTTTTGTTTTTAAGAGACAAGATTCTCAACTTGCACCTGAAGTTGGTCTCTTAAACTTTTGTTTTCCTGACTTGGCAAAAAAAGTTATGCTTAAAATTTAACCTCAAAAATTAAATTTATTGGTGGATACATGTGGTTCATGCCTGTAATCCTAGCTACTCAGAGGCTTGACATTTTAAGGATCATAGTTTGAAGCCAACCTAGGCAGGAAAAGTCCATGAGACTCATCTCCAATTAACCACATAAAGGCCAGAAGTAGAGCTATGGCTCAAGAAGTAGAGTGCCAGCATGAGCAAAAAAGCTAGGGACAGCTCCCAGGCCTCCTGAGTTCAAGAACTAGTGCCAGCACAAAATAAATAAATTCATTAATTAATCTGAGTACGGTGGTACATACACACCTGTACACCTGTGATCCCAGCATTTGGGAGGCTAAGGAAGAAGTATTTAGAGTTTAAGGCCAGGCTAGGCTAGGCTATATAACAGAGGGTCAATCTCACCCTCTTTCCCTAAAAAGATAAAAAGTTTAACTCAAGGTTCAGCATTCAGCAATTTAATTACTGAACTAGTCCCGGTAAACTGCAAGAACAATGATACTGATAATCTCTGAGATCTGGAGGGGGAGGAGGGCTGTAAGGTCCTTGGACTTGAACTAAGGCCCTGGGAACTGTCCCTAAGCTGCTTTTGCTCAATCAAGGCTAGTGCTCTACCACCTGAGTCAGAGCTCCACTCCCAGCTATTTTAGTAGTCTATTGGAAATAAGAGTCACAGACTTTCTGCCCTGGTTAGCTTCAAAGCACAGATCTCAGATCTCAGCCTTCTGAGTGGCTGGGATTATAGGTGAGCCACTGGTGCCCAGCTCTAAAACTGTGACTTTAAAGTAAAATTTAAAATCGATGTACCATGACCAATCAGAATTAATAATATATATTATGCAGCTTAAATCAGACTGCTTTATAAAATTACTTGATCATATTTTTAGAATTTCCAGGCTAAGCTTAATGTACATAGAAAGGAACATATTAATTTTTGGGAAGGTGCCTCAATAACTACACACAAATGAAATACATGCAATTTGAAAGCAAAGAGATAAAAGTTATTATCTCAGGTACAGCTGAGATCTAGTAAGATCTAAACTATACTTAAAATGTGTTCTCACAAAAAAAAAGTGACCTTTTTTCTCTAACACTTTAATAATCCCAGAAGAAATACAAATGGACAAAGGAATTTGGTGCCTTTGGGACATTTTTGTATAGGTTCATACACATACCTAAGACATCTCTGGTGAACTAGTGGGGACAGGGAGATGTGGCTGTGTGCTTATTACGTGTCTTATGTAATTTGTTATTCACTTTATCTCTTACCTTCTGTTAAGTGGGAACAATGTCACTTATCTCTAAGAAATGTTAGAGAAGAAAAGAAAAAATATTGAGGGATGTTATTTAGCAGAGGACAGAAAGAAGGTAAGAGAGGACTTATGACAGAAGCTGTGAATTGATATAGTCAGTATTAAATCAAATCAGTCCCATTCCTTTCAAATTCCTCCTGCACTTGTGTATTGGTAATAAAATTAAATGGTCCACTAATATTCATGCAGGTGGTGATCTGAATAGAGGTGTCATTAACAACAGGTATAAGGATTACAATCAGCAGAAATAAGCTGTGGTTTATTCTTCTATGGGTCAGAAGAGAACTAAGTCAACTTAACGATGCTTAGTTACTGAAAAATCTCAAGATCACAATACCCAAGATTACTGGGCACTGGTGGCTTATGCGGGTAATCTTACCTTCTCACTAAGCTAAGGTCTGAGGATCACAGTTCAAAGTCAGCCCAGGTAGATAAATATGAGACCTTATCTCTAATTAACCAGCAAAAAGCCAGTAGTGGATCTGCATCTCAAGTGTCAGCTTTCAGAATCATGAAAATACATGGAATCTGAATCCCAAAGGTTGGGTTCACGGACCTCACGCGACCCCAATCTGTAACTTAGACTGCCTCAGCTTGGATGGAAGGATTTTTTTTTAACTTAACACCAGCAAAAATTAGTCACACCGGAAAATTCATTTTAAGATATAATGCCAAGCTGGGTGCCAGTGGCTTATGTTTGTAATCCAAGCTTGGGGGGGGGGGGGGGGACAAAGGTAGGAGGGGAGGTGGCTAAAAAGTGGAGGATGGAAGTTCAAGGCCAGGAAAGACCCTTCCCAACTCATGGCTAAGCAAGCTACATCTATCATCTCAAGCTACATGGGAAGCTGAGACCAGGAGAATCACTATGTCACAGGACAGCCATGGTAGAAAATGGATGCAATTCCATCTCCATAGAAGGGGAGCAGGGATGTACTTGTGATCCCAGGGATAATAGGTAGATCATGGCTCAGCTATACAGCCAGATGGGATGTGAGCTCCTATCCTAAAAATAACCTGTGAAAAACAGAGAGGGAGGTGTCACTCAGCAGTACTGCGCCACTCTAGTAAGCACCAGGCTCCCACCTTACCCCCCCCCAAAGATACAATGCCAGCCCACACTCTGAATCTATTAATACTGTCTTTGCCAAACTTCCTCAAAAATTAATTTGTCTTACTACAGGAAATAGAAATTTATGCCTCGTTAGTCAAGAGTTGCAGTTAGAAAGTACTTACTTAATAAACCTTTTAGGTAACTAACCACTTACATAATTTTAAGGTTCCAATCACCTTAAATATAACAAGGATTATTGCATATACATATACAACACATGAAACTTCATGAAAGTAGAAAGCATACTGATATGTAAAACAAGACTATTTCTTTTAAAATTAAGTAATAAAATTTAATTTGTAAGTTTTATCTGTGCAAAAATAAAGGTATCAATGTTAGGTAAAGTAATTCTGGAACATTGAGTATCTCTTGTCCAAAATGCTTAGGATCAGAGTATTCCTGGTTTTAGAATTTTCTTGAATATTTGCATAGACTTATCTTAAAGTTTTAGATTTGCAGGTATTACGGATTTAGGCTCTTCAGATACTCAACTTGATGACTTACTGGAAGTTGTGGGCAAACTAAAATTAGTGATCCTCAATTCCTACCTAATTAAAAGGCTCTATTTCATTGAGTAGGGTATGCCCTCACATTTAATTTTGATATATGTGTATCTGCTAAGCCAGACTTCCTAAGAAAACAATAAAGAATGTGTGAAGCTAACCAAGATCCAAAAGTGTTTCAGCAGAGGACATAGTCAGACCAACAAAACCTAGGACTTCTACTCTAAATGCTACTGTTTTGGGTTTAGCTTTTTGCTTTTTTTTTTTTTTTTAAACTGAAAAGATTTTTTCAGGCAGCCATCAAGACTGCCAGCAAAAAGATCTGTTTGGGGCTGGGAAGGTGGCTCAGTGGTAAAGTGCTTGCCTTGCATGCATGAAGCCCTGGGTTCGGGTCCTCAGCACCACATAAGCAGAAAAGGCAGAAGTAGTGCTGTGGCTCAAGTGGTAGAGCACTAGTCTTGAGCTGAGGAGCTGAGGGACAGCACTCAGGCCGAGTTCAGGCCCATCACAAATAAACAAACAAACAAACAAATAAATCTGTTTGCCAGGCTCATACTTGTAATCTTAGCTACTCAGGAGGCTGATCTGAGGAGTGAGGTTTGAAGCCTGCCTGGGCAGGAAAGTCCATGATACTCTGATCTCCAAATAACTACCAAAAAAATTTGAGAAATGGAGCTGTTGCTCAAATGGCACAGTGCTAGCCTTGAGCTGCTCAGGGATAACACCCAGGCCCTGAGTTCAAATCCCCAGATTAACACTCAATGAGTGAATGATTGTTGTTTTAACATGTCTAGGACACTTTGGTGCAACACTGGTCCTTGGACAGAAACAATTCTTACAGCATACAATTAAAGAAACATTTGGCTTTTAATATAAAGCAAATATGAAGTTATTTACCATGGAAGGAGAAAATTTCATTTATTTATATATCTTTATGTCTGCTTCTCCCCAGTTAGCAATATACTCAAAGCAAACTTCTACAGAGGAATGTAGACAATTATCTGAAGCCTGCTACATTGACTCACTATATTACTTAAAACTATGCTCTGTTTTTTGTTTTGTTTTGTTTTGTTTTGTGGGGGGGGGGGGGGCGATGCCAGCCTGGCAACTGTCCTTGAGCTACACTTGCAGATTTTTTGACAGTTAATAGGAGATGAGAGTTTCATGAGCTGTCCTGCCTGGGCTGGCTTTGAATTGTGATCCTCAGATCTCAGCCTCCCAAGTAGCTAGGGATTACAGACACAAACCACCTGCACCTGGCTTTCAAACTATTCTTAACACCTAAAGAACTGAGAATTGAAAGAGATGGCAGACATCTATGTCAAAGGCATATGTAGAAGAAAGCTGCTCTAAGATGAAACCTAAGAACCAGTTTATTTCGGAAAGAAGGAAGACATCTATAAAGGTAAACTAGAATAAAGACAACACAGTATAAACTTCCATCAATGGGAATTGTGCATTATTCTACAGATTTAGACGAAAATGCTTTCATCTTCTTTGGGTCAACAGCTTCAACTTTTTGAATAAAAAAGTAGGCAGGTGAGAAAGATAGCTACTGACCTAGTAAGAACCATGTTCTCTCCACATTATAATGCAGCAAACAACTTCCCACTTTCCTAAAGTCATGAGATGATGACGACTTATTGGGTATAGTAGTAAATATCGATAATCTCAGCTATTCAGGAAACTGAGGCAGGAGGATCTTGAGTAAAGGCCAGTCTGGGCAACACAGGACATCGTTCTTACTTAAAATAACAATAATGACTGCATTCTGTTTTTCTGGGCAACTTTCCTTGCCCACAATTCTGTTATAATAGTACTGGAATAATACGATTTAGGTAGTTTCCATTCATTAGTATGTTAGAAGTAGGCAAGGAACAAAAGAACTAAGAGTCCAAGAGCAAGGAGATTTTTTTTTCTTTATAATTTTTAACATACAATTCATTCTTAATTATGGTTGTCTTAACCTAACTGACTCGCTGCTTTTTCACCCAAGGAATTAAAGTGGCTAAAAGAATTTAACTTGTTTTCTGTATCACTAAAGTTTTTGTTTTTTCACCAGAATATGGCTGCCTTCAGTAAGACATTTACAGCATCCTGAGGGGTGATATAATGGTGGTAGCTGTTGGCTATTTTTGGAAACAGGATCTTGCTTTGAAGCTAAAGCTTGGCTCAAACTCATGGTCCTCCTTGCCTCAGCTTCTGGGATGCTGGGATTACAAGCATGCACCACGAAAAGGCTTCACCTTATTTCTTTTCCATTAAAAACAAATTTTAAAAGACTCTGAGACTCTTCTTTTGGGAACCGTTGGGGGCAAGATCCTAGCAAATGAATTTCAGAAACCTAGTGTGATAGATCCACACTTTAACAGAAAACTGTACTAGCAACAAAATTTCACAAGCTCATCCATATAACAAGCCTATTGAGATGGACTATAGAGGGAATTGAGGTCAATGGGGCAGTGGCATTGCTCCATCTACAAAAGGACAGATTCATCTCTCTTCTCCCTTCCTGAGCAGGATCACACAGGAACATGGTGGTACAAGTGCTAGTGAAAACTCATTCTTCAGGATGTGAGCAAAATCTCACAGGCAACTTTGGCTTGAAGACTTCTACTTAGCCAGTGAATTACACTGAGCCAGTCTCCTTCCCTTCTTCCTTCACAAATGTCAGACCTGTCTCTACTGTCCCTTGGAGTATTCTTGCTGACATCTCTCCCCGGCATTTCTGTCAATTAAACTTGCTCCTTAGGATAACTTTTAGAACTCAAAACTATATTGCATTGTTTCCACAGAACTTTTACACAGTGCTTAATGTCTTCTAGTCCTCCCTCAAGTACCACATTCAAACACAAAAATTTTACCTCTTAAGGTAATGACTTCTTAAGACTTTCCCAGTAAATGAAAACCTCAGAAAATCTTGTTTTATAGACACAGTATATTTCTGGCTCAGGTCAGAAACAAAACTAAGGAAAATGCCAAAGGTATGGGGCTGGGGGTGGGAAATAGGTATATACAGTCAGATCATGTATTAAAGGCATTAATATTAGTAGGCTTGAAAGCATGGCATTGACTCATGCTAGAAACATCTTTAGCATTTTTACAACACTAACCTGGAGTTGTTCATTCATAAGCAAAGTCTGTGAAGTGATAGCACTATCCAATCAGGAGATAGTGAAATCAAGCAAAAACAAACCAAAGTAAAAATCCTATTCCAGTGTACAAGTGACCTTTTGTATTCACAAGAAAGATTCCAACAAGAGCTAGTGTGAGACTCAAAATTCAGTTCTTAAGGGTGCCAGTAGGAGCTAGCGTGAAAATGCCCTATTATTTCAGTGCTATAGACCCTCCAATCCATTATTAGCTGTTACTTTTAGTTAAGTAGGTTGAAATGCTGAGGTAAAACCAGGAACCATGTTAGAACCCACTCACATTCCATTATTTATCTGAAATCACCTCTGTTCCACTCTTAGCACTTGGGTCATGTGTATCAAATGACAATACCAACTTGCCTTTTTCTTCTAATAGGCCATCCAAAGATCAATGCAGCATTATTTTTTTCAATCAACATAATGACAAAACATTGCTATAAAATAGGACAGAGAAGGAAACATCTTAGTTTCCCTGAAATTCTCAAAGGAAAATAAGAGGGCAAAATGCTTTCTTTTGGAATCCCCACCCTTTTATTCTTGCTTTATGTTAAGCACTTAATGACAAAGAAGCTAAGCCCACTTAGTTTAACAACACATCTAAAAGCAAATCACAGTCATACTTTGATCTTAACAAAGCAATTGAGTAGCTTTCCAAACTACCAGCAACGGCACTACCTTATATAGGCTGGCATTAAATCAGTACTTCATAAATCAATCATGCTTGCTTCTGCCCATTTAGATAATCACTCTGAGAATCAGCAGTACAACACTGACTCTCACACGCATTAAAAATCATCACTCTGCTAGCCCAACTCACTGTTCAGATGGTTCTTCTTGAATGCAGCCTTTATTACAACCTCACTGCTGCTTCTACACAGAAGGAACACAAAACGTTTTAAAGTCAGTAGTTCTTCTTTCTTGCATTATTGTAACTGGGGGGATTTGGAGGGGGGTCTTTCAAGACCCCAATACTGTTACAAAGCACAGTGCTTTTTAACAGTAAAGCTTCTGGAAAACCCAAACAAAAGACACGTCACCCAGTGACGTCAGCCTATATACAGTTCTGTGTGGTCGCAGCACATAAGCAAATCCATTCTTGTGCCGTTTCTCGGAAAAGCTTTTCAGTAAATGCACTCATGCTGCTCCAGGAGCTCTTCTCTGCAACAAGCAGCCCATCTGCCATCAACAAGTTAAGACCAAAAGAACTAACGGCTACAGAACAGAAAGACTGACGCTTTGATGACCAGCAGCAATCAAGGAGAAAAAAAATTAATAACTTGCATTCAGAACTGTTTTTGGGAATCTGAACATCATGGAAAATGAAACCAATGCTTGCTAGAGGAATATCCTAAGGAAAAAAAACAACTCACCCTGGTGGATTCAATTTTAATAGGAAAGCCTGGAACACAGAAAACAGGAAACTGGTCAAAGGCTCCTGTATGTTAGAGCCTTTTACAGACTCACTGCGTTGAGTCTAATAACCTCGACTGAATGCAGCCTCCAATGTGCACAGAAGAATGGGTAAGTCGATGAATTTATGTTTTTTACAGTCAACAAGGACTCACACTTTTAAAATAAGCCACTGATCACATTTTATGAGAAATCATTGTCAGTCTGGATTTTGAGGGTTAGGCAAAGGCATATATCGTTGATGATAGAAATGTTTTAGCTTCTCAAAAGGTTTAAGTTGTGCTCCTGTCATACTAACAAGGTTAATTTTTCTGCAGCAAATGAAAGTAAGTTTTATGCAGTGAAATCTTTCATCATAATGTTCTGTTGTTATTGTTGTTGTTTTTAACAGCCTATATGTTCTGCTGAAACATATCCTATCTTCTTGTTTTCCTTAAATCATATTCTGCAGGCTTACATTTCAAGTGGCCATTAGGGGCCCCTATGCTGGCAGCAATATATGCAATGAGTATGATTTTTAAAATGCTGCCTGCCCTGGGTATGGCATGTCCACCCAAATGCCGCTGTGAGAAGCTGCTATTCTACTGCGACTCTCAGGGCTTCCACTCAGTGCCAAACGCCACAGACAAGGGCTCTCTGGGCCTGTCCCTGAGGCACAATCATATCACAGAGCTTGAAAGAGATCAATTTGCCAGCTTCAGTCAACTTACCTGGCTTCACTTAGATCACAATCAAATTTCAACAGTAAAAGAAGATGCTTTCCAAGGACTATATAAACTTAAGGAATTGATCTTAAGTTCCAACAAAATATTTTACTTGCCAAACACAACTTTTACCCAACTAATTAACCTGCAAAATTTGGACCTGTCTTTTAATCAGCTGTCATCTCTGCATCCAGAGCTCTTCTATGGCCTTCGGAAGCTGCAGACCTTGCATTTACGTTCCAACTCCCTGCGGACTATCCCAGTACGTCTGTTCTGGGACTGTCGTAGTCTGGAGTTTCTGGATTTGAGCACAAATCGTTTGCGAAGTTTGGCTCGAAATGGATTTGCAGGATTAATCAAACTGAAAGAGCTTCACCTAGAGCACAACCAGCTGACAAAGATTAATTTTGCTCATTTCCTCCGGCTAAGCAGTCTGCACACGCTCTTCTTACAATGGAACAAAATTAGCAACTTGACATGTGGGATGGAGTGGACCTGGAGCACTTTAGAAAAGCTAGATCTGTCTGGAAATGAAATCAAAGCCATCGACTTGACAGTATTTGAAACGATGCCTAATCTTAAAATACTCCTCATGGATAACAACAAGTTAAACAGTCTTGATTCCAAGATCTTAAGCTCCCTAAGATCCCTCACAACTGTGGGCCTCTCAGGCAACCTATGGGAATGCAGCCCCCGAATATGTGCTCTGGCCTCCTGGTTAGGCAGTTTCCAAGGTCGGTGGGAGCATTCCATCCTATGCCACAGCCCTGACCACACCCAAGGAGAGGATATTCTAGATGCAGTCCATGGATTTCAGCTCTGCTGGAATTTATCAACCACTGTTACTGCCATGGCTACAACTTACAGAGATCCAACCACTGAATATACAAAAAGAATAAGCTCATCAAGTTACCATGTGGGAGACAAAGAAATCCCAACTACTGCAGGCATAGCAGTTACTACAGAGGAACACTTTCCTGAACCAGACAATGCCATCTTTACTCAGAGAGTAATTACAGGAACAATGGCTTTATTGTTTTCTTTCTTTTTTATTATTTTTATAGTGTTTATCTCCAGGAAGTGCTGCCCTCCCACTTTAAGAAGAATTAGACAGTGCTCAATGATTCAGAACCACAGGCAGCTCCGATCCCAAACACGACTCCATATGTCAAACATGTCAGACCAAGGACCGTATAATGAGTATGAACCCACCCATGAAGGACCCTTCATCATCATTAATGGTTATGGACAGTGCAAGTGTCAGCAGCTGCCATACAAAGAATGTGAAGTATAATATCTACTCGTCATCAAAAATCACATCAGATAAGTAACCTATTTTACATAGTAGGGGATAAATACATTATCTAATTTTTACCATTGGTGACATTAAGCCAAACCAAGTGGAGACTTAGTTTTTCAAGTGTTAAAGTATTTTTAATTTTTTTAATGAAACCATATTTTAAGTGTTAAATGAAGTAATGCTCACATTAATTTGCATTCTTGTTGGAAAGTCTAAAATGCTTCAAAATAAGACATTTCATGTATGTAATTATATATTATTGTGTGCAAACATTTATACTAAGGTCTCCATATGCTATGTTTTTCTACTGAAAACAGTTTGGGGAGAAGCTATTGAACAAAAACAGATATGGATCAATACCTGTTTGATCATTGCTCTACACCCAATATATCAACTGGCTTTCTGCTTAAAAAGAGTCAGCAAAGTTCTCTTGTATGATAATTTGGTTATTTACTATTACATATCTATAATCTGCCAGCGTGAGAAGTAGATGTACATGTATGCTAAAGGCTGATAAATATTAAACACTCTCTTCTTCCAGAGATTTACCACCACCCCCACACACACACCCTGGGCTAGAAGATATCAAGGTCCACATCACAAAATCAAAATTCTTTATGTAACTCTAATAATCTGAAATAATTCTTTAACATATTTAAACAGTAAGTGAATCCAACTGATTGTAAAAAGGCCTCATTACAATGAAATCAATACTGAATAATTACAAAGACTGATCATATATCTTTAGTCTGACTTGTAATAGACATGTTGATTTTTGTGGCATTTTGACTATTTTTAAATGTATTAAATTGCCATTTTACTGATTAACTTACTAAGTCCTTTATTTACATTTGTAAAGGGTTAGAAATTATTTGAGAAAAGATAAACTGAGGCAATTAAACAATCCTAACATGTTCAATCAAGTTTAGGAAATACCCCTCTAAAAGTTATCTATCATCTCCCACTCCTGTCATGTTTAAATAAGCCTTGACAAAGAGTTTTAAGCTTCTATCTTTAAATCTTTAAACCTCAAAGAGACAAATTAAAAATAATTGGGTAGCAAAAGTCATGACACCGATTATTATAAAGGATCCATAAAAAATTACTTTATAAAACTGATTTTTCCCTTTCAATAAAAATACGCATTCAGATTGTGTGATTCCTTTTGAGGCAGGACCAACATATCACTGAGGTGACTCTTATGGTGCAACACTTGACGTGCTTATACTGCCACACAGCAGTAACTGGCAGGCAGCACAGAGGTGAAGGGATGAAGAGCAAAGAATGATTTGGAAACCTGATTCTCAGGTTAGCTGAACTTTCTGGGCAACTAAATTATATATAATCTACACCAAACAAGCAAGGTCCAGGGATCTGCACTGGAAACCAACCAGAGAGAGCCTTTCCAGAATAGATATAAATATTGCATAATAATACAATGATGCCACATTTTTCATGCAAGAAAGAACCATGAGTGTTCAATTTCTTCAATAATGATTTCCATCGAGAAACTATGACATATTTGGGATTTAGACACACAATTCTTACATATTTTCCCCCATAAAAGAAGATTCTACATATGTGGTACAACTATGATGGTAGAGCATTATTTGATTTTAGAAGACTAGGCATTTTTACAACTGTCACTTACTGTATGTGAAAAAAGGCATAAATCCTTAGAGGAAATCACTACCATAAAAAAGAGAGACATCTTTCCTTAACATGTCCCTTAATATTATATCCTTTATTTGGGGTGTATTTTCTTTCTAGAAAAATGAAAACATGTTATCACTCTAGTTTAACCAGTAAGACTTAATTGTAGTTTTTCTCCTTTAATACCAAAAAGGGTAACTACACCTCTCTCTCTCCCTCCCTCCCTCTCAATATATATATATATATATATATGATATATATATCATATATACACACACACATATATATGTATGTATATATATATATATATCACTTTCTAAAGACAAGATCACAAATTATGGTTAAAAATGCTCTCTACAGGTTTAAGGGAGAGTAATTAGTTTGGCAAATCCTCAGCCTTGTTCAGTTGATCTTGAGTGGTGAGCATTTCATCTCTTATTAAAACAGATTTGGGGCTTGCCTAGACAGAAACAGATGCTAATTTTCAAGCATAAAGCATAGTGCACTACTTTCCCACAATGGGGCTAGAATCGGAAGCTCCCATAATGAGAGGCCCTCAGTGAGCAGAAATTTACCAACCCATCTTTTAGGTTGACCACTGCCATTTGTCAGGTGATAGATAGCTTGTCACCTGAGGATACAGCTCTGAGGATACAGGATTCCATCAACCTGAAAGATAGGAGTACTCTGCATAACTCTGCCCAAAATTAATTCAACTGTGAATATGAGGATAAGAAATATTCTCTTCCTTCTATGATGGGAATCTCTATATTAATCCTAAAGGAGACAAACTGGCAAACTCCTTATGTATGTGGAAAGCATGGTGTTTAGTAATTCAGAGGAAGAGCATTGCCAAGGCCACCAAGGAATACTTTTCTCACATAGAGTATATGTGTGTATATGTATATACATATATATACATATATATACATATATATTCCGTGTTTTTGGTAATGTTTGCTGAGAAAAATGACAATATGAACTAGTAATTTTTCCTTTCATCCTCCGCACAAATTTCCTTTTAATTGCCTTCAGAAAGCAGGTTATATTTCATAGTTGTCTATTTGTGACTCGGTATCAACACATGGTTGAAAATGAGACTTAAATACCTGTGCTGCCTTTACCAACTGGCCAGGGTAGAAGCTCACCACAGCAACACTGCAGATTCTAGTCACAATGTCAGGCTTTTGAGTTTTTTTTGGTGGGGTTATTCTCTTTGTCACTCTCCTCCTCATCTCCCACACCCATTTTCAAAATTAGAAGAAAATAACTATTAAGAACCAGGAAAATAATCTCTCTGGAAAAAGGAAAGCAAAAGATGACTATGATACCATATCTATGTACGAAGCAAGAATGATTTTACAATTGTTTCTACTCATATCTATAGCTTGCCAGGAAATACAAAAGACAGTGGGAGTTAGTAAATTTGCAAATCCACACCCAACTGAGAATGTTCAGTGCCAGCATCAAAAAGCAAGTACATTAATTTTTAAGCCAAAACTACATACTAACAAATGTAATTTCTGATGTGTCTGTTAATTCCTGTACCAACTGAATGAATGGAACTGAATGGACTTCGCAACTCGACTTAATAACTACTAAAATCCAACTGCTTATTCTAATTGCTAGTTACCAAAAAGTAGACTCCATCTTCCTAATAAAAATGAACCCTGTTACAGCATTAGATCTGAGTCCTAATTTTCATACTTCCCACACAGAGCTGGGAAGGGAGGGGAAGTATATAAAATCTTCCTACCTCTCTGGTATCAACATCAATTTTTAACAGCTAAATTACATGACAGTTTTCCTAATACAACAGAAAGTCCCCAAAGTGTGTTTGGGGACACACTTCTCATATCTTATTGGTTAAAGTGAGACAGAAAAGAAGAAGACAAAGAAAAAAAGGCAATTAGGTCATTTATAGAAATTTAAATATTTCTCTGTCTAACCAGGGGCAAATGATAGCTATTTGAATATGGCCAAAAACAAACAGAAAATCAGTTTAAGCCTTTGTTCTACTATGGCAAACATTTGGAAACTTCTGCAGCCTTTTAACTAACCTTTTCTTGAATTAAAAAAAAAATAGTCTGATATATGGAATGTTTGGTGAATCTATCAACACTGAGACTGGAAACTCAAAGTACAGTCCAAACATATTGTATCCAGTCACCCTTAAGAGCCATTTTCTGTGGGGTGGGAGGTGGGGTGGGGTGGGAAGGAAATACTACTATATAGGGTGTCTTGGGAGGGGGGAGGGTAATAAAGTACAGTGTACAAGAAAGTTTGTTATTAAAATTGTGTATACTGTAAAAAGTGGATGTCTCTCTTCTTTCAGAACTTCCCTGATAACTTGTCAATGTGAACATGTGAAACTTGAAAAGCCATTTATGATAGATAAGAAATCTTAAATAAAAAGTTGTTTTGTACCATGTCCCTTCTACAATGCCAAATATGTAAGCTGTAAAAAGGACAACTAATCATCACCTGTCTTTTATTATTCACGGACAGGTTAATTATGCTAGGAAAGTAAAGATTAAAAGAGGCACAAAATATGTGGAATAAGAAACTGTTTTTTCTATTGAATCCTAAAAACAACTGAACAGAAGGTGGGGTTCAGACTTTCCCAGTCCTATACAATCGACTACAATCACATCCTGAGAGGGTTCTAAAGGAGGTCCCAGGTCATTGCACCAAGTAAACAGCAACTTGGCCTCTATTTCAGTAATAAGCTGGGATAGATCCTAGCATCACTAGTGCACCACTCCTGGTAAGTTGACAGGTGCTGACCATGCTGGTACCATTAGGCTCTCTACATGACTTATTCTACCTAGATAACAGTTCCATGGGTATGAATAGTAAAAGATTCTTAACTAGTGTTCTTCAGTTGGCATCAATATCTTCAAACCGGATGCTATGCCTGGGCAGCAACTGTCCTAATGTCCAGGAACTGACTGCCAATAAACAGCCACACTTGCCAGGATTTAATTCCTTCTTCTCCAGCCCCATCACAGCACAGAAATATCAAACAAAGGAATAAAGAAAGCCAACCTTTTCCTAAACCCAGGGGTGCTAGGATCAGTGAGTCTAAGAGAGCTCTCACATCAGGATCCTCCACTAAAACCAGTGTAGAGTCAGGAAGCACAGCACACAATTTTACAGCTAAAATCAATGTAGTAGCAGATATATAAGTGATACGGTTTTAAATCACACAAAAGGACCAAATCCCATGCTTTATGTAGTTAGAGACCAAGCTTATTAACATAACTTTTGTTCAATTTAGTCTTGAAAATCTTACATAAAGCTTCACCTCACTTATTGATTGATTGATTGCCGGTTGTGGGGCCTGAATCTGGGCCTGGGCGCTGTCCCTGAGCTCTTCAGCTCAAGGCCAGCACTCTACTACTTGAGCCATAGCACCCTTCCAGCTTTTTCTGATTATGTGGTGCTGAGGAATCTAACACAGGGCCTCATGCAAGCAAGGCAAGCACTCTACCACTGAACCACCTTCCCAGCCCTCACCTCATTTTTTAAAAAATCAGTTATTTGCATTAATTTTACTTGTATGCTCCCAACATTTTCAGGTTCCTCTCAGATATATAATAGATTTATTCAAGGTCTGTTAAAGATTTGTTTTCCCTTTTCTTTAAATATATCTAACCATCTGGGTACAAATCTCCCTTAGACAAAATGCACTACAAAATTTCTTTACAAAGATACAAGAGAAAAAGAGATGAAAGTCGAACCTATTCCAAATCATCTCTCTTTAGCATGAGTTTGACCTATTCCTCACCCACTGAAAGTTTTGTAAACGTTTTTAAGGAATGGATCTGGAACCTTCCCTTTCAATATCTTTTTTTTTTTTAAGGGTCATTAAAAAGCAAGAAATCTTCAAGACAAGTACAATGAGGTATTCTAACCTGCAAAGCACAAAAACTAAATATTTTCTCTCCTCCCAATACAGGCCTAACAACAAAATCCAGCCCAAGGCTTCCTAAGGAGCCCCAGCTAGAAATCCAAAATGAAAGAGCCATCTGTGAACAACTCTGACCCACTGAGGCCATAACTCATCCTTTATTCAGGAATGAGATTTAAAACTGCAGCCTCAGAGGCAATCCCAAAAGCCTTTTACAACTTTCAAGGACTTCACCACCAAAAAGCCAGGAAAGAGATGCAAAGAGTCACAGCTCTTCACAAGAGCTTCACGGCACAGACACTCACGATTGTGTTTAGCATAATAATTTCATCTTTTGAAACTCATATTTGTAATAAAAGTTAACAAAGCTCCAGGCTGCTTTTTCTCCAAAATGATTTTTCTTAAAAAAAAAATAGACATTTGTATTAGCTCGTGTTTCATCACAAGAACCACAAAAAAAAGTTAATGATAAACAAAAACTTGTCATATAAATGTTGTTGAATGGTAGAACACAACCTGGCTTATGTCCAAAATAGGATAAAATATGAAACTAATGTTGTCAAGTACATCGAGGACCATTATTCAGTTCCCAAAATGTCTGGAAATAACATGTTTATCATTTACATAGTAACTAATTCTATACTCAAGGAAACAGAATAACATTCATATATACAGAAACAGCTAAAATGGAATACAAAAAGTTCAAAGCAAGGGTTCTTTTTGTTTGTACCTCACACTGCTGCATCTATTCTCAATCTTTCTAGCTTTGTTCCTAGAGAGGCTGACCTTTATAAACAGCATACCTTGGTGCTCTCAATCTCTGGCTTATGAGATACCATCATCAAGAGGTCCATGGACTAAGCAAAAATCAGAGCCCGTATTTTACAAGTCCCTGCCTGCCTGGCCTGTTAGGCAGAAAGACTGCTTTAGGCTACATTTACCAAAGCAGGGTTCTTAACCCCAAGTGTTCAGGATATGTCTCAGAGAAAGCAATAACATCTAGAAATTAGTACAATGTCATATGTGAATTCCAGCTTTTAGTGAAATCCTAAAGGGTTTTTGATAATCTACTAAAAAAAGGTAATGAAGCCCTGGTAGAGCAATAGTTATCTGTAATATAAAACAATTTGTTCCTAATCAGGATTCCTGGTGGCCAAGGCAAAGAATATAACCAACTGCTTTCATTGATAAACACTGGTTTATCTCATGGGGAAGATATGTAAGTATAAAAGTCTGTGAATTACTTACAAAATGGAGCCCATTATAGACATTTTTAAAAGTCAGATATATTTCTAAGGAATTTCTGGAGAATACACTTACTCTTCATGTCAACTTTTTGTAAGATGCCCATGTGTCCATGCTGCATGCTCTGTGTGATCTACTTTTGTGATCATCCAAGGGTGAAGCTTAGAAAGTCTGCAAGGTTGAATAAGTACAATCTTGAAGAGTAGCTCATTTCCTCATCACTACACTGTTCCCACACACATACCGTAATTCCAGTAAATACAGACTATATTACATTATTCATCTTCTAGACTAGGAGTATAATTTAAAATTAATAACATCTCCCACAGACTGGTGATATAGATTTGTGGTAGAATGAGGAAGAAGGTCAAAGAATGTACAAAGCCTTGCGGTTCAACCCCTCAGTAATGCATTACACTGGAAACAAAGGAAATTATGTTTCATGCCGTATCTTTACTTCTGCTGATAATCATAAATGTTCTCCTTTGGATAAGAACACGTAAGATTCTAACATAGGTCCACACTTTTTTTTCCTTCCAAGACCTGGACTTGAACTCAGTATCTGACACTTCCATTGGCTGGTGCTCTACTACCTTAGTCAAGCCTCAAGCTCCCAAGATTTGTTTTCAAAAAAAAAAGAAAGAAGCTGTATAAGGATACTAATTTCCTAAGAAAAAATAGATAAAGTAAACTAGTCTGACTAGTTATGAGAAATTTAGGTCTCTTAAAACATAAACCTGGCTCATGCCTGTAATTCTAGATACTGAGGAGGCTGAGATCAAAGGATCATCCTGGGGGTTACAAGTCAGCCAGGGAAAGAAAGTCCATGAGACTCTTATCTTCCATTAATCACCAAGAAATCCAAAATAGTAAAGCAGGGGGCTAGGAAGGTGGCTCACTGATAGAGTGCTTGCCTTGCTTGCATGAGGCCCTGGGTTAGATTCCTCAGCACAACATAAGCAGAAAAGGCCGGATGTGGCGCTGTGGCTCAAGTGGTAGAGTGCTAGCCTTGAGCTGAAGACCTAAGGAACAGACCCAAGGACCAGAGTTCAGGCCCCATGACTGGCACCAAAAAAAAAAAAAAAGTGGTAGAGCACTGCCAAGGCCCCAAGTTCAAGCCCCACAACTCGGAAGTTGTGTGTGTGTGTGTGTGTGTGTATATATATATATATATATATATATATATACACACACACACACACACACACACATATGTATATATAAAAAGAGATATATGTGTGTGTTAATCATGTCATTGCCATGACACAGTAGTTGAGAAAACAATTTAAAGTAAGAGGATTTATTTTGGTTTGTGGTTTCAGAAGCTTTGCTCCTTGCTTGTTGTCTAGCTCCACTGCTATAGGCCTGTGGTGAAACAGAACATCATAGTGAAGGCAGTATATGTCAGAGGAGGCTGCTGGACTCATAGCCAAGTGTTACGGGCAGGATATGAAGAGTGTATCCCTCCCCAGTGACCTTTAACTAGCCCTCATATCTTTGTTTCTACCATTTCCCAATAATACCATTAAATTATGAATTCATGAGTTACAGTCCTCATGATACAATCATCTCCCAATCAGTTAGGAACCAAATATTCAACATGAGACTTGGGGGGGAAGGGACTCATTTCCAAACCATAACACTACCACCCAAGAAACTACAAATAAACACACCAGTTAAGAGGTCTGGTCTACATTTAAACCTATGATTTGATAATTCCTTCAACCTCAGTATGCCTTGGGTCTTTCATCCCTAAAACAAGCCTCTGTAGCAACCCGATTTACTTACGTACTAATTCCTAAGGCTTGCATGTAGTAAATGCTAAAAAATATTTGCTGCTTTTCATAAGCACCATGCAGAGTACTAAATGCTACAGCTCCTCCAGTACAAAATGTAATCACATTAAAATCATGTTAGACACATGTATTACTTCTAAAATTTTCTACTTTTATCTAGACTTTCTTCTCTCGTTATGTTAATATGAAGTATCCAAAATGAAGGTTGGTAATTAACCAGAGCTCTCAGTAAGCTTCCACTGTCTGGTTACACTTTTCACATCTAATATTGACATAAAACTGACCACATTATCTTACAGTCAAAACAATCTGCTTTGCAAAAATGCATTATAACCTTAGACATGACATTACACTGGTTTGGTTTCTAGAATTAAAGCTACATTCCTAAAAATTTAGAATCCTTCCGATTTCCTTCTGGGTAAGGTAATTGATGCCACTTAAATTACATAGAATAACATTGTCCATGATCATAAATGGGTATGTTTTTCAAATGCAATAAATAATTTCATTGATGTTTTCAAGTCTCTGACAATCCTACTTAGAATAAACTATATACTTTGAAATAAGGATCAATACTGTGTACATTTTTGCATATACATTAAGTCTAACATAGCTAATTTAAGAAGTAGCCCTTTCCGGACTGGAGGTATGGCTCAGAACCTAGTAGGTATGAGGCCCTTAGTTCAAATCCCAGTACCAGAAACAAACAAACAAGAAGCAGTCCTTTCCATTATGGAGATTCTGGTACCAAGGAAAAATTGCCAGGATTATTGAGGAAATTGGGGGGGGGGGGGGCGAGATAAGAAATTAAAACCAAAAGGATTAATCTGGGTTTAGAGGTGTTGCTCAAGTAGTAGAGCATCAGCCAATGGGCGAAAGCATAAGATACCGCAAAAAAAAAAAGGGGGTGGCGTGGTTAATTAGTCCAGTGCACTTGTTAGGGTATGTTTTGCAATGGCTGGGCTATGATCTTTCTTATTACCAAAATCTCTACTCAATATAAAGCTTGCTCAGAATTAGTCTATTAGAATGGCATACACACTTTATTTTTTAAAATCAGATCCTGTAGCTCTTACAGCCAAGATTTTCCAAGAACTTCTTTCTCCACATTGTATTTCCATAATCATGAAATTCAACAAGACTAGCTTATCTGTCATTCACACCTTCTGTCCACTTTACCTACATCTTTTTACTCTCAACTTCCTACCTGCTTTACCTGATGGAATCTCTAAAATGTCAGCAAGTTATAGTATGTCAGCTGCTAGGCACCCGCCTTACCTTCAAGAATATATCTAAATTAACATAGCACCCTCTCACTCTACAAAACAAAGTTATGAGTCAGGTGCAAACCAATCCACACAGTTTGGTGAAGGTAATCATAAATACACTGCGTTATCATCTCTTCACACAGATCCAAATATAAAATGTTTATTCATTTACTTTCACTTTCAAAGCCTAGGCATACTGGCCATTTAATATGTATGGCTTGCTGTTAATATTCAGCATTTACTCGGCAGCTCTCTGATCAAATAAAATCCCCAACACAACTTTGATATGAACTGTTATTTTGCATTGAGTAAATGTGGCTATTATAGAAATGTACAATTTTGGGGGTAATGATATGAAGTAATACTTACTTCCTTTACCTATGCCCTAAAATTTCACTCTATTTTTGTCAAGATTTTTGTTTGTTTTTGTTTTTTGGGGGGTGGAGGGTCCGGTCGTGGGGCCTGAACTCTGGGCCTGGGCACTGTCCCTCAGCTCTTCAGCTCAAGGCTAGCACTCTACCACTTGAGTTACAGCGCCACTTCTGGCTTTTTTCTTTTTTGCTTATGTGGTGCTGAGGAATCGAATCCAGGGTCTCAAGCATGCAAGGCAAGAACTCTACCACTGAGCCACCTTCCCAGCCCTTTTGTTAAGATTTTATACAGCCAAAAAAACACTGGCCTTTTATGTGGAGTTATGCTCTGCTATGGTCTGTGCTTTAAATAAGAAAAAAAGACATGAGGATCAGTAACTATTTCATACTAGAACTGCATATATTAAGAATCTACAATCCTCAACACACATCTGCAAGTTAAGTCTGGTTTGCTACATTACCACATCTTCTCTTGATAATCCCTTCAGGCCACCACGGGACAAAACTGCTAATACTTGCTATCAACTTCCAACTAATAGTGTCCATTTAATCACTAAGTTAAAACTGCCAACATAAAATTTATCTATTACTCTCTGTAAGAAGCTAATAGTAGTACATGGTCAGGATTTTTTATCCTTTTGGTATAGCAATCTTGAAGTGTCAGAAGAAATCACAGCACTTGGGAGGCTGAGGCAGAAGGATCATGAAACCCTGTCTCAAAAAAAAAAAAGAAAAGAAAAAGGTAGTACAGTGCTCAAGTGACAGTCATTTAGACACCAATCTAAGCTCTCTTAAAATTAGATGTGAGTTGAATCAAAAGACAAACTGTCACAGGGCTTATATAAAGCCTAGTTACATTCTCATCAAATCAATTTAGAAGTTATCACATACATAACATAGAAGGACAAAGTTGCAGGCATTGGTGGCTCATGCTTGTAATCCTAGTTACTCAGCTGGCTAATATCTGAGGATCATGATTTGAAGCCAGTCCAGTCAGACAAGTCTATGAGACTCTTCTCTTCAACTAACCACCAAAAAGAAAAAAACAGAGCTGTGACCCTATTATAAGCCTAAAACAAGACCACCAAACCAACAAAAGAATGGGTATAAATGAAAAACAAGCTCACAGATCCACACTTACTCCTAAATTGGTCTAAGGAATACTTGTTTACTCACAATGAGGTTTGATCACTATGTTGCCTTGGCCATCTAAGTAACATTCACCAGGCCTAACAAATCTGTAATCTTTAAACAACATCAAATAGTAGTCACCATTAAAAAGGGGGGGAGGGGGTCTGCTTGCCTCACATGCATGAGGCCCTGGGTTCGATTCCTCAGCACCACATAAACAGAAAAAGCTGGAAGTGGCATTGTGGCTCAAGTAGTAGAGCACTAGCCTTGAGATGAAGAGCCTGAGGGACAGTGCCCAGGCCAAGTTCAAGCCCCATGACAGACGGACAGATGGACAAATGAATGAAAGATGGAAGGAAGGAAGGAAGGAAGGAAGGAAGGAAGGAAGGAAGGAAGGAAGGAAGGAAGGAAGGAAGGAAGGAAGGAAGGAAGGAAGGAAGGAAGGAAGGAAGGAAGGAAGGGAAAAAAAAGAAAAGGTAAGACTCAAAAGGTAGATTCAAAGCCACTCGAACAAAATTGAATTGGAAAGCTAATGGTAATATGGCTAGCTTCATTTGTAAAAATAATATGAAACATTATGTATCAAATATTTTAATTAAAAAATCTACAATTGCTTTAGAAAAAAACACAATAACCAGTCTATGATTCATCAAACCTGAGTATGTTCTCCATGCTTTAGTAGGTGCTAGAGATAACACTAGCCAATGAAGTCAATATATTAAACTAAAAAACCAATGAGACCATGAGATAGACAATCAGAAAAGTAGGCTTTAATTCTGGAGGATATATACTAATTACAAGACAGTCAAATATCTATTCAAAAAACCAAAGGACTAAGACTTAATATGATTTTCTCTATCTTAACAGAAGGAAGGGGTTAAAAGATATATGCATTGACCAAAATTCATAGTACAAGGATTTTATAGTCAGGCACAATGGCTCAGGCCTATAAATCTCCTGGAAGGTGGTAATTAGAAGGATCATTGTTCAAGGCCAGATTGGACAAAAAGTTCATGAAACCTTGCATGTGACATCCCAACTACACATGAAATGTAAATAGTAGGATCATAGTCCAGGCCAGCCTGGCATACATGGGGCTGGAGGCATGGCTCAGGGGGTAGAGTATATGCCTAGTACACATAAAACCCAGTATTGGGGTTGGTAGCATGGTTCAGTTGATAGAGCAACTGAACCAAGTTCAAGTCTCAATCTCAGGCCTAAAAAATAAAAATAAAGCCCAGTACTGTCTCCCTCCCTGTGCATCCACCCCAAAAAACTCTAGTAACAACGTAAGTTACAGAGTTTAGAATTTGAAATGCATCAAAACAGTAATATGGACACAGGATTGAATGAAAGTACTAAATTTAACAAATTGTTAAACAGACTCAAGAAAGTGAGTAGGTGAGTAGGTATGTATGCACAGTTCCTACTGAGAAAATTTTCATAATACTGGTAGCTAGAAATTTTTCAATTATAATTTATGATACTGGGAATCTAACATGCTATCCTTTTTCTGTCAGACATACAGTATTGCATGGTGGTCAGTGAGTTCAAGGCTGGGTTCAAAGTGTAGTAAGTAACTCCACTTACTAGCTATGTAGCCTTATACAGGAAATGAGCTAGTGTTGAGGAGTGAAAAGTGGGAGAAAATGAGGGAGAAAGTAATACTGTTAAAAAAGAAATGTACTTATTACCTTACTTACGTTAACTGTAACCCCCTGCTCATCACCTTTTCAATAAAGATTTTTAAAACACACACAGTACAAATTCAGTTGTTAATGAGTAAATGGATTGTCTATAAAGCAGTTACAGTTTCTGGCAGACAGTGAACACTAAAGAATGAGTTCTTCTGTTGTTTTTATGCTATTATTACTAATTGTTCTTAAGTAATTCAACAAGTGTTTCTTCAATTTCTACTACACACACATTAACATACAAGATGCTAAGAGGTTATGTCCTTTCCATCAGGAAAATGACCTAGCAGTTTCAGTGGAGATAAAAGCTAAAACTAATATGCAAGAATAAACCCAAAAATGTGGATTCAATAATTACATCCAGATTACTAATGCTTAGAAAACAGGAAAGGCACTTACAAATGTAGTAGCAAAGTCAACCTTGAATTGAATAATATGGTAGTATGAGCCCCTACTAATAGGACAGATGGCTCCTAACAACTCATGGATTGGTCAACAGCAGGTCCAAATGACAGGGAGCATTCCTTTGGGAAGTAAGCTTAACAGGTTTCAGAGATAGCTGGGATGTGCATATCAAAGTGATTTAGAAAGATATATTCTGGAAAGATTTTTAGAAATTTAGGTATTTAGAAAGGTATTTTCTCATTTTATAAAGAAAAACAAATCTAACTTCCATTATCATAAAAGGGCTGTTAAAGGAGATAGATACAGAAGAGAGTCTTTAGGATAGGCAAATAATCAATAATCAATTTCTTTTCAATGCTGAAAAGAAATTGGAAGCAGGTTGAAGCAAAAGGGAGAAAATATTCAGATAGAGATAGAACATGTTTATTTCAGACTGTAAAAGTGTGAATATATGCTATTATGGATGTATGTATATACCCATGTATGTGCGTGTGCGAGCGCGCACGCCCATAAACACACACATATTCAAGTCTCTAAGATAAAACTCTCAAAGATGCTTCCTATTTACAGTTTTCAAATCTCAATGAAGACATCCTTGTATGGATTAAGCCCAGAAAAAGCAAAATAAATTTCTACTTAAGAAACAATAGGCCACTGACAAAGGAAAAGCTTTAACTTGGGTCCCAATCACCTTAATAAAATCTACCTCTTTTTCTTATCTTAATCATTTACTTATATGTTAACAATATAAATTTTCAAGTTTCTAGAACAATATCTGACTTCCTAACATGGTACAAATATTAAACAGAAATGCAAAAGTACTGTAGTGACAAACCTGTCAATTTTACTTTCTCACATACTACAAAAGAATCTTATTTTAAAGTTTATTTTCACTGTTAGAAATCTCAATGGCACTACTAGATGTGTTAAAACCTGTGTGGCAATTCTAATAAGAACTCCAAGCCTTTACCCACCTCTCATCTAAATAACAGAAATTGAAGATGAGATAGGACATCTCAAAGGTTACCCTTCAAAATAGCAACAAGGTCATGACTATTACTTAGGAGGCTCAGATCTAAGGATTGTAGTTTGGGACCAACCAGAGAAAAGGAGGAGTCCATGAGACTCTTATCTACAATTAACAACTAAAAAGTTGGAAGTGGGGCTGTGGCTTTTATCCTTAAGCAAAAAAGCTCAGGAAAGCACCCAGGACATGAGTTCATATCCATAGCACACAGGCACGCACACACACAAGCCTCACAAGTTTCAGGGTTTCACAATTGCTTCATTCCCATGGGAAGAATGCAGTATAATATTCAATGCATATCCTATGAAATTAGGAAAATTAAGGGGAGCAGTAGATTTGGGAGGGAGAGAACAATGCATCAATCAAGATACATTGTACTTATAAACTAATACACTGAATGATAACCCCTTTATACAACTAAAGATAGTTTTTTAAAAAAGAGTAAGGAAAGCAAAAGGGAAAGGAAAAAAAGAAAGGAAAATCTTTTATCTATATGAAAAAAAAAAATCTTCATTGCCTACCCAAATTCCAACGCCCATGTCTCTACCTTCTTCTTTATTATCAAATGCTTTCTTATTCTTTAGTTTCAGAAGTCACAATTATTATTCTTCAATGTCACAAATAAGAAAATATTGTTCTCTTTCCACATTTTCAGCACAATTAAGCCTTGACAATTCCAGCTTCTATGCAACCTTTGAAAATTTTAAGATGACCAGATAGTAA
This sequence comes from Dipodomys merriami, assembly GCF_024711535.1. Taxonomy (NCBI): domain Eukaryota; kingdom Metazoa; phylum Chordata; class Mammalia; order Rodentia; family Heteromyidae; genus Dipodomys; species Dipodomys merriami. The sequence continues at coordinate 6,087,055 of NW_027204159.1, read as the reverse complement.
GATTTTATTGTAATTTTTATTTAATCAATCCAGATTGGAACCATCTAACACAAGAGATACCCATTCTGCTCTGTTAAGAAAGTGGCAGATTATTACAGACTTTTCCTTACTTACCAAATACTGCAGGAAGTATGAGCTCCACAAACACCCTCAGGCAATGGTGAGTAAGCACAAGGATGAAATAGCATTCCAAGCTACATAGCAACTGTCCTCTCCCCCAGCAAAAGGAGGACAATTGATCAAAATAAAAATTTTTAGGGAACAGGCAGAAAATCAACCCAGCCAGCATGTGCTTCATTTTGTTCTACGGTCAATTTGTAGTTTCTCACATCCATAACTATATTTATGTATATATAGGAGATATAAGAGCTAGCTGGTTCTCTTGCTTGGTGAAAGTATGATGGTTACAAGGAGGTAAAAGATTTCTACAATAAAAATTATAAAACCCTGTGGAAAGAAATTGGAGACTAGAAGATGGAAAGCCACCACCACCACCCCCTATGCTCAGAAATTGGTAGAATGTTGTAGAAATAGCCAATCTACAAATTCAACACAATATCCATGAAAATCCCAATATCATTGTTTGCAAATACAAAAATCAATCCAAATATTCATATGGCGGCATAAAAGAGCTCAAATAGCCCCCCTCCTCTCCCCGCCCCCCCCCAAAAGGAGGTATCACAATATGAAACTTCAAACTAAACTACAGAATCAAATTGAGCATTGGTGGCTCACTCCTACATAATGCTAGCTACTCAAAGGCTGAGATTTAAGGATCTAAAGATATCAGTTCAAATCCAGCCCAGGCAGAAAAGTCCATGAAACTCTTATTGCAAATTAACCACCAAAAATATGGAAGTTATGGAGCTGGGGCTCAAGTCATAGGAAACTAGCTTTAAGGAGAAAAAAAAATACCAGGAACAGCACCAAAGCCCTGAGTTCAAGCCCCAGGACTGGCACAAAATTAATTAAGCCATATGATTTTTAACAAAAGCTTAGTGTATGTTAACAAAAACATACACTAGCAAAATCCTTTTCAAAAAATATTGCCAGAAGAACTCACAATATACAAATAAATCAAAGATCTAAATTAACATCTGAAGCTACTACAGGAAAAGTATGGAAGATACAGACAAGGCCAAGAATCATCAGCTACCAGTAAAAAACCCCAAAGATAGAAGGAGGAAGACTCCTGAAGTTGTATGGCAGAGATCATCATGATAAAAATTGCCTTGAGTTGTCTACTCAACATTTTTCTTCTTAAATTGCAGTGGCTAATTTTTATTATAATGTTAAATAATGCTCAGTAACCTGTAAAATTCTTCCTTTCTCTACCTTCCTTGTTTTATTCCTTCCTTTTCCTTTTTTTTTTTTTTTTAAGCCAGTGCTGGGCTTGAACACAAGGCCTCATACTTACTAGGCTTTCTTGCTCTATGCTGGTGCTCTAACACTCCAATCATATTTCCAACTTGGCTTTTTGCTGGTTAACTGGAGATGAGAGTCTGTCAAGAGTTTTCTGCCAAAACTGGCTTGAAATCACAACCTCCTGCACAGCTAGGTGTGAGCCAATGATACTCAGCTCAAATATAAAATTATTTTTGCATGGCTAAAGTTAAAGGTCCAATAATATTAACAGAAACTACTAACAGTCACTGAAAATTTTGTTATTAATTATTTGTTAAATATTAGTATCCTCGGTATTGTAAAGAATAGTATCTAACAAGGTACTCTTAATCTGACTTGACTGAAAAACAATTAAAACAAGACAATGATTACATTCTAGACATGCTTTATAGAGCTTATTGCAATAAGGAACTAACTACACAATAATGCCATGAGCAAAAACAAGAATAGAGGCACGGGGATTAAATATCTATAATAAAGAAGCAGACAAGCAAAAAAAAAAAAAAAAAAAAAAGATGAGAAATAGCTTTCTTAGAAAGAAAACAAAGGGAAACAAAAGGAGTTGGACAAAAGAGACAATGTAGAATAAGATTCAGTGGCCATAACAGCAAAATAAATGCTAGGGGAAAGACAAAAGTGGGCAGAAATCAGAAATCAGTAAATTATAGTAAAGACTGCCAAATAATATAACACAATTTAAGGTAAAAAAAAAAAAAATCAGAACTGGCAGGGGATGTGGCTTAGTGGCAAAGTGCATACCTAACATACATGAGGCCCTCAGTTCTATTTCTTGGTACCACATCAACAATAAATAACTAAAATAAATATAAGGAAAAATAACCATTAAAAAGAAATCAGAAAAATCTTTAACCCATTTACATATGTGGCATTTACGCCATGTGTTAAAGTATAACTGGTGTAGAAATTATAAATAAACTACTAAGTCAGATATCAAGGGCTCCCATCAGTACTCTTTGTGCCGCTGAAGACACAAAGACAACGTGTGAAATGCTCTCATATTATTCTTAGTTTTTGGTATCATTTCTGAAGCAGTAACTTCTAATCCAACAAGCATATGTTATCCACAGATAACATCAGAAGGCAAACTTCATATTTTGCAAGTAAAGAATGATGATAATCACCTAGCCTAAATGTCTTACTTCCAAGTCAGTTCACCATAACTAAGGATCTGTCCTAAAAAGAAATTCTCTCCAGTCTTTTTAGAGCTCTAGAGAGACCCAATCTAATATTAAAAGGAAAGAACTCTTCTAAATTTCAAAATGCCTGTCCCACTGCCTTTTTTAATCATATACAAAATCTAAACTTGTTTTTTGCTAATTATTCAACCAGCTCAAGAATATAAGTACTCTGAATAATAAAACCCTTATTTAGAAACAGCTTCTCTTCTAGCATGAGAGATTCTTTAAAATAATAAGCTAATAAAGAAATATAAATACAACTTATAGAAAACAAGCAAGAGAAACACATGTAGTTACACTATTCAAATAGAAAAGTCAATTTCAAATGCAATCCAAATAAATCAAAAAGGAATGGGAATGAATAATGAAGAGATTTCACACAGAGATGCCTATCTAAAACTCAATTCAGAGAAGGAACGTTGATAATCATAGCCTTGCTTCCTCCTGCCAGAAGTATATCAGACCCAAGCAAAATGTATACTTCAATAGTAAAGAACATAATATGAATCTGGGAATAAGGCCACCAACTTCAGGCAAGACAATTAAGACAAAGAGCAATAAAATAACCTTTGCAACCATCAATAAGGGACATAATTGCCAAAATTAATATAGTCTTTAGCCATTATTACCAGAAAACAAATAAAAAAGAGAAAATTCCCCAAGTATATCTATTACTGAAAGAAAAAAGAAAGAAAATAGGAGAAAATAAACTCTTTTACTCTACAGAATGATGAATGCATTTTTTCTACAAAATAAAAAATAATAACTGGAAATTAAGATAGCTTTAAAAAGGAGAGGAACTGAATTTGAACCATTCAATTATAAAGTAAATGATTAGTCATACTACTAATGGCAGTAGCATGGTGCTGTTTAATGCCCTCACAATTATGACACATACACAGGCACTGTCATTATCCCCTGTTCCTAGCTGTGGCCAAAGATTTGAGCAATTTTAGGTAATTTTTCACATATAGTGTGGTTGTCAAATATTAGAACAATTCTTCACAAAAAATCCCTCGAACAACAACAATGCATCGCTTACATGTACTACTAAAAATGTAGTTCAAACATTTCTGAAAAAGAAAGCCTCAAATTTGGGAGATTTGATTATCTCAGAAACAAGACCACTTGCAAAGAGATTTTCAAATAGAAAAGCTACCTGATTTATCTAAAGAAACAGAGGTAACAGTAAGCATCTCTGCCAATTCAGAACAAGAGATATATTTACTCTGTACAATTGTTACTGTTTTCAGCTTTTACCTCCAGTTCCTCACTCCCAAATAAAGAAATACCAACTTCATTCTTATCTAGCTCCAAGTAGCAGTAACAGCAGCACTAGAAAGAAGCTGCCCAAATGTAGACTTACTTGAGGCAGTGAAATATATTCTCTGCCCTGAGCATCAAATTAGAGATATCCTCCCACAAAATAACCCTCATTAGCACCCTACCCACACTGATCTGAGAGTGACTATCTCTACCAAACTTATCTTTCCCACTTTCTGCCACAGTGTATGAAAAATCACAATCAAGTTTCTCTTCTCGAAAAAAAAGAGAAGAGAAGAGAAGAGAAGAGAAGAGAAGAGAAGAGAAGAGAAGAGAAGAGAAGAGAAGAGAAGAGAAGAGAAGAGAAGAGAAGAGAAGAAAACAAATATCCTCAAATAAAGCAACAATAAAAAGTGTGGAAAGGCATTATATTTGACTTTTTCAACTGACACTTTGACAAAGAAATGATGACAGCTTTAAAAAGAAATGTCAGTTTTTCCCTAATTGCAGGAATAGCTTAAAATAATTTTTGAAAATTTATTCTCTTATGAATCTGGTTTTGGTGCCTGTCATAGTTTGGTCTAGTTGCAAACACCCATGGATACAAGTGTCAAAGCATAGAACAAGTTAACATTAATGGGGGAAAAAAGAACTAATTATGGTTAATTTGACTTCTCGTCAGTGACTATACTTTTATATTATGTACACAGAGTAGTGAGGCTCATTTTCTGCTTATAAATTTGTTGCCAAGCATCTACAAGGGAACTGAAGAAACTTTTGTGATTAAACCCTTAGGATTATTTAATGTTATATAGAGTGAAGCTGCCAAACCTGACCTATACATCACCAAAGAAGAGTTTGTTTGACACACATGCAGCTTAGTTCTCCTTGCAGCACCAAACATCACTGGAAATTTATACTACTGAACTACAACTATCCACAGAAGAAAAAAAGAGTGAAATTGTGATGTGATGTAATTGATGTTGCATAAACAAACCACTTTACTAAAATACCTCTGATACATCTTTTATGCAAGTTCTTTAAGTAAGTTCAAATAAAGTTAAGATGCCACTATAAAGCAAATTTCCTTTTAAACCGCAAGAATTTCTCTGAATACACACACACACAAACTAGATTATATATTATCTATCATTAAGTGGACTCTGAGTCAGGCACAGTGAGTCAAGCCTGTAATCCTAGCTACTTCAGAGGCAAAGAAGGGAACAGGAAGGTGAGAGTTCAAGGAACTCTATACCTCAGCTAATGGCCAGTGTAGTGGTGTGTGTTGTCATCCCCAACAAGGTGGGGAGGCACAAGTAGGAGGCTTGATTTGTATATCCAAGCTTCCCTGGACATAAAAGAAGACCCTATCTCAAAATAACCAATGCAGCTGAGCACCAGTAGCTCATGCTGTAATCCTAGCTACTCAGGAGGCTGAGATCTGAGGACCGTGATTCAAAGCCAGTCCAAGGTCAGTCTTAACTACCAAAAAAGCTAAATGAAGCTCTTGCTCAAGTGGTAGAAAGCTAGCCTTGAGCAAAAAGCTGAGGGACAGTGCCCAAGCCAAGAGTACAAGGCCCCAGGGCTGGTATGTATGTATAACCAACCAATCAATGCAAAAAGGAGGTTGGGTTCATAGTTCAAGTGATAGTGTGCCTGAGTTCAATCCCAGTAAAGCCTTTCCTCAAAAAAAAAGAAAAAAAGGAAAGAAGGAGAGGAAGGAGAGGGAGGGAGGAGAGGGAGGAGGGGAGGGGGGGAGGAGGAGGAGGAGGAGGAGGAGGAGGGGGAGGGGGAGGAGGGGAGGAGGAGGGGGAGGAGGGGGAGGAGGGGGAGGAGGAGGGGGAGGAGGAAAGAAAGCAAGAAAGCCGGGCGCTGGTGGCTCACGCCTGTAATCCTAGCTACTCGGGAGGCTGAGATCTGAGGATCGCAGTTCAAAGCCAGCCCGGGCAGGAGAGACTGTGAGACTCCTATCTCCAATAGACCACCAGAAAACCGGAAGTGGCACTGTAGCTCAAGGGGTAGAGCGCTCGCCTTGAGCTGAAGAGCTGAGGGACAGCGCCCAGGCCCAGAGTTCAAGCCCCACGACCGACAAAAAAAAAAGAAGAAGTTGACTCCTTCCTCATAATTGGACAGTCAAATTCTAGGTAATTTTCACAATTTCAAGAAAGAATCTAGTATGTTAAAATGTGGTAATTTCAGGGGAAAATTTTATATATTGTACTTTTTTGGAGACTATAAAAATGAAAAAGTTGGGGCTGGGAAGGTGGCTCAGTGGTAGAGTGCTTGCCTTGCATGCCTGAGGCTCTGGGTTTGATTCCTCAGCACCACATAAGCATAAAGGAAAAAAAAAAACGGAAGTGGTGCTGTGGCTCAAGTGGTAGAGTGCTAGCCTTGAGCTGAGGAGCTGAGGGACAGCGCCCAGGCCCAGAGTTCAGGCCCCACGACCGGACCCAAAAAAAAAGAAAAAAAAAAAGTTAGTCTGACTATTTTGATTTCTAACCTTTTTTGACTTAATTTTTTTTTTTTTGGGGGGGGGGGTCGGTCGTGGGGCTTGAACTCTGGGCCTGAGCGCTGTCCCTCAGGCTCTTCAGCTCAAGACCAGCGCTCTACCACTTGAGCTACAGCACCACTTCCGGTTTTCTGGTGGTTTATTAGAGAAAAGTTTCACGGACTTTCCTGCCTGGGCTGGCTTTGAACCACGATCCTCAGATCTCAGCCTCCTGAGTAGCTAGACGTGAGCCACTGGCGCTCAGCTTTTTTTGACTTAATTTTAAAGTCAGTTTTTTAAAACAATTTCAAAGAAGTTGCCAAAAAAACTGTAAGTCATACAATATAAAAACAGAAGAGATTAAAGAGGCCAACTCTGTATACATTATAGACTTGTAACACAGCTCATGTAATTCTGATGACAATAACAGACATGGGTTCAAAATAGGAAAAACACTCTCCATGATCAAATTGCTTTTACTACCAGAATATAATCTAACATGCTCATTATATCATTAGCATACATGAAAAAGCATGATTATATATATTATGTATTATATTTTTCAATATACTGATACATCACATATAATTCACCCATTAAAAGTGTGCAAGTACCTGCCACCATTGGCTCATACCTGTAATATCTAAGGATTTTGGTTCAAAGCCTAAGCAGAAAAGTCCAGGAGACTATCTCCAATTAACTAGGGGAAAAAAAGCTAAACTAAGCTGGGATCTGGTGGCTCATGCCTGCCATCCTAGCTATTGAGGCTGAAATCTGAGGATCACAATTCAAAGCCAACTCAGGCAAGAAAATCTGTGAATTGCTTATCTTCAATTAACCATAGAGCCTAAAGTGGAGCTGTGGCTCAAGAGGTAGAGTGCTAACTTTGAGAAAAATTAAAAAAAAAAAAAAACACTCAGAGCCCAGGCCCTGAGTTCAAGGTCCAGGTCTGGCATACCACCAACCCCCTACAAAATAAAACAAAAAAACCTAAGGTGCTGCTCAAGTGGTAAAATGCCATCTGCGAACAAAAAAAAAGCCAAGTTAGAGAATGAAACCCTGAGGTCAGCCCCAGTATCCCACACAAAAAAGTTCAAGTCAGTGTTTGCAGTACATTCAGAGATATATGCAGCTATTATCACAATCAATATTAGAACACTGTTATAGCACAAGACATATGACCAAGTTAAATTTTAAATATAAGGCAAGTTGGTCATACTTGGTTATAAATTAAGAGGCTAAAATTTTATTGTTCTATTTTTAGTATATATAGTAGATATTCAATCAAAATTTGATCCTCTAACTCCAGGATCAACTTTATCCATTTCTTCGATATCTCCTGTTATGAACAGGGAACCAGGGGAATTAAAAGTATGCCCCCCACACACATACAAATGCACTACTTCTCATGTTTTCTAGTAATTAAAACTACATGCCTTAAGTCCATAAATATTTTCGAATGTCTCCCATTATGGCTGGAGGAATGGGTCAAGAAGTAGAGAACCTGCCTGCAAAGTACAAAGTTTTGAGTTCAAACTCCAATATCAAGAGGGAGGAGGAGACAGTCGTTTATCCAATATTAGCTACATGACAACAAAATAACCATCCTTACCCTATGACATACATGTGCTCTTTGTGGGTTTAGGCAAAACAGGCTCCAAGTCCAACTGTGCTGATCTTAACAGAGACTTAAAGAATGTTAGACACTCTCTTCCTGCACCCACATTAAATACACCCCCTAAAACTGTTGATTCACCGGATTCTCAGCTGCCAAAAAAAGTAGACTAGCTTAGAGGCTGACATTTCCTTTTTGGCAGTCATTAGTTCTTAATGTGTCACTGTCTAGAGGCTAAACGGGAATAGTTTTCTTCATTTCTACTCATGCAGCTCATTTTCTTGAGGGCCCCAGGAAATATATCAAAGACTAAATCCATCTTCGAAAAATGATGATGAACAAACATCTCTCTCTACAAGTCCCTTATCACTAGAATCTGAGTCAGTCCTAGCTTTTTAATTTATTTTAAGGGTGATATCAGAGGGGTTATAGTTACATAAGTAAGCTTCTTAATGCAGTAACTTTCTACAAGGGTAGCAAATTAAAGGAGACAGATATCCTAAAGCTTCACAATGTCTGTGAGAAAGACTACTAGGCAGTTTTTTGTGTAAAATGGTTCTTCATTTCCACTAAACTAAGAAGTTTGTTTGCTCTTTCCTACAGACTAATTCCTGGTTCTAAATTTATTATTCATTATTCTTTCTCCCTTCACCTACTTTCCAGTGAATATCAACCTTTTTTTTCCCTTTCTGCCTTTGTCCATCCTAATATAAGTAATTCTATACTTGTTCCAGTGCTTTCTAATAACAATTGTATAATGTAATAGCATTAACAGGGCTTTAAAGAATGTTAGATACTCTTCCTAAGCCATATTTCTTCATTCTTATTTCTGTACCTCAAAATGAGTACCAAAGGGGGAGTGTGCAAAAAAAAAAACATGGAAAGGGAAAACAAGAATGAATATGGCCAAAGTAGTTTATGTGAATATATGAGACCTGTTGGAACTGTTAAGAAGGGGAAAGTGACAGTTTTATTGTACACATTGTACACATATATAAAAATGTCACAATGAAAGCCTCCTTGTATAACTAATGCATGCTCAAATTAATAAAAATCTTAATTAGAATGGAAACAAGAGAGACAGACAACAGTAGATAGGATGCTTATTATCAAATAAGACCCTTTCTTTCCTTCTTTTTTTTTTTTTGAGGGGGGGGTCCGGTCGTGGGGCCTGAACTCTGGGCCTGGGCACTGTCCCTCAGCTCTTCAGCTCAAAGCTAGTACTCTACCACTTGAGCCATAGCGCCACTTCCAGCTTTTTTTTTTTCTTTTTGCTTATGTGGTGCTGAGGAATCGAACCCAGAGCCTCAGGCATGCAAGGCAAGCACTCTACCACTGAGCCACCTTCTCAGCCCCAAATAAGACCCTTTCTACTCATGAGACATTTCTCTTTTTTTGACTGATAAGTTCCAAGTACCAGAGTTTGAACTTAAAGCCTCACATTCACACTTGCTGGCCTAACCAGTTCAGCTGACATGCTCTACTACTTGAGCCATGTCTCCAGCCTGGCTAATTGCTTGTTGGCTGCTTTGGAGATAAGAGTCTTGCAGCCTGTTTCTGCCCAGTCTGGCTTTGAATTGCAATCTTTCTGATCTCTTATTCCTGAGTAGCTAGATATCAGGCATGAGCCAATGGCACCTGGCTATGTCTTTTGTGTGTATGCACTGGGCCAGGGGCTTGAACTCAAGGCCTGGGTGCTGTCCCTGGGTTTTTCTCCCCCAAGACTAGCACTCTGCTTCCTCGACCACAGCTCTACTTAGGGTTTTTGCTTGTTAACTGGAGATAAGGGTTTTATACTTTCCTGTCTGGGCTGGTTTTAAACAGCAGTCCTCAAATCTCAGCATCCTCAGTAGCTAAGATTACAGGCATGAGTCACCAACACCTGGCTTGGGCACATGTCATTTAATAACCAATAATAAAAATAAGGAATCTAAAACCTTAGTGGCAAACAATGTGGTTAAGCCATCTAAAACCATGTGTGACAACTTCACAATAGAAAATTTCCATAAGCCCATTTCCAGCTCACAACAAAAAACCTATCACTGCCATTTATTAAATTCCATTCATAGAAAACCATACCACAAAAAACATTAATAACTTATGTAATAGTTAATTCGATTTTTAATGCCAAATTTTTTTCTCTATTACATATAAGAGTTTTAACAATACAACTCAGACAAAGTCCATGGTTCCAGAAATGTTTGAAGAACACTGATTAAGCAATGACTATTTTTTTATGTTCTAAAAAAGTGCTCATTTAGAATTTAGGCAAATCGGATGTGCTGGTTAATAACTGTAATCTCGGTACTCAGGAAGTAGCAGCAGAAAGTTCACTACTTTGAGGCCAGCCTTGAAGACTTTGTCTCAAAAAAAACTTGTTTTTAATTTAATGAAAAAGTTCTGCTTTTGTTCAGCAACTACAGATGTACGTACACACACACACACACACACACACACACACACACACACACACACACACACACACACACACACACACACACACACACACACACACACACACTTATTCTTTTCTTGAGAATTTAAGGTGCTCAATCCAAATTTAGAGCTAAAGTGTCTACTTAAAGAACACATATGCAGGGCTGGGAAGGTGGCTCAGTGGTAGAGCACTTGCCTTGCATGCTCGAGGCCCTGGGTTCGATTCCTCAGCACCACATAAGCAAAAAGAAAAAAGCCGGAAGTGGTGCTGTGGCTCAAGTGGTAGAGCGCTAGCCTTGAGCTGAAGAGCTGAGGGACAGCGCCCAGGCCCAGAGTTCAGGCCCCACGACCGGACCCAAAAAAAAAAAAAAAAAAAAGAACACATATGCAGAAAAGTCCAAGTATAATTTGGCAACTGGCCTCAGGACCATTGAAATGGAGCCCAGAATACTCCTCTTAGCTATACCCATCCCTAATATCAAATGCATGGCCCACTGTCACTTTACATGCTGTCTATCTAATCATGTTGCTGCTTACCCACAAATTCACTTTACCAAGACCAATTCTGACAAGGACTCTAGGGTGGCATTATTTCATCTTTAAATTCCTATGGCATCATTTTCCTATTATTTACCCATACAAATTTCCAAAAGACTCTAATTGAGATATACATATTAACTACCCAGCCTATGAATTAAAAAGTAGGTTGCTGGGTAGGATAAAAATGAGGCCTACTAGCAGTTGCCAGACAAATCCCTTTTGAAGGGTGAAAGCATGCCAAGATGGTGACATCTACTTAATTAGGCATAATAATAATGATGAAACATCCTTTACTCCCCACCCCACCCCCCTTGGTAGTAGGGATTGAACTCAAGATTTCCCACTTGCTAGACTGGGACTCTACAGTTTTAGCCACACATTCAGTTCTTTTGTTCTAATTGTTTTGGGGATAGTATCTCACTTTTTGCCAACACCTGCCAGGACCATAATCTACCTATCTTACAATTCCTGCTGTAGCTGGGATAAGCACATACCATACACACTGCTTTTTTGTTATAATGGGGTCTTGTAAACTTTTTTTTAATTTGGCCCTGGCTGACCTCCAAATATAATCTTCCCTACCTATGCCTCCTGAGTAGCTACAATTATACAAGTTTTTATTAGCATTTTTCTTTGATATTTTAGAAATAGCATTTCACTATTAAGCCTAGACTTGCACTCACTACAAAGCCCAGATAGGCTTTGAACTTGCAATTTTCCTGCCACTGTATCCCAAGTATTAGGAATACAGGCATGTACTGCCACATCTGGTTACATATGAATTATAATGATTATAGCAAGTATGATTGGTCAAGTACTTTTAATTTTTCTTTTCTTTTTGTCAGTTCTGAGACCTGAACGCTGGACCTGGGCTCTATGCCTCAACTCTTTGGCTCATAGCTAGTGCTTTACCACTTGAGCCACTGCATCACTTCCAGCTTTTTCTGCTTATGTGGTGCTGAGGAATCGAACCCAGGGCCTCATGCATGCAAAGCAAGCACTCTATCACTGAGCCACCTTCCCAGCCTTTAAGATTTTCTTTATAAAATACTTACATAGTCTTATACCAGTACATAGTACGAAACAAAATCTCTGATAAAGAACAAGCCAAAAAAATATTGCCTTCCTACAAATGACATTTATATCTGAATTTAAAGGATAATTAGCATGAAAGTCATGCTATAAGATACACACTGTGTTCTACTTAATAGACTAGTATAAACTGCAAAAATTACAATTTTGTTCTAAACAGGTAAAACCACAACAGGATGCCAATCATTTCAACCCATCTGAAAAATAGGACTTGTATGAACTTACTGATCAAATGTTATATGAGCATAAACCAATTCAAAGGAAATACATTCCTTTAAGTTTCCAAGTTGTGCCATTATTTTTATAATGCCATAATTCAAAGAATGATCAAACAGAAAACAACTGTTTTGGGTTCTATATATACAATATTCTACTTTACAATGAACAAAAAGAGTGACTGGCAAGTAGTATTTAATTAGTAGCCTCCATATGTAAACATAGACATAACTCAAAATAAAGAATGGAGATATACAGTACATAAATTTTTTCTGATTGTATATTATGACCAAGGAATTTGCCAACCAAAGTGGAAACCTTTAAATGAGCAGGCCTGAAATCAAAGAGGAAGAAATTTCCTGGTAGATGGGAATTGAGAAAATTTCCCTGGCAAGGACTTTTTGAAAACTCAGTGCTCAGCCGGGTGCTGGTGGCTCATACCCGTAATACTAGCTATTCAGGAGGCTGAAATCTGAGGATGGAGATTCAAAGCCAGGCTGGGGAAGAAAGTCCGTGAAACTCTTATCTCCAATTAACCATCAGAAAACCACAAGTGGAGCTGTGGCTCAAGTGGTACAGCACTAGCCTTGAGCTGAAGAACTGAAGAACAACGCCCAGGCCCAGAGTTTAAGACCCATGACTGACAAAAAAAAAGAGAAAGAGAGAGAGAGAGAAAAAAAAAAAGAAAACTAAGTGTTCATCATGGACTTCCCATTATGGAAAGCATCCAAACAGCATCTCTGAAAATAACTATACTTAATAAATGGGAGACATTCGTGGGTGGGGCAAAAGTAAAATAAAATAAATTATAGGTAAATGGATAGACAGGCTGGTAGAAGGCAAAAAGAAGAAAAAATACAAATTCTATTTATGTTCCATTCTCACAATGAGATTTCATTTACTACCTTAAGTCCTCTAAGGTACCTAATTACTAAAAGTTAGCAAACTTGGTTTTATTTTTGTTGGGTTTTTTTTTGGGGGGGAGGGGGGATGGAGATGGGGGCTACTGGTACTAGACTTGTTCCTAAGGTTTTACTCTCAAGGCTAGCACTCTGGCACTTGAGCCACAGATCTACTTCTGGATTTTTAGTGGTTAATTGAAGATAAAAATCTCATGCTTTCCTGCCTAAGAAGGCTTTCAACCACCATCATCCTCAGATCTCAGCCTCCTGAGTAGTTAGAATTATAGGCATGATTCACCAGTACCCAGGTAAAAAGAACAAACTTTAAAAATCAAAACAAAAGAGGGGAAGAATTTATCACTGATATGCTTTTATTTTTATGTTTGTAACATATGGGTATCCTGGATAAAATAAGAAGCTTCCCATACTACAAGTTTGCTATTTACAAGCAATCATATTTTAAATAAATAAATAGCAACACATGACAACTAAATAAAGGCTATCTTGGGCCAAGAAGAATGAAGAACAAAGTTTGCATTGCATTTTCCTACAGTATCATTTGCACATGCCTCTAATATGACACACCACCCCCCATTTACATACCCACAAACATATGCAAGGTAAGGTGGAAAACTTCACTGCTGCTGTTGCATAAATTGAGCTTGACACAACTTCAACCATTGTAAGTTGTGATCACCATAACTGCCCTAGAATAACGCAATAACGCTAGTCAGCTTTTCTTGTATCATGTCTCCAAACTGTAAATAGACAAAAGTACAAACACATACCACAACCTCTTTGATGCTAGTCTAAAATTAAGTAGGTACATTTCAGCTTCAACAAAGTCACTTTTGTCCACACACACACACACACACACACACACACACACACACACACACACACACACACACACACACACACACACACACACACACACACACACACACACACACACACACACACACACACACAATTGCAGGTATGCAACTGATTTTGCTCTGCCCAGAACCTTATCCATCAATGTTCCCCAATAAATTGTATTCTGTGCAATCCTAACTCTGTCTACCTCTCTTCGGTGCCATGCACTTTGTGGCCCAATCCTCGTACACTGGCAATGGATTAGTTCAGTTCATCCATTCAGTTCAGCTATGAGATGCTGGAACTGTAATATCGTGAAGACTGTTGCCATTTTGGCTCTCTGCTATATAGGGAACAAGCATGGAGGAAACAGGAAAAGTTGAAAGTTTGGTCTTTGTCAAGAGACAAAGACCAAATCCCTGACTATCCAGATCCACATTCACATAGTGATCCCCTATACATTTTATTTTCTGCTCTTGTGTTTCAAGATGTTTTAATTTTTTTATTTGCTAGGTCTATGGCCTGAACTCTGGGCCTGAGTGCTGTCCCTGAGCGTTTGTGCTCAAGATCAGCATACTTGAGCCACAGCTCTACTTCAAGCTTTTTGTTAACTGGAGATCAAGGTCCTGGTATTCTTTCCTGCCTGAGCAAGCTTCAGACTATTATCCTCAGATCTCAGCCTCTTGAGAAGCTGGGATTACAGGCATGAGCCATGAGCGACCAGCTGTTTTTGTATTTTTTAAATAAATCACACATTACTTTCTTCATCATTTTACCTGATGGTTCATTTTACCTTGGGTGGTTCTCTGCATTTTAACAACATAGAAAAAGATAGTCATTAATGATCCCCCTTATCAGGTAGGAAAGCAGAAAATAGCCTTGAGAAGACTAAGTTACACAGTAAACTACTGAGTCATGTTCTATGAAACATTAGGTTATTGTAAACATCTAAAGCATCCTATGTGAAGAACTCCACAAGTAATTATGGAAGCCTCTGCTCTAATTAGAATATGGTTGAAAACAAAACCTCAACGTCAAAGACACAAAAAACTAGGGTCTAGGGCTGGGAAGGTGGCTCGGTTGTAGAGTGCTTGCCTTGCATGCTCAAGGTCGATTCCTCAGCACCACATAAGCAAAAAGAAAAAAGCCGGAAGTGGTGCTGTGGCTCAAGTGGTAGAGTGCTAGTCTTGAGCTGAAGAGCTGAGGGACAGTGCCCAGGCCCAGAGTTCAGGCCCCACGACCGGACCCAAAAACAAACAAACAAACAAAAAAAAAAAAAAAAAAAAAAACTAGGGTCTAATTTTATTTTTAGGCTCTGACATCAACAGAAGAAATATTTTCAAAAACTGTGAGAAAAAAATTAAAGTTACACTGCCAATTATCTTACTACCTAGAGATAATTACTAATATTCTGCTGGATTTAGAAGTTACTATGTTTGATACAGAACACCCTCCCCCCCCACCCCCCCACCCTGCTTTTTTGGTGAAACTAGGGTTTGAACTCAAGGACTTGATTTTGCTAAGCTGGTGTTCTACAACAGATCCATGCCTCTACCGGTTTTTCATGGGTTATTTTTAGGACAGGACTTCAAGTTTCCACCCTGAATGTACTTGAGCAGCCATCCACCACCTACTTTTAGACTTCTTGAAGTTGCTGGGATCACAGACACACCACAGTCAGCTTCCTTCTGTTGAGAAGGAATTTCACACTTTGTGCCTGGAATCTTGATTTTTCCATTCCCAATTTCCCACATGGGATGACAGGCACACACTAATGTGCCCATCTACTGGTTTGGGGGAAGTGTCTCACCAACTTTTCTGTCCAGAATAGCCTCAAACCAAGATCCTCCCCCATTCTTGGTTTCCCAAGTAGTTAGGTAGCATTCAACCAGAGAAACATTTTTTAGATATAAAATCTTTTCAATCCTGCCTGAAAAAGTGATACCAAGGAGAGTCTAACTACAATCTCAAGAAGGCTCAACCCCTATGCACCTACAACAAGACAATGGGCAAGCTTCCATGTCTGTTCCATCATCCTTGTTTCAAAAGTCCACTCCACTATTGATTGCTTCTTTAGGCAGCACCACTTTATCTAACATGTAAACATGTATCTTCTTGTACATAAAAGGTTAACAACTTGCCTATTAAACATTACAATTCATAAGGAAGAGTAGCATTCACAGGACGCTTCAGCCCTCTAAAAAAGCAACATAAAACTAGGGACAGACATCACAGTAAGAAGATCTTTCAAACTCTTCATTGTAAAACTATACCTTAATTAGTGCCAAATGGAGTTTCCAAAGAAAATGCTATGTACAAGCATGATTGAACCTGAAAGGACTTTTATGCTAAGTAAAATAACACAGAGAAAAAATACTGAATGATCTCTCATATATGTAATTATAAAAGAAAAAAATCAATATATAAAAACAGAATAAAAAGGTAGTTACTCACTGGGTGCCAATGGCTCACACCTGTAATCAATCCTAGCTACTGAGGACATTAAGATGTGAGGATCTCAGTTCAAAACCAGCCTGGGCAGGAAAATCCATGAGACTCTTATCTCTAACTACCAAAACAAAACCCCAGAAGTGGAGTTGTAGTAGAGTGCTAGCCTTGAACAAAAAAAATTTAAAAATAAAATAAATAGCACCCAGACCCTGAATTTAAGTCCAAGGACAGACAGACAAACAGATGCACACACACAAAACCTGGTTATTAAAGGTGAAAATTAGTACCATAAGATTTGTTATGAGAGTAGATTTTAGGTCATCCTTACACACACACACACACACACACACACACACACACACACACACACACACACACACACACACACACACACACACACACACACACACACACACACACACACACACACACACACACACACACACACACACACACACACACACACACAATGGGCCTGCTAAATGACTTGAGTGTAATAACTGCTATGCACAAAAATGTTCCACTGCATATCTACAAAAGATTAGTGAGGCACGGTGGCTCGTGTCTGTAATCATAACTACTCAGGAGAGGGAGATCAAGAGGATCAAGAAGATCCTGGTTCAAGGCTAGCCCAGTCAAAAAGTCAGTGATACTTCCCAATAGGGTTATCGTGGGGATAAAATAGGAAAAAGTATGTCTCTTTGCACAATGGCTGACAAATTGTAAGCAGTATAACATGAATAATCCTAACAATGTTTTCAAAATGAAGAAAAAGAACAGACACAATTATATATGTATACAGATACTGAGAATTAAGTCTAAAATGCTATAAACAAAAAAATGACTAGTAAGATTGTACATTATGAGCACCAAACTTTTATAATAAAAAATATTAAGCTATTCTAATTTTGAAGATTAAAAAACTGCAGCCACAAAATAAAGCAGTAAAAACCACTTTATAGAGACAAGCTAGGAAGCTCTGTCTATGCTGAAGAGATTCCAAG
Source organism: Dipodomys merriami (assembly GCF_024711535.1). Classification (NCBI taxonomy): domain Eukaryota; kingdom Metazoa; phylum Chordata; class Mammalia; order Rodentia; family Heteromyidae; genus Dipodomys; species Dipodomys merriami. The sequence continues at coordinate 6,069,587 of NW_027204159.1, read as the reverse complement.
AAATCATTTGCAAAACTGAGAAGGGATTAGCATCTAAATTGAGTTCTTCTCTTATTTCAGTAATAATGCATCTTTTCAAAAGATCTTTGAAAGTGAACATTAACTGCACACTATACATTCTATTCCATTTCAAACTACTACCAAATCAAATTAAAATTTTCTACCCAATATAACATAATGAAGCTCTTTAAATATTTATGTAGAATTCCAAAAAAAATCCAGTTAAAGCATTCTTTTGAGGCCCTACAACCAATGTGTCCAATGTTTGGGAGCAAAACAAAAAAAAATGCATCTTCAAAAATGCATATTCAAATGCTTGGCATTTTATCCTAAATTGCCATTTCTTCTGCTTAAAACTAATTTCAAGTATAAAGAAATGCAAGCTATAACATGAAAGGGTGGCTGTACCATCTTGGACCATATTCATTTCTCACTTTAGCTGTTTGGTTATTCCATAGATGGAACTATCAAACAGATGTGCATATTTTATTAATATCAATGAGATTATTTTACATTCTTTTCTGTATACTAGGTCTTTGAAATCTAGTATTGAGTATATTTTAGGCTGGGTACTGGTGTTTCATACCTATAATTCTAGCTACTCAGGAGGCTGAAAGTTAAGGATCACAGTTCAAAGTCAGCCCAGGCAGGAAAGTCCGTGAGACTCTTATCTCCAATTAATCACCAGAAAACCATACGTGGAGCTGTAGCTCAAAGTGGTAGAGTGGGAGCCTTGAGCAAAAAAAAAGCTTATGGACAGCACCCAAGGCTTGAGTTCAAGTTACATGATTGACAAAAAAAGTTTATTTTACAGCACATCTCAGTCTAGACTTGTCATATTTTAAGTGCTCAATAGTCAGATATGGCTAATAACTAAGATACCAAAAGCACAGAGCTAGAACTATTCAAGTCCAAAGCATTTAACTATTCTCACCAAGCTCTAATCCCAATCAGTAATAAATGACAATAAAAAGTTGGGCAATGCTGTTAAACCAAAACTAAATCATACCGAACTTAAAGACTGAGTATACTTTATGTTTCAAATAATGTATTAAACAGATATTATCTGATGGGATATAGTAATTTGTTCTATGTGAAGTCAGGGATTGAAGAGTACAAGATAAGTAAACCTGGTTCCAGCACATTCTATTAGAAAAATATATGTTGCAAAAAAGGAAGAAACAAACTAAGCAGCAGCTTATCACTTAGCAGTATGAAGGTCATGAGATTAAGAATTCTACTATGTATAGGGCTCTTTAGAAGGCTTTTCATGATAATGAAGTAAACTTAGAAAATATTCCAATATACAACTGGACTAAGTCAACTATATTCAAGAAGTAGAAAGCTTAAACCATTAATCTGATAGCAAACTATTAACATCAGGTCAATAATTTAATGTTTGCATACAGAACAAAACATTAACAACTTTTTCCAAATTTAATTTCTTTTTTTTTAAGATAAGGTTTCATTATATAACCGAAACTAGTCTTGATCTCTCTGCATCCTTTTGAGTATTAGGATTAACCTGGCTATTATATTTTAATTTCAATCCACACACTTGTAAGCCTTTAAAAATGAAACCCAAGAATATTGTTTTTCTTTTTCTAGAACCATCACCCTGAACAACTTTAGGATGACAAATCAGAAGCAAATTAAAATTAACCACAATAACCACATTTTAAAGAAACCAGACAATCATTGTAGAACAAGGATCCACTGAAGGATCACAAAATCTGTACTGTCTCATCTGTTGAATTTTCGTAATATCATGTCAAGGTCAATTTGTTACATCAATGTTTCTTTCAATCTGAGCAGTACGATAGCTACAGAGCCAAGACCACCTTACTATCTTCAAATTCTTCAAACCACAATATAAACAACAACATTAAGGTTGCTTGCCTCCTGATTCTTGGAGCCTTTAAAAGGGAATCTGGCATTCACCAGATGGATCCAATTCACTCCACTCTGATCTAAGATATCGTTTTCCCAAATGATTTATTTCAGAGTGCCTTGGTTTAATTTTTTTTTCTAAAAATGTCATCTGTATACCAAAAGATCATCAAGAAGTAGAGGTAAACCACCCATAGCCTTCATCCCTCTTCTTCCCCTCCCAATAAAAATTCAAGGCTCTTAATGGCCAGATCTTAGGGGAATTTTCCTCCAGTAATGCATCCTTAGCATCATAAATATCCAAAGTTGTTCATTTTAATCATTCTTCCAAGTCAGCATGAGTTCATTAAGCAAGCTTTTACGGAGTACTTCTAGCATTACACTGGACTATAAAAGAATGTTTTAAATTGGTCTTCCAAAAGCTAAAAACCTAGTCTCAGAAATTACTTAGATAAAGGAAACACAATTAACAACTCAGAAAAGGTGGGAAAATTCAAGCACCAAAGAAATAATGTAGGGGTGGTACAGTTTGAGATGGGGAAAGATGCAAGCCATGAAGAAAGATCAGATTTGGCTAAACAGTGGGAAAGGAATTTCAAGAATACAACAAACACTGCCCTACTTACGATATATAAGCTTAACTTGGTCTAAGCAGACACGAATAAAGAGAGCCTGAAGAAAGAAAATGGCAAATGAAATAAAACATCAAAGCAGTAGTTGGCTTATCACTTGTTTCTCTACATCACTAGTACATTGGAAATCACCTAGGAATCTTTTAAATACTGATACCTAAATTTGACCCTAGATTTCTATCTTAATTAGTCTGAAATAAAACCCGAATGCATCAGGATTTTTAACTTCCCTAGAGACTCTAATGTGTATCCAAAGAATCATTCCCTTAAAGAAAAAAACAGTAGCAGTTGACAATTAGAAGCACAGGAAGAACACAAAAAAAATTATGACAAAAATATATTTATAAAAGTGATTACATTAACTAAGCACATTACTTCCATGTCTAAAATCCTAGCTACTTGTAATGCAGAAATCTGAGGGTTGAAGTTCAAAGCCAGTCTAAGCAAGAAGTGACCAAGACTTTACTTCAACAACAACAAAAAACTGGACATCAGTAATTCCAGTTACATGCGAGGTGTAAGTAGGAGGATGAAAGTCCAGATTTCTCTGAGCAAAAAATCTGAGACACCACCTGGAAAATAACTAACGCAAAAAGGGCTGAAAGTGAAGTTCAAATGGTAGAATACCTGCACAAGCCGGGCACCGGTGGCTCATGCCTGTATTCCTAGCTACTCAGGAGGCTGAGATCTGAGGATAGAAATTCAAAGCAAACCCGGGCAAGAAAGCCTGTGAGACTCATCTCCAATTAACCACCAGAAAACAGGAAGTAGTGATGTGTCTCAGTGGTAGAGCACCAGCCTTGAGCTGAAGAGCTGACAGCGCCCAGGCCCAGAGTTCAAGACGCACAACCAACAACAACAACAACATCAAAAAACCTGGACAAAACCCTAAGTTCAAACCCCACAAAGAAAATAGTAATAGTAGTAGTAGTAGTAATTAGTGAGAACCCAGGAAAGAGAGAAAATGAAGACAGGTCTTTCCAGCCTTGCTCTATAAAGGTCCATGTAACCAAAGTTCATACACTATCACTATTTATCTATTTTTCAACAGAAATAATCAAGTCAAAGTCAATCTTTTTTAATTAATTAAAAATTTAACTATGAAACAAATCTTCTAGGAAGCCTCTTGGATTTCTTTCCTTATATTACCATGGAATTTTAAAGGTACTACAACAATACTTCAATCCTATATAGACAACACATCTGTTCCAGAAAGGTGGAATCAAAAAACTTCATTCTTCTATGCAAAACAGTTTTGCATGTGACACATGTTCATTATGAAATTCAGTGACAAGATGTCCACTTGATTGTATGGTTGTCCCCAGAGGTTCTAGAATGTTTCTAAACGCTTCATGAATAAGCAAAATAATCTATACCCAGTTGCTTGTCGTTCTTCATACTTTTTAACCATCCTGAGTTTCTTTCAAATGTGATTCACTGCCTTTCACCTATGACCTCACTCCACTGCATCTTGACCAAATTGAGCCTATTCACTTTATAATAGTCAATTAAAAAGGAAATGAAAAGACTTTTAACTTTAAAAGAAAATGCCTGTTAGCTCATGCATGTAATCCTAGTTACTCAGGAGGCTGAGATCTGAGGATTACGGTTCGAAGCCAGGCCAGGTAGGAAGGTCTGTGAGATTTTAGCTCTAATAAACAACTCAAAAAATGCTGAGGGACAGAGCCAAGGCCCTGAGTTCAAGCCTTGCGACCAGCAAAAAAAAAAAAAAAAAAAAGCCTAGAGTTCATCTCCTAAAATATATTTCTGAATCTCAAGAAAATTTCTTTTCTTTTTTTTTTTGCCAGTCGTGGGGCTGAACTCTGGGTCTGGACGATGTCCTTTAGCTCTTCAGCTCAAGGCTAGTTCTCTCTCCCACTTGAGCCACAGCACCACTTCCAGCTTTTTCTGCTTATGCGGTGCTGAGGAATCGAACCTAGGGCCTCATGCTTGCAAGGCAAGCACTCATCACTGAGCCACCTTCCCAGCCCTCAAGAAAATTTCTTTTTTTTTTTTTTTTTTTTTTTGTCGGTTGTGGGGCTTGAACTCTGGGCCTGGGCGTTGTCCCTTAGCTCTTCAGCTCAAGGCGAGCGCTCTACCGCTTGAGCTACAGAGCCACTTCCTCAAGAAAATTTCTTTAAGACAGCTATCTACCCATAATACTTAAATTTCAACCTAACAGCAAATACTGTTCTAATTTCTACTTAATGCTACATCAAGCTGGGCACAAAAATGACAAAAATTCATGACTGTAATCCTGGTATTTGGAAGGCTAAGTAAGAATGGGAGGACTAAAGTATGATACCAGCTCAGACAGAAGAGTCTATGAGACTCCATCTCAACAGAGAAAAGTTGGGTGCAATGGCACATGTCTGTCATCCCAACAAGAAGACAGGATGCCAAATATAAATCAATCACAAGCATGTGTTTGGGAAGGAAGCAATATCATAACTCAAAAAATAACCAGTGAAAACAGGTCTGGAGGTGTGCTCAGTAGAACACAAATATAGCTAGCCAAAGCCCTGAGTTCAAAAGCCAGAACCATCAAAGACAAAAAAGAAAAAAAGAAAAATCCACTGTTGCGTATCATGGTCTCCATTATTTCAAAATAAGTGCTAACATACACCTATAGTAGGATAATCAAACCAAAAGAGAGTTCATGACCAAGAGTGATTGGCTAGAGGGTCTGAGTATCCCTAGGACTCAACAACTATCTTGTAAAGCAGTTGAGAAGCTCTTCAGATTTATCACACCCTCTTCTCCACCAAAGGGTATTTTCAAAATGGCTCCCTAATCCTAACTGCAGTGGATACTCTGTGTCACTTCCAGCACATAATAATAGCAGATCTGTATACATTGTGAATCATTGTTCTTTTAATGACTAACATTGGATGCCATTTTTCAACCTATCCATTTTTTTATATTTCTAATTTTCAAGCATGGATAAGGATTTTAAAAATGTATCACCCTTTCCCATTGTGATTTATCAACTACTTTCTATTTGACTTAACTGTATCACTAATCTCATTTTTCTTGGGTAGACTATCTAATATCAAAACATATCAATGACTTAAAAGGTGCTGCTAATTTCACGACATGGTACAAACAAGAAACACACATTCTTCATCTAGCAATTCCATGATGACTCATCACTACCCTTTCACTTATGTAGGCATACAAGTGAATAAAAAGGTAAATAGCAAATATACAAATAAAAAAAAACCAAGATAATTTAACAAAAGTTCATCTTCTGCATCCTTAACTGAGAATGAGTTTTTATGGGAGCCCACATCAGTCAAATTGGACTTGAACTCAGCCAGCCTATACAGCACTTAGAATGATATAATTCCCCAAGACATCTGCTGTAGGTGATGGTATCATCGTACCCACTAACATTTCTTTCACAATCATTTTATGGAAGATGTGTGATAATCTATTTTTATTGATATTAATAAACATACACAATGAAGAAAACAGATTAACAAATTTAAGGCCAAGGTAAGATACCTAATCAAGGCCATTTTATCAATCACATTCATCTCATAACAAAAACACATTCATATTCCCATGATCAATGTAGATTTCAGGTAGAAAAGAAGGCCCTTCAATTCATCATCCCAGAGCTGTGACATGACACCACATTGAAGGGGCACTACTGTTAGAGACTATTTTTCCTCTAGTTTATAACTTACTGAATTAATTCATCAAATTTCACAGTAATAGCTATTTAGAAAGCTGAGATCTGAGTACTATTGTTCAAAGCTAGTGGGAGCAGAAAAGTCCATGAGACACTTACCTCCAATTAACCAGCAAAAAAAAAAAAAAAAAAAAAAAAAAAATCCAGAAGTAGAGCTATGTGGTCAAGTAATAGAGTGTCAGTCTTGAGTAAAAGACCTAAGGGACAGTTTCCAGGCTTAGTACCAGTAGAAAAAGTTTAAAAAAAAAAAATTTTTTTTTAATCACAATACTAGTAGGGGGTGGTTTCTTGTTTTGTTTTCATTTTTGTTTTGTTTTTTTTGGAGTGGGTACTGGCTTGAACTCAGAGCCTGGGTGTTATCCCTGAGCTTCTGTGCAAGGCTAGCTAACTTGAGCCACAAGTTAACTTCCAATCTTCTTGGTAGTTATTGAGATAAGATTCTCTCAGGCTTATCTGCCCCGCTAGCTTTTATTCACAATCCTCAGATCTCAGCTTCCTAAGTAGCTAGAATTACAGGAATAAGCAACCAACTCCCAGCTCACAATATTGGTTTTTAAACAGAAACCTTAAAAACTTCTTTTGCAAATGTAACTTCTCATTCGTATCATATAGCACTATATGACAATTATCCACTGTATTCTACAGAGCTCAGGAAACATATTTTAGAATCTATGAATATCTAAGAAATTAGTTTTGAGCATTTCTTTCTGCTCAAACACAGATGAATACCTAGTTATAACAAAAATTTTAGTAGTATCCAATGCATGTTGAAATATGTAGAAGTATCATAATGTCTGAAAATGTTTCAGAGCAAACAAAAAGGTTTAATACATATACATATATACACACATCTCTACGTGTTAATTGGTGAATCCGGATAAAGAGTGGATATATGCTCATTTTATGATTTTTCTAATTTTGAAAGTTTAAAATAAAACCATTTATCCATTCTTTATTTAAAGAATGGATAGCTTAGTTCAAAAAGAAGTTTTGACACTCACATTGCCCATGTACTCAGAGAGCAGGTCCTGCAGGGCCTGGCGAACAGCATTGCACTCTGCCACAATTCGCTCACGCCGGTCATCACGTGTGCAGGATGAGTCGGCCATCAGGGCAGCTCCACTAATGATGCTTTCCAGGCGTTCCTCCAAGGAAGGCCTAAAGCGTTCCTCGCTGAAGCTCAAAGGGTCCACAATAATTTGTTTCTGCAAAGTGTTACAAATGTTAATGCTCATTTCTTGTTCCTCCATTATTTAAGAAGGCAAAGAAAGTGCTAATCAGAAACATCAAGATTTATCACCTAAATGAAAAGCATCCTTCTTGGCAGATGAAGGGACATATATAAGCTGGCCCATGGTAGATCATCACTTCTCAAAGAAGTGATCTCAAAGTCAAATAGTCTAGGTAAAGTATGATACCAAAATACAAACACAAATGTATCATGTTCTTATTAATTACTCTAAACATCTAAAGGTGAACATGCATAATATAACTAATTCAAATTATCAAACGAGAACTATAAAGAAATTATTTTTAAGCATTGTCCTCAAAGGTTCAGATTAAATGTACTTACTATAATTTTTCACCCATCCTTTCCTCCTTTGTATCACAAGATTTATAAGCAATTTAGTCTCAAATTTATCCTATTAAATCTAAATCAGAAACTTTCTTTCCTTAGAGAGCACTAGTATTCTCTGGGAAAAATAAATCCCCTACCAAGTGTCTCCATGAATTACTATTACTCTAGTAAGAATAAAGCCTTTATTTCATTTTCCCTTCCCTGACTGTACTTAAATGCCATTGATAAATGAGGTCTGATCATCAGTAAGCTACAAGGTCAACCAGATACCCTGAAAACAATCCTTCATACTGAGAAATGTCTTTGCAAATACATTTGTGTTTCTTAAAATTTTTCTGGCAGTACTGAAATTTGAACTTGGTGCCTCATACTTGCTAGGTAGGTACTCTAGGTACTTGAGCCAGATCTTCAGCCCTTTTTCTGCTTTAATCTTAAAAAAAAAAAAAAAATAGGGTCTTCCAAGAGTTGGCCTCACTATAATCCTACCAATCTTCCCATGTAGCTGGGATTACAGATGTAAGCCATTCCTGCCCCCAAACCATAATCCACCTGGTCTCCACCTCCTGAGTAGCTGGGGTTATAGGAATGCACCGCATGCCCAGTTCTTTTTTTTCTTTAATAGAAACTATATCCTGACTAATTTCAACTTAAATGCTAAAGTTTATCTACTAAAAGCTTGCTTGGCTTTTTTCCATAAGTAAACATTTTTAAAATTTTCCTTCCAAAGCACCTTCAGTCCTGACAGTGAGCATGTAATATCTTAGGAGGCTATCTCCATAGCAGAACACTGACAACTATGAACCAAGTCCTTGGGTTCAATTCCTAACACAAGCAAAAGAAAAAATACTAACTAAAAAGTTAAAACACAAATTTTTTTCCTGAGTAACACAAGAAAGGAATGAATAGTCACAGAACTTTAATAGTCATAAAACTACAAGAGGCCTGAGATCATTTAGTATAACCCCTAATTTTACAAATGAAGTATGATTCAAGAGTTAGATAACTGCTGATAAGTATTAGTCAACTTAAGGCAAAACATGCCTTACTACCTTGAAAGAGAGAAATGTTTAATCTGTCAGATTTGGAAGTGGGGTACACTAGTAACAACTAAGTAAGAGTTATAAAAGTCATCTCATATTTAAAGCTCTGGGTCAGAACCTGAAGGTCTAGTTCAATGAAACAGTACTTACTTAGCACATATGTCTCTAGATTCAGTTCCTGCACCAGAAAAAAATAAAGCTACTGAGTAAAATGCAATTACAATGCTATGAAGGCCTTTGAGCTTAATGCTGCCTTCATGCTGTAAAAGTCCTAAATTAGCCTCATGCATATCAGCAAGGATCAGTTACCATACTGGGAATAAAGAATTAAGACATTCCTTCTCGCAAAAAAGGTGAAGAAAAACTATTAAAACCAAACTGCACTCCATCATATTGGTTCTATAGATCAAAGCACTTATGATAGGATGCTATTCCTCTGGAACATATGTTTTCCTTATTTTAATTTTTTAAAAAATTGCATAAACAATTGATTTTTGTCTTTGTATGGGGACTAAGGAGATGTTTATTTTTGCAGCGCTAGGGATCTAACCCATGGCCTTGCACATCCTATACAAACACTATATCATGGAAGTACATCCCCTAGCCTATCAGTTAACTTAAAACAAACAAACAAGTTGGATGTGGTGGGTGGCACACTCAGAATTGGGAAGAAGATTGAGGCAGAAGAATCACCAGTTTCAGGCCAGACTGTGTTACATAGCCAGATTTTTATCATGGAGGCAAAAAAAATAATAATAATAATCTTAAAAGTGCTGCCATCTACTGGAAGCCATGAGGCACTGTGGGGTAGGAATAAAAAATCCCACCAAAAACTTAACACTAATGTTGTGTATACATGACAGTGTGAACACTGATATTTTGGGGCATCATCTATAAGAGGAAATGATATTTTAACTCAAAATCTGCTTCCATTTTGTGTTCCTGATTCAAAGTAAATCACTAAGAAAAACATATCTAGGCAGACAGGCAAAATTAAAATGACAGCAGTCGGTATGCTTTGTCTGTATCTTCCACTTGACCCTGAGCTTAAGAGGATGTCAGCTTATGAACACTTGGCATTCTTTGTTTCTATATACTCCATAGCTTTACCATCTTCCAGTCAAAATGAAATCAACCAGACTCATATTCTTAATAAAGAATGACATCATAGGAAACATAACATGGAAGAATCCAGAAGTTTAATTCAGGATAAAAAAAAAAAGATAGATGCTTTAAGTTATGATCAAGTAAAGTGATGATTCCTAGTAATTTCTTTCAACTTAGATTTGTAATCTAAGTAAAAATTCAGAAGCCCTGATCACATTCTCAGAAACCTGTTGTCTTTTGGAGTTTAGTGAAGAGCTTAAAGTTTCCTTCCAAGTATTACTTACATCAAAGTTGTTGAGAGCATATGCCAGTTCTCCTCCACCACTTCCCTGGTGCTGGGAGGCATCATCTGATGTAGTAGCCTGGGCTGCATTAGAAATGCCTGTGACTGCCTGTTGCAGCTGCTTGTATATCAAATCCCGGTTGGCCTTATAGGCTGCAACATCAGGGTGCTGTAGGCATGCCTGGGATGCAGTATAGAGGATTGGAACATTTTTCTGCAGGATTCCTCTAGCTGCAGCCATCTGATCACGATGGCCCACATCTTTCAGTTCCTGTAAAAGTAAAGTAAGAAACTGAAGTGCTCTAAAAAGGTTCCATTGTAATCAGATCATGTCCACTAACAACATGCTTTATAAATTAATCACAAAGCAAGATGTCCTATACCAAAGTAAAACAAGCTAAATATTCAGAAACAGGACCTGTGGATTCAAAGAATGAGTAATCATTTCAAGGTTAACACTGTGAGCTAGGAATCACACAAACCTGGATTCAAGTATCTCCTAGTCAATTTTTTCTCAGCACCATATAAGCAAAAAGAAAAAAGCCAGAAGTGGCGTTGTGGCTCAAGTAGTAGAACGCTGGCCTTGAGCTGAAGAGCTGAGGGACAGCGCCTAGGCCCAGAGTTCAGACCCCACGACCGGACCCAAAAAACAATAAAAATAACAAAAACACAAGCATGAGTTGCTGAATACCCTGATTATAACTATCAATATATGTACCTATTCCAATTAAAACGGAAAGATTATACAAACACACACTTAAAGAGTATGAGGACTGGAAGTGGTGCTATGGCTCAAGTTGTAGAGCGCTCGTCTTGAGCTGAAGAGCGCAGGGAAAACACCCAGGCCCAGAGTTCAAGCCCCACGACTGACAAAAAAAAGAAAAAAGAAAGAAAGAAAAAGAAAAGAGTATGGGGACTGCCAGGCGCCCATGACTCATGCTTGTAATCCTAGCTACTCAGGAGGCTGAGATCTGAGAAATCACAGTTCAAAGCCAACCCAGGCAGGAAAGCCTATGAGACTCTTACTTCCAATGAATCACCAGAAACCTGGGGAGTGGGACTGTGGCTCAAAGTGGTAGAATGCTGGCCTTGAACATAAAGAGGCTCAGGGACAGCATCTAGGCTCTGAGTTCAAGCCCCAGGACTGGGGGGGGGGGGGGGGGGGGGGAGGGAAGAGAGGAGGAGAAGAGTACGAGGATTGGGGGGGGGGGGTCCAGTCATGGGGCCTGGGCGCTGTCCCTCAGCTTTTCAGCTCAAGGCTAGTGCTCTACCAGTTGAACCACAGCGCCACTTCCAGCTTTTTTCTTTTTGCTTATGTGGTACTGAGGAATTGAACCCAGGGCCTCAGGCATGCAAGGCAAGCACTCTACCACTGAGCCACCTTCCCAGCCCCGAGTATGAGGTTTAAGTCACGTAAGTTCATTACATTTTGTGAAATCTAGGGTATGATATCATACTTACGTATGAATTATGAAAACTAGAAGGCAGATATTCTCACAAGTACACAATAGCCCGTTCCCTTTTCCAACCCAAAAGACAACCTTAAAACAGACTCATATTTTCCTTCCACAGTAAAATCAATCAGTTCACAGGTTAAAAAGCCGTAAGTTGAGGCTTCAAGTCATAAAGCCGTAAGTTGAGGCTTATGTATTCCATGATTTTTTTTTTTTGGTCGGTGGGGGGTCTGAACTCTGGGCCTGAGCACTGTCCCTCAGCTCTTCAGCTTAAGGCTAGCACTCTACCATTGAGCCATGGCTCCACTTCTAGCTTTTTCTGCTTATGTGGTGCTGAGGAATCGAACCCATGGCCTCATGCATGCAAGGCAAACATTCTACCACTGAGCCACCTTCCCAGCCCCTCCATTATTTCTATCCGTTAATTTTCTGTATAGATGTAGTCTAAGTAAAAATGCCTTTCTTAATTTCCTCTAACCTATAATTATAAGATATATTTGAAAAGACTTGAGGTTCTTCACATCATTTCAAGTAGTGTCAATGACATAGTGAGATGGGTAGATATGCTAAGAGACAAATAAGGGATAGAAAAATATGCCAAGTTGAGAAGGGGACATTTCTGATATACAGTTGTTACTGAAATTACTCAGAGAGAACAAGAAAAAATGCTGTCTTTGATAAATGTGCATTATCACCCAAAGAGTAGCAGTTTGGATGATATACTAGATGTGATCATAGAATTTCAAATATTTAAGTCATCAACTGAATGCCAGAGTACAGATTTAAATTTATTTAAAATAAATATTACATGTGTAAACAATAGGAGAACTCAGTTACACAATTAAAGGTCTGAAGGTATTGACTTGCCTTTCTAGATGGCTTCCTAATGAAGTATTAAAGATAACAAACTGGTTTTTCTTCTGAAATTTCATCTCAGTATATATTTCAGGGTTTGCATCTTCATTCAAACTTTGTATAATATGACAGTTTACAGTTCCTCCTAGACTTCATTTCTCATTTGAAACCTGAATTTTCAAATAATAGCTCACAGCACTAAAGATGTGCTATACCGAAGTAAAATAAGCTAAATAAATATTCAGAAACAGGACCCTGTGGATTCAAAGAATGAGTGATCATTTCAAGATCAAGTTTTGAGAAGGCGTTATGGCTAACACTGCCACCTAAATTCCTGGTACATCCGTTCTAAAGGGCATTTTCCAAATGTGTCACTTAGAAATCCCACAATCTCAAGGCATCAAAGTCTTCTAGGAAGCCCTTTACCTTAAAGTGCTCATATGCTTTACATCTATATCCTCCTTTTTTATAAAAAGTCTTTGTATGATCCACTTTGGCATTTTTTCCAGGTAGATATAACCTAGATCAACACAGCTTATTATAAAGGTTACCAAAGATATTCATGGTCATCTGAAGTTAATAAGTGCCACAATGAATATTCAACTCCTACTTCCCTAAGCCACTGCTTGATCTGGACGATTTCCTAATTTCAAAATAAGAGCCTATGTATGCATTTAGGGAACTGGTGATCATTTCAAGATTCAACTTACAGGGGGCTGTGGCTAACTTATGCTTACATAGTTAGTGTAAATGTTTTGTATGAAGTTTCTTAATGTCCTAGTCACATTATAACATATCACTAATAGATTCCTACTTGTCAAGTATGGGAGATAAATTCTAATTCATTTCATTCATGAAAATGTCATTTATCCTAGCTGCTAATGTATCCTACTTTCTCTTTTTAGAATTGCTTTTAACAAACAGAAACTAGACTTTTGTTACAATAGGAAAATGGACTCTACAATGGTACAAGAATGAATATTCTTTTGAAGCTGGAGGCTCAAGTGGTAGAGCACCAGCCATTATCAATCAAGCCATCAAGAGTACAATGCAAGTTCAAGTTCCAATACACACACACACACACACACACACACTCTCTCTCTCTCTCTCTCTATCTCTCTCTCTCTCTCTCTCTCTCTTCAAGCCATATAATATGAATAATCCAGATTACTAAAAAGTGAGCTATTAAGCAATGTAACTGATTAATTCTTTAGACTTGTGATTTCTCAACTTCATTAATCTGGTTAGAATCCCCAAAGTCCTATGATAATGATACTCAGAGATGGAACCTTTGGAGGGTAATCAGGACTAGAAAAGATTGTGAAGGTAGGACTCTCATAATGGCACTAGTGGCTTTATAAAAAGACAGACCTGAGCACTTCTTGCCAAGTGATACCCTCTGCCGTGTTACAATGCAGTAACATGTAGCATCTCATTAGATGCTGACAGTATATTAAAACCTAGCTCTTGATGTCCTAATCTTCAGAATCTTGAGTAAAATAAATAGGTTATTAATAATCTATCCAGCCTGAAGCATTCAGTTACCAGAAAATGAACTAAGATACCCTTATAGTTAAAATAAAGACTGGAGTGTAAGAAGACTTAACACATTCATAATCAGCAAACATTTTAGCCCAAGAAAATAAGAGATTAGACCCATGCTTAGAAACCCATTCTAGGATGGAGCTGCAGTACAGCAAGCAGTTTATTCGCTCATTAAATCAGCAAATCTAGACTATGTTCTAGGTACTAGGACATTGTTTAGATGTTTATAAAACCAAATGTTTATAAAACCAAGTTTATAAGACAAAGTAAAACAGACAAAAACCCTGGCCTTGAGCCAGACACTTTTGGTTCAGATCCTAGGTCTACCTCTTAATGAATAAACTTGTGAGATTACTTTTCTATGGTACAATTCCTTCAGTTAAAAAAATTGTGACCATGGAGGAGGCAACAATGCTTGATAAGAAATGTACTCGCTACCTTGCCCATGTAATTGTATGGTATTTTCACACAAAAAAATAAAAAAGTAAATAAAAAAATTGTGACCAATTTTATAATCTCTGCCTAATACTATCTTGTGACAACTAAATCACATTAACATTTATAAAGGACTTGAAAGAGCACCTGGAACACTTTACTGTTTATTCATTATTATTTTCAGTGACATCATTGTGACCAATACACCAATACACTGGAACTTATGGGGTTTTTCTTAATGGATAGCACCTATTAAATTATACAAGAGCAACTCAGCCAGTGCACATATTACACCTAAATACTAGTACATACCCTTTTCTAGACTAAGGTTAAGAAAAATGAGATGCTCAACAGTGACATTATTTTTAACATGACTAAAGAAGAAAGAAAAGTCAGACTAAACATGTAACAGTGAAAGAATTCTGCCAGAACATAAACACATGAGAAAACATGACTAGCCACTGAAGTAATACCAGCTGGCAGTAGCCATATGAAACTAAGTGTGAAAGTACCCAGAATGAAGTTTCTGACAGGATGAAATTACTAATAGTTTTAATTCCCAACAAAAGCACTAGCTTCATAGTAATCTATCCAAAGACAAAGAAGTTGCAAAAGGCTATTTTGTGAACAGTAGGTACACAGGAGCCCAAAATCAGCCTACAGAACTGATTTTCTTGTAGGAGCTAAGGCTAAATATCCAAGAACTAGGCAAACTAAACCTGGGGATATAGTTCAGTGGTAGATCACTTGCCTAGTATGTTTAAGGTCCCAAGTTCAATTTCTAGAACCATGGAAAAAAAGAAAAAATAGAACTGAGCAAACTATAACTGACCATGACATACTACAAACTCAAGAAAATGGGAGCTTGTATTACTCAAAAATCTCAACAGCAAAAAGATTATAAAATCAATAGATAGTTTAAAGATGGTTTAGGGACTACTAAAGCAGTATAACCAAAGTACTGAGAAACCATTAGGTTTTAAAACTTTAAACCTGAACAGACAAGAAGTAATGTCACCAGAACCCAGGAAGCAAGTGCTGTGCTCTTTAGCTACCCAAGGCAACCAGCAGAGAAAGGGCCAGCTTTACTTCTAACTTCTTGCATGTGAATAGGGTAAGCAGAGAGAGACAAAATGATAATCCAGCATGTATTAAAAAACATGTAGGCAATAGTATGTTTCTTGTGACATTTTGTTTCAGAAATATTTGACACTTACCTGCTATTATTGTCAGGTGTACTAAGGATGACCATGTTAGAAAATGTCAGGAATTTAGATCCTTTGATGAAAGGAAAAAGTGAATGTGGAGAGAACAGCGTGTTTTATTCAGGTTCACATGTGTGTATGTATGTATGTATGTATGTATGTATGTATGTATGTATGTATGTATGTATGTATGTAGGTCATTCTTGGGGCTTGCCCTTAGGTCCTGGGGGCTGTCTCTGAGCTCTTAACAACCAACCCTCCTCATTTAAACTAACCTCTGTGTGTATGTGTGTGTGTGTTCAAAGAGTAATATAAGCTATTGACGGAATTTAATTCAGACCTTTAAAAAAACAAGAAAATAAAACCTTCACTATTCAGTTTTGAATTTGTGCTTCTGGACACTATACATACCACAATATCCAAACTGACATAGGTATTGGCTAACAATATTAACAAGTCAGCTCTTGAAGAGCAGTTTCAAATTATGAATTAAAAGCGGGGACTCTGGGGCTGGGACTGGGCCCTTAGCAAACCCTTGGGACATGGCCGGCTCCCGCTTCTCCCTTCCGCTTCCAACCCACTGTCTGCTGAGCAGGTGGATGTGCGGCAATAACATGTCCGTCCCCACTGCCCGCCGTTGTGCCCACCGCCCGCAAGGCCACTGCTGCAGTTATTTTCCTTCATGGACTGGGAGATACCTTTGCTGGTATCAGAAGTTCACATATCAAATACATCTGCCCACATGCGCCAATTATGCCTGTTACGTTAAATATGAATATGGCTATGCCTTCACGGTTTGATGTTATTGGACTTTCACCAGAATCCCAGGAAGATGGATATGGAATTAAACAGGCATCATAAAGTATAAAAGCTTTTTTGATAGATCAAGAGGTAAAGAATGGCATTTCTTCTAACAAAATTATTTTAGGAGGATTTTCTCAGGGAGAAGCTTTATCTTTATACACTGCTCTCACCATGCAGCAGAAACTGGCAGGAATCACTGCACTGAGTTGCTGGCTTCCTCTTGGAACTTAGTTTCCACAGGGTCCTGTAAGTGGTGCTAATAGAGTTATTTCTATTCTCCAGTGCCATGGAGATTGAGACCCTTTAGTTCCTCCCCTAATGTTTGGTTCTCTGACTGTTGAAAAACTGAAAATTTTGGTCAATCCAGCCAATGTGAGTTTCAAAACATATGAAGGCATGATACACAGTTCATGTCAACAGGAAATGATAGATGACAAGCAATTCATTCATAAACTCCTACACCTCCCATCGATCGATGTCACTAAGAGGCCTTGTGTGGAAGTATACCAGCATCACTGTAGTCGATTATAAACCTTTTCCCATGCCTGATCTTAAAACTTCTAATGTTTGCAGTGGTAAAAATGTTTTGCAAATACGCACAATGATTCAATAATGTCTCCCTGTGGAAAATTTATGATCTTTTAAGTTTCTACATATGTATTTGTATAAAATAATCCAGAATATAGTAGTATTAAAATAAGTGACGCCATCAGTTTCTTTTTCTCAAATATAATTCAGCAAAATAATAAAAATAAGAATTAAAAGCATATGTTTTATTAGGAATTCAGAAACAGTATGAAGCTAAATGGCAATGCCTGTGCTCCTGCAAAATATACATCTAAAACCCACAGTGTCCAAAAGGAAGGACTTCAAAGTGATCCAATAGCAAAAAAAAAAAAAAAAAAACCAATAGCAAAAACATCAAAGAGCTTGGAAAATAACACTGCTTCACATGCCACAAAACAAATTACTGGAATGATTAGTAATAAGCACATAAAAAGTGAAAAAACATGGGATTAGGGAAGGGATACTTTTTGTTACAGAGATAATTCAAACATCTTTTAACTGGCTTTAGTTTTTAAAAGATCTGAATTAAATTTTATCAGTAACCCAGATTAATTCTTGAAAATACATACACATGCTCGCGCGCATGCGGGTGTGCACATACACACACACATACACACACACATATCTTTATTACCTCTCCAGACATTACCTTCATTGAAAATTATCAAAATACTTAAATTTTGCACAAGGATTAAAATAATTGCATAATATGAGTATCATTTAGTGGCTCTGTTAATAGCACAATGTTCAAAACATACTACTTAATGTTTTAACTGAATTATATTCACAGAGGAAATGTAAACAAAATTAATTTTCTCACAAGATTATGAAGTCTAGAATATCTTAAAATAAGAACTATACCTGTTGTCTTTTAGCTGCCATAATGTTCAACTTATCCACTTCAGGTTTCAAGGCTTTATACTGTATTCCCAAGTCTTGTTCATTGCCAGCATTCCTCAATTTCAAGATACCATCTTCTACCTATTAAAAAAAAATCCCCCAAAACAAAAATTCTGAACCACACAAATATATAAAGAAAAGGGGATGTCCTAGGATATTTTTATTCCTTTTAAAAGATGTCATAAAACAATCCAAACTCAAGTCTCTTGAGTTGGCCAAGCCTTCCTTCTGCATAGGTGCTTTATAGGAACTGAGCTTTTAAGTATAAATATTAGCCTCTATCAATAAATAGACAATTTAATATATATTGTTTTCTAAATCTGAGAACTCTATCACTACAGGAAATGTCTAATCAGTATTCTGTAAAAGAGTCAAAACTATTTGCTGCAAGTTTTTCATTAGAACCAAGACAAAATGGCTCATAAGTAGAAATTTTTAAAACCCCTGGTTCATTTAGATAAACCTAGTGCAAAACCAAACCAAATGCTAAGGAATGTTAAATGAAGTATATCTAGCATCAGCCTGATAGAAAGAACAAATTACAAGATAAGCGTTGTTTGCTCACACCTGTAAGGCTTGCTACTGAGGAAATGAGGATCATAGTTCAGACTCAGCTCAGGTAGATAAGTCCATGAGACCTCTATCAACAATTAACCAGCAAAAAGCTGGAAGTAGGGGTATGGCTACTTGGGTATAATACCAGCCCTGAGTGAAAAAGCCAAGTGAGAATTTTAGGTCCTGAGTTCAAGCTATAGTACTGGACAACAACAACAACAACAAAAAAGAATTAAAGACCCAAGTTCATACTTACAACTTTCAGTTGAACAAGTAATTTGTAGACATCTGCCATGTCAGCCAGAATAAGTAGCCGGGTAACAGCAGAAAGCAAAGCTCGAGCTGCCCGAACCATGTTGCCTCGCTTAACAGAAGAACACGGATCATCTGCGAACTCTCCTGCAGCACTCTTCATCAAATCTCCTGTTTTAAAAGATTTTAAGAAAGAAAAACAGAACTCAGCAGGAATTAACCCAAATAATGATGTCATTTTAAAAGAGAAAAATAGTTCAAATTCTGTATAAGTTTGTTTTTCATGTGCCTTTTTTATAATTGTCACTTAAGCAAGCATCTTCATATAATGTTTGTAGAAACATAATATCCTGAAAGCAACTTGGTACTATAGTAACTTTAGAGCTGCTAATGATGTTTAAATACTTTAAAGAGACTTAAGATATTTCTTCTGTTTGACCTAATGATAATAGTACTCCTGAGACTCTTATCTCCACTTAAGCATCAGAAAACCAGAAGTGGAGCAGTGGCTCAAAGTGATAGAGCGCTGGCCTTGAGCAAAAAGAGCTCAGGGACAGCCCCCAGGACCTAAGTGAAAGCCCCAAGAATGACATTCATAAATACATACATATATACATACATACATACATACATGTGAACCTGAGTAAAACACACCATTCTCTCTACATTCACTTTTTCCATTCATAATTGAGGCTATCTAGCAAAAATCATAGGACACTAGATAATATAGCATAGAAAAACAGAAAAACAGACAATGACTTAAAGTATCTCTGACAGTCTTTAGCAAAAATTTCTGGGATGTTCCTGCTTTTTTAATCCACAAAACTGTTTATCTTTTGTGAAAATTGAGCCAAGGAATAAATATTTAACATCAACTTAGTTAATTCTTAATCAGTAGAGAGCCTACAAAACTTCTTTCTCACCCTCTGAGGGCAAGGAAAGGAGCTGTGATATTTCCTGTTCCAGTTAACAGAATGATTAAAAAAAAAAAAAAAAGAGTACCACACATATTCATGTTCTCATTTTCCTTACTAACTCAACTGCACCCTGCTGCTATTCACAAACACTCCAAAGAGAGACACTTACTTCCTGATTACACATTCAAATAAATGCATAACATGCATTTCAACTTGGAATCACTTTAAGAAATTAACTAGTGGAAACCAAGTTACTGCAACATCATTACTAAAGTCATGCCAACGCCAAAATTTTAATGCTTGTAAGAGAACTTCCTCTGTTACATTGAACAAATGTATTAAGGCAGTTAACTTTAAAAATATATTTATCCTAGTGCTATTTTTATCAGTTAAACAAGATAAGTCTTTAAAAAAAACAGCAATTTCAAAATGATAGGCAACATTAGAATTGAATAACCTCACTGTTCTTTCCTCGCTTCCAACTTACTATACTAGCACTTGAATCTCTGCAAAGCAGCATATGCTCCCACAAGGGTAATGATTCAGGAGACATCCTTGACACAACCCAAATCAAAGAAAATATAGCTACTACCCAAAAGACTTACACAGTCTAAGTCACACAGAACAACTTTAAATTATAAAACTCACAGATGACAACCAGTTAGATTTCTCAAATTTATATTTTGCTTTTCCTGTTCAAGTTAAATGAAGAGTAAATATATTAAATACTAAAACTGAAGGTAAAAGGGTCAATAAAGAACATTTTCTTTCATTACAGTCCTCAAAAATATATGAAGGATAGGAAATGGATGAAAGCACTTCTAACAAAAGACTCAAAAGGAAGTTCAAAAAAAGGCATACAAACAAAATAAATAAATAACTGGAAGAAAATTCTACTCAGACAGCAATAAGGTAAAGCAACAAATGAGAACTGAGAACTCAAGGCAAGAATGAGAAACATCACCAAAATAATTAGATTTAATGAAGTTATTACACTAATCTGAAAACCTAATTGACTTAACTTTAATCTCAGAATATTAAATGTTTCCTTGATATTGCTCTTCCAAGAACATCATTAACACATTTTGAAACTCATACTCTACATTCCATCATTTTTCTCTTGTGAAAAATTAACGAGTCCATACATAAAATCAAGCTCCTGATCTCAATCTGATTAACCAGCCTAGATAAGGAAAATTCAATCTGTCTCCACACACCCACACAAAGTTCCTCATAGCTATGTTTTATGTCTTCACATCATGAACTGAGTAAATCCAGACTTCACTGTCTCCTGTCTACCTCTCAAACCCTATTCATGGCAGTCACCTGACAGTTACTTTGTCCAGAACACATCTACCTTTTAACATCTATCATCCAGGCTGCCTATATTAGATGTGGGCACATCAGTCTGAAGCTGTAGACATCAGTACTGGACAGGAGACCAATTTTCACCTCTAGTCAGTTTCCAGAGTAACTCTATAGTCAGTTTCCAGAAGGAAAAAAATATATATCAAGAGAATCTGACAACTTATGCTCAATATTCCTTCTGTCAAGGATGAAATATATTATTTCCCTTTAAATTTCCTTGCCAAGATTCACAATGAAAAACACATTCTAGAATATGCAGTGTGTATATCTATATATGTATGTCAGTCAGTCTGACACACACACACACACACACACACACACACACACACACAAAATAGATTTTTTTTCAAGCTGTACCAAGGAAGTTTATACCCTAAAACTCTGTATCTGATCCTTTCTTTACACCACTGTCCTAAGATACCATCAGGTTTTTTGTGTATGTGAATTAATTTTTTTTTGGGGGGGGGGCGGTCCTGGGGCCTGAACTCTGGGGCCTGGATGCTGTCCCTCAGCTCTTCAGCTCAAGGCTAGCGCTCTACCAGTTGAGCCACAGCGTCACTTTCAGCTTTTTTCTTTTTGCTTATGTGGTGCTGAGGAAGTTCAAACCCAGGGCCTCAGGCATGCGCTCTACCACTGAGCCACCTTCCCAGCTCCATGTGAATGATTTTTACTTTAAAAAGCTGAGAAGAGGGGCTGGGAATGTGCTAAATGGTAAAGTGCCTAGCATTCATGAAGCACTGGGTTCGATTCCTCAGTGCCCCATAATTAGAAAAAGCGGGAAGTGGCACTGTGGCTCAAGTGGTAGAATACTAACCTTGAGCAAAAGAAACTCAGGGACAATGACTAGGTCCTGAATTTGAAGCTCCAGGACTGGCAAAAAAAAAGGCTGAGATGATGACTGCCATTAGAGAATATTCACAAATCAACTATAGGTACTCAGATTATTTGGCTACTATTTTAGTAGCTAACAAATAATGTTCTAAAACTAATCACATTTTTATATGAGGACTGAAGTAAAGACCAAAATTTAGCATTAAATATTGAAGCCAGGCACAAGTGGCTTACACCTGTAATCCTAGCTACTCAGGAGGCTGAGATCTGAAGATCAGGAGGCTGAAATCTGAAAATCATGGTGCAAAGCCAGCCCAATCAAGAAAGTCCATAAGACTCTTATTTCCAACAAACTACTCAGAAAAAGCCGGAAGTGGCACTATGTATGGTTCAAGTAGTAGAGCACTAGCCTCGAGCAAAAGCAGCTCAGAGGCAGTGCCCAGGCCGAGTTTAGGCCCCAGGACCAGCAAAAAAAACAAAAACAAAAACAAAAACAAAAACTACTGACTGCTTTTAATAAATTGGAGCCTTACAACCACTCAAGAACAATGAACAACATTATTAGCAACAGTTACCTAAAATGAAATACTGGTCCAAAAGGCCAGAATCTGAGAAGTTTCAAAAGGATCGTGGTTCAAAGCCAGCCAAAGCAGGAAAATTCCTAAGACTCTTATCTTCAGTTAACCACCAAAAAGCTGGAAGTGGAGCTGAGGCTCAAGTGGCAGAGCTCTAGCCTTGAACACAAAAAGCTCAGAGACAGTGCCTAGGCCTGGAGTTCAAGCTCCAGGACCAGCACCCAAAAAAAAAAAAAAAAACCCAACACCTAAACTAAATACAAAATTATGACATGTACAATCATTCTTGATTCCCAACTCCAAAGTAATTCTATTTCTGTTACATTACTAGATTAATGAAGGAAATCTGAAAGCAGCATCTCTAGTCCAATGAATCATGTCTTGATTGTTTAAAACCTGGTAGATTTTCAATCAGTGAGACAAATAGAATACTGCTGCAGAAAAAATATGTATGTATTTTTGGGAATGTACAGAAATATAAATACATTTTATACTGTCAAGTACTGTAAAAAAAAAACAAAGCAACCTTTTATTCTACTAAATAACTATTTTTCTGTTGATTGTTAAAGGGAAAAAAGAAAAATAATAGGGCTTCAATTAATCAACTAAGGAGAACATTTATAGATACCTAGCACTACCTTAATAATATTCACAGGCACTATCTTTCAGATATATTAGTAAACAACCAAAAAGTTCAACATCCATTACCACTGGTCTCATGCATACTAGACAAGTACTCTACAACTGAGTTATTACATTCCCAGCCCCAATATTGCCATTTTTTTTTACAAGAAGCCTTTTATGCCTATAAAGAAAAAATTGTTTTAAATCAGAGTATCCTAATATTTGCCCAAAAATAATTTGTGTGTATTCCTTAATTTCTTGTATCTAATATGAATATGTGACTCAAACTATGGCCACAGAAACCTACCAAGCAGAACCAAGCAGAGATAGGTTACAGACATTCAAAAGAAAATCAGTGATAGATATCATATATATATATATATATAACATGAAGAGAGAGATAAGGGGCTGGGAAGGTGGCACAGTGGTATAGCGTTTGCCTTGCATGCGAGGTCCTGGGTTCGATTCCTCAGCAAAAAGAAAAAAACCCGGAAGTGGTGCTGTGGCTCAGTGGTAGAGCGCTTGCCTTGCATGCCTGAGGCCCTGGGTCCCATTCCTCAGCACCACATAAGCAAAAAGAAAAAAAAAGCCAGAAGTGGCGCTGTGGCTCAAGTGGTAGAGTGCTAGCCTTGAGCTGAAGAGCTGAGGGACAGCGCCCAGGCCCAGAGTTCAGGCCCCATGACCGGACCCAAAAAAAAAAAAGAGAGAGATAAATCAAACTACCTGAGGCAAGTGGTTAAGAAAACTCTATATCCTAAGTACCTGAACTAAGCTCCCTGAACTCAGGAGGTATTCCTGGATTCCAAGTTATAAATAAATACATACATAAATTCCTTTTTGGCTCAAACAAGTTTAAGTTTAAATTCATGTAATTTGTAATTGGTAAGGTTGTATTTTATCTTCAAGCAAGAAATTGAAATATTCTACCAGAGTACAACTTGGAGATACATTTTTAAAGTCCTAAAATTGTGACCCTGAGAAAACTTTCAGAATGGTTATCTGAAAATTTTCATCAAGCTATATACTATTAACACATTTAACTCATAAAAGAAAAAGAAATCTGCCTCTCTATTCCTATTCTCAGGAAATATAAAGACAGAACCCAAAAGAAGTGAAAGGAAAGAAATAGTGTATGTACAAGTTCACTACATTATTTATATTAAAACACACACATACACAGAGATAATAATGATGCAAAAAGTATGTAGCTGGGAATTGGGATGTGGTTCAGTGATATAGTGATTGCCTAGCATGTGTGAGGTTCCTAGATTTGTTCTCCACAATATAAAACAAAAATGAATTAGAAAATAAATGTAGCTTTTAAAGATTACAGAGTCCAAAGTTATAACAATTACAAATACAATTAATGTTAAATTGTAAGAGAAATTAACAAAGCAGCAGAGGTAGCATATTTATATATGTTATATATTACAAAATTGGCTACAACTAGTGTTTAATTGAAGAGAAATTAACAAAGAAGAAGAACTAGCCCAACATACATAGTTCACAGCTTTAATCCTTGTTACTCAGGAGGCTAACATCTAAGGATCAAGGACTGAAGTCAGCCTGAGGAAGGAAAGTCTCTGAGGCATGTATCTCAGTTAAGCTCCAAAAGAACCAAAAGTAGAGCTGTGACTCATGTAATAGAGCACTAACCTTGAGCAAAAAACCTAAGGACAGCATTGAAGTCCTGAGTTCAAGCCCTAGGAGTTGGCACCAAAAAAAAAAAAAAAACCTAGAATTAAAATCAGGTAAAACATGTACGTAGCCAAGAAGACAAGGGAAAGAAAGGGAAGACAACAACCTAAAATTTTTGATTTTTTTTTGTTTGTTTGCAATAATGGGGTGAATTCAGGGCCTCATACTTCCTTATCAGGTGGCTCTACTGCTAGGCCACTCCTCTATCTCCTTGGAATGCTATTTATAATTGCTCAAATCTAACAAAATATAAAGAATTTAAACACTAATAAAAAAAAAACCTATAGGGGCTGGGAAGGTGGCTCAGTGGTAGAGCACTTGCCTTGCATGCCAGAGGCCCTGGGTTCGATTCCTCAGCACCACATAAGCAAAAAGAAAAAAGCCAGAAGTGGCGCTGTGGCTCAAGTGGTAGAGCGCTAGCCTTGAGCTGAAGAGTTGAGGGACAGCGCCCAGGCCCAGAGTACAGGCCCCATGACCGGACCCAAAAAAAAAAAAAAAATTAGACAATAGACCTTTAAAAAAAAAAAAAAAACCTATAAACTTTTGTAAGAAAAGATGAAAATCCACTGGGTGCCAGGGTGCCAGTGGCTCATACCTATAATCCTAGCTACTCAGGAAGCTGAGATCTGATGATGGCAGTTCAAAGCCAGCCCAGGAAGAAAGTTTATGAGACTCCAAATAATCGCAGAAAAAGCTGGAAGTAGTGCTGTGGCTCAAGTGGTTATGTGCTATCCTTGGACAAAAGAAACTCAGGGACAGGGCCTTGGCCCCGAGTTCAAGCCCCAGGACTAGCAAAAAAAAGCAAGAAAATAAGAAAATCTTCATGAGCTTTTTCATGAAGAAAAACTCTTAAGACATGGCACAATTGGTAGGTTTTCCATCAAAATGGAAAATTTTACTTTCACAACAACAACAAAAAACCTAACAGGATAAAAAAAAATAAGGAAAATCTTCACTTTCTCAGTGATATTCATGCCATAGAGCATCCACACACCAACTTGGATGGCTCTTAAGGACATGCTAAGCTGTAGGTAGGGTGGCAGAGCCAGTACTAAATATTCAGTGTATTTCCATTAATATGCCATTCTTAAAAGGCAGAACTATAGAGTGGAGAGCAGATTGGTTACCAAGCATTTGAGGTGAAAAAGGAGATATGAAGATGACTACAAAGAGGTAGTATGAGGGAGATGTTTGGGGGTTTTGATTTTGTTTTGATTTTTGTTTCTATTTTTTCTTGGTAGTACTGAGGACTGAATTGAGGTATGAACTCAAGATGGTCTCAATTTTTCATTTCACTTGGGCCAGCTTGGACTATTTATGCTTCCCACTGAAACTGGATTGATGGACACATGCCACTGTGCCCAGCTCTTTCAGCTGAGATAGATTCCCAATAACTTTTTTGCCAAGGCTAATATGTCTGGAATCATGATTCTCCCAATCTCAGCCTCCCAGCTGAGATGACAGGTATGCACCACCAAAATTAGCTTTTTATTGATTTAAATAAGAGTTGAGAATTTTTTACCCAGTAATGGCACAGAACCACAATCCTCCCAATGTCAATCTCCTGAGTAGCTAGGATTACAGGAATAAGCTACTGGCACCCAGTCTAGATTCCTTTGTTTTATCTTCAAAAAAAGATCAATTAGTTGGGACACTGGTGACTCACACCTGCAATCCTAGCAACTCAGGAGGCCGAGATCTGAGGGGTGTGGTGTGAAGCCAATCCAGGCAGGGAAGTCCATGAGACCACTACCTCCAATTAACCACCAAAACATCAGAAGTGAAACTGTGGCTCAAGGGGTAGAGCACCAGCCTTATGGGGACAGGGATAGGAGTGAGGGTGGAGAGAACAGCTCAGGGACAGAGCCCAGGCCCTAAGTTCAAGCCCCAGGATCAGAACCAAAAATAAAAATAAAAAATGAAGAATTATTTTGCAAAGGCAAGCTAGTAGTTAACTTGCACAAATAGTCATTTCTCCCTTTGCAATATTCTGTTGTATCAATCCCTTCCATAACAGATTCATAGGGCGGGGGGGGGGGGGCATACAAAGGAACCCTACCACAACGATTATCCTCAGATTCTAGGTCCTTCCCCTAAACTGCCTCTCAACCTCATTACTCCTTCTTCCTTCTTGCACACAGTTAAGAAACTATATCACCTTCCCCCCCCAAAAAAAAAAAAACATCAGTTTTACTCATATTCTGTGTTGCCCAGATGGCAGAATGTCTTAAAACAGGAAGAAAATTAAAGAGACATATTTCAGTTTAATTTAAGAAAAAGGCTTAAAAAAAAAAACTACTGGAAAGAGTTACTTCCTGAGGCAGTGAGTCCTATGTCACTTGCTATACTGAAGCATATGGGAAGCTGTGAGACCTATCTCAACAATAAAATTCTCTGATTCTACATCATTTCACTAATTGTCCTCCCTTCTTGGCCTCACATTCCAACCTACACTCTAAACTCTACCTCTGAGACAGAATCATGGGTGCAAGCCTATAATTCCAGCTACTTGTGAGGCCAAGGCAGGAGGATGGCAAGTCCCAAGCAAGTCTGTGCTACACAGTGAGACCCTTTATTTAAACATCAAAAATAAAAATATTATAAGTAAAAGCTAACCCTTGACCCTTTTTGGTGCTAGAATCAAACCTTGTACATGTCAAGTTCCCACTCTACCACTAAGCTACACTCCGAGCCCCTGACTCAAATTTTCTTATCAGCTAATATTCTAGTAGTACCCACCCCTAGTCAGAGTCCTCACTGTTCCAAATTTGCATGTGTATTTTTCTTATCTAGATAATTTCTCCCTTCCAATCTTTCACTTATTCAAAATCTAGCACAAGCTTTAATACCTTGATTTCCGATCCTACAATTACTCTCCCATTCCTCAGCCACACATGGTATTCCTTTATTTTCATGTCCATTGATCCTGATATAAGGTCTACACCAAAACAGAAAAAAAGCCTCTTGGCTGCTAGAAGAGTTTCCATCAGTTTATGATTATTCAGACTTTTTTCTGTATCTGATATGACAGGTAGGCAGCTATCACATCCAGCATTTCTGTTGAAATGGGGATCTCAGACACTTTTTTGCCCAGCCTAGAACAATGATCCTCCCAATCTCTGTGTTTCCAATAGTCTCAACTACAGCTGAGCCAATGGTGCTTAGCAAAAACTCCACTTTTACTTTTTTTTTTTTTTTAATCCGGTCGTGGGGCCTGAGCTCTGGGCCTGGGCGCTGTCCCTCAGCTCTTCAGCTCAAGGCTAGCGCTCTACCACTTGAGCCACAGCACCACTTCCGGCTTTTTTCTTTTTACTTATGTGGTGCTGAGGAATTGAACCCAGGGCCTCATGCATGCAAGGCAAGCACTCTACCACTGAGCTACCTTCCCAGCCCTCCACTTTTACTTTTAAAGGAGTGTCCAAGATTTGTAGACATATTAAACACCACTTAAAGCTGGGCGTCGCGTCGGTGCCTCAAGC
Source organism: Dipodomys merriami (assembly GCF_024711535.1). Classification (NCBI taxonomy): domain Eukaryota; kingdom Metazoa; phylum Chordata; class Mammalia; order Rodentia; family Heteromyidae; genus Dipodomys; species Dipodomys merriami. The sequence goes on along the minus strand of NW_027204159.1, from coordinate 6,041,295 downwards.
CTGTAATCCTAGCTACTAAGAAGGCTGAGATCTGAGGATCATGGTTCAAAGCCAGCCCAGGCAGGAAAGTCCATGAGACTCTTATCTCCAATAAACTAATAGAAAACTGGAATAAGCACTATGGCTCAAGCAGCAAAGCACTCCCCTTGAGCTGAAGAGCGCAGGGACAGCACCCAGGCCCAAAGTTCAAGCCCCATGACCAACCAAAAAATTAATAAATAAATAAACACCACTTACAGGTTTCAAAAATGTTAAGTAAACAGACACAACAATATAGCCAACCTATCTCAATTTATTAAGAAAGAATCTGTGCCTAACCATGTCCATAATACACATTTTATTCTATTTGAACAGGAAGTTTTCACTATTATTTACCAAGATTCTCCAAAGGGGTAAGGTATATATAGCTCATTCATTCTTGCCTCACATGAGATTGCCTCACATCCACAAAGCAATATCCTGAGTTCAATCCCCTATACCACAAAAAAGAAAAAGATTCTTCAAAAAAAAAAAAAAAAGCTGAAAAGAAAAACAAAAAGTACTAGCTTCTTAGCTGACACTATGATAACAGGAAATATATTTTTTGTTTTGTTTCTGTCCCAGAGAAAAAGCAAGTTATAGTGATAATCATAAATAACTGCAAAGTTGAACTGAGACAAACCTTTATGATTCAGAACCACATGAAGAAAAATAACAAGAAAACAACAGATATGCATCCTAAATTGTTGTATTTTTTCAGAAGGAGGAGGTATATGCTGCACCATGACTGCTATAGATTTGTACCAGAGAAACTTTATAAACAGAAATATAAAGTGAAATAAGAAGTTAACTTCAGCTAGGCGCCAGTGGCTCACACCTGTAATCCTAGCTACTCAGGAGGCTGAGATCTGAGAATCAGGGTTCAAAGCCATCCCTGGCAAGAATGCCGATGAGACTCTTATCTCCAATTAACCACCAGAAAACCAGAAATGGCACTGTGGCTCAAGTGGTAGAGCGCTAGCCATGAGCTGAAGAGCTCAGGGACAGCACCCAGGTTCAGAGTTCAAGCCCCACAACCAATCCAAAAAAAAAAATAAAGTTAACTTCAATAGTTTAATGTATTTTGAAAATAAGTATCTTGGCCAACAGACTCAATAGACTTGACCAAACTCATCTGTTATAATTATAAACTTCATCATAGGCTGCAAGAAGGTCTAGAGAACAGAACTTTCCCATACAGAATAGTACTCTGCTCAACCAGGGGGTTTAAAACTAGACCATTCAATTGCTTTAAGCTTATTCAAAACCAAGTTTGAGTTCATTCTAGTGTCCTCTAGAAGTTCACCAAGAACCTATCAATTTGTAAATGTGTTTGCAGATTTATCAAGTAAGAAGAGTTCATACTAGATTAAAGTAGTTCTAATACAATGATTGGTGTCTTTGGAAGAAGAGAGAATTTACAAAGATATATAAGAAACAGTATGTGCCAAAATACCAGGACACTGGTAGTAGTATGCTAAGGATAACTGAAAACCACAAGAAGCTGGAACAGAGGCATCGAACAGATTCCTCCTGATTTGCAAGAAGGAATCAACCCTGCCAATATCATGACTTCAGATTTCTGACCTTCAGAACTAAGAGGATAAATTTACCTTTTTTAAGCCACCAAATTTGTATTCATTTATTTCATGGGTAATTTTATAATTTTGGTATTGAAGCACTTTTCTTCAGTCTGAATATTGAGAAAAATACTCACCAAACAAGGTTTTTAGTTCACAATTCAAACAAAATTGGAAATGTCACCTCATTCTCATGGACTGCCCCTTGAGTGTACTTTTCTTTAATTATTATTATGGGGTACTTTCATAGAAATGAATTTCATGTTTGGACTACATATACTTTGCTGCCTAGGCACCAGAGAGATAATGAAGTTCCTTAAAAGCCAAAAAGCACCAGTCCATAAGAAGGGCTCAATTCACCTTAAGTGATATCCAACAGTCTAGAAAAAAAACATATACCTTTGTTGAAATCTCCTGCTGGAACACAAGTTAAAATGTGAAAACTGGCGATTTTAAGAGTAAGTAAGACGGCCACCAGACTGGGAGAAGATGTTTACCAAATATACATCCAATAAGGGCATAACATCCAGAATATATAAGGAACTCAAGAAATCCCCCCAAAACTTAATAACCCAATCAATAAATGGGCAGAAGGGCTAAAGAGAGACTTTTCAGAAAAAGAATGACAAAAAATACATGAGGAAATGCTCAATGTCTCTGGCCATAAAATGCAGATCAAAACAACATTGACCCTCCCCCACGGTATAACCCCTGCTTTCACTGTATTTGATATTGGTATAATTTGTGGAGGGAAAGGGGGGAAAAATCATTTAAACAGGGATACAGGTGGGCCCATTGCAACAATGAGATGTACAATGAGATTTACAACTTTGGTGGGAGGGGGTTGGAGGGCCAGGTAGGGAGGATGGGGAGGGGGGATGGGAAGGGACGGAAAGGGGAAACAAAGGAGGAGGCAACAATGCTTGACAAGAAATGTACTCATTATCTTGCCCATGTAATTGTAACCCTTCTGTACAGCATTTTCACAATTAAAAAAAAAATTGAGATTCCATCTCACCCTCGTTAAGATTAAACAACAAATGTTGGTGGGATATGAGGAAAAGTAACCTTATTACACTGTTGGTGGAAATGTAAACTAATATGACCACTCTGGAAGGCAGTTTGAAGATCCCTCAATAAACTAAATATAAAACTACCCTATGATCCAGCCATAACACTCTTGGGCATCTGCCCAGAGACAAGTCAGGATATGGTAAAGATACTTGAACGTCCATGTTCACTGCTGCACTATTCATAATGGTCAAATTATGGAAACAGCCCAACTACCCTACAACAGATAAGTGGATCAAGAAAATGTACACACAATGGAATTTTACTCATCCATTAGAAAGAATATAACATGTGCAGGAAAATGGATGAACCTAGAACAAATCATGGTTTTTTTTTGTTTGTTTGTTTTTTGTCTTTTCTTTTCTGGTACTGGGGATCGAACCCAGGACGTTGCACTTGCTAGGCAAGCGCTTTGCCACTGAGCTACATCCCAGCCCACAAATCATGTTTTAAGTAAGACAGGGTACATGTTTTCTTTCATATGGAAGCTAGATCAAAAATACAAGGCATGATAATACATACAGGCTCAATGCATTAACAAACTGACAAAAGAAAGGTGTAACTCCTAAAGTGAATCCAAAGGTGTAAAAACTAAAGTACTATTTATCAAAACAAATAGTAAGTGGAAACATGTTTTATATAGGGGCAAAGGAATGGAGGGAGGGAAGATAAGCAAATGTAGTCAAATGTATTCAATGTATGGTAGGTAAAAAATGAAACTTGTAGGCAGGGACCAGAGGAGGGAAAATGGGAAAGAACAAAAGGAGGGATGACATTGTCCAAGAAACATTGAACTGATAACCTGACATGGAATTTTAGGCCTTTGTACAACTACTTAAGTTAAAAATACTGCAAAAAGGGAAATAAAGTTTATATTCCAGAAATCCTCTTTTCAAATTTGTAACCCAAAAATGACAATTTCTCTCACTTTTACTGATAAACTGTAGATTACCATTAACCTTCTAGTAATTCTGAGTTTCTCAAAATAAATATGCATGACAAATAGGCATGACAAAATGGAACTTTTAGGGTTTTTTCAGAATCATTTTCAGAATGAGTATCATCAAACTACTTATCTTTCTATTTTACTGCCCCACATTGTAAGAATTAAAAAAGAGCAAGGTGCTGGTAGCGCATGTCTATAAAACTCAGGAGGCCGAGATCTGAGGTTCACAGTTCAAAGCTAGCCCAAGCAGGAAAGTTTGTGAGACTCTTGTCTCAAATAAACCACAAGAAAACCAGAAGTGACGCTATGACTCAAAGTAGTAGAGCTCTGGCCTTGAGCAAAAAAAAACTCAGGGACAACCCCCAAGCCCTGAGTCCAAGCCCCACAACTAGCACCAAATACAAAAAACAAAGAAAAAAAAATTATTGAACTGATAACACAAAAATTGCTGACCATGAAAAGTCTTCTTTTTCAGCTTTTTTTCTTTTAGCTTACACTGGATATGGAGGAAAAAGGGGAAGGAATTTCAATGTTAAATTTCCATACATGAGAAAGTCTTCTTTAAATATTATTTTTGTAAGGGCTGGAAATGAGATCAGGTGTAGAACACTTGTGAAAGTGTGAATGTGAAAGACCAAGTTCCATTCCCAACACCTCAAAAGAAAAAAGGATTTTTCTAGAAAGACCTCTCTGTATAATAAGCAATATTAATTTACCTTGTTTTCGTACATCTTCTACAGCAGCCACAAGCTCCTCCTTGAGAAACTGACTCTCTTTCGCAATTTTATCGCCCTTCTCCAAGAAATTCTCAGTTGCTTGTTCAACAGATGCAGCCAAAACATGAGCCTTTTTAGAACGACCTCTTTTTTTGTTAGAGGGGCCCTTAGTATTGGTGTTTACCAGGGTTGTAACCTAAATATTTCATTTGAAAAAGAAAAAACAAGTAAATTAAACTGTTGTCATTTAACTGAAACTAAGATGAAGTAAATATTGTCGTGCAGTGGTAAAACACTTGCCCAGCACAACTGAAGACTAGGTTCAATTCCTACATTGAAAGCCAGGCGCTGGTGGCTCATGCCTGTAATCCTAGCTACTCATGAGGCGGAGATCTGAGGATCATGGTTCAGAGCCAACGCAGGGCAGGCAGGAAGGTCTGCCCTGCAGGAAGGTCCATGAGACTCTTATCTCCAATCAGCCACCAGAAAACTGGAAGTGGTGCTGTGGCTCAAGCAGTACTCTCCTTGAGCTCCTTGAGCTAAAGAGCTCAGGGACAGCACCCAAGCCCAGAGTTCAAGCCCTATGACTGACCAAAAAAAAAAAAAAAAATTGAAATGATAGTAAATCTAAATTTTGAAATGATTTAGCTTTCTCAATATGTAAGAAATGTAACACATATTTTAATTCCTCAAGTATCATACGGTTTTTAATTTGATTTTTATAAAGAAAAATAATTATTAGAGACTAGCTAGATGTCTCTATTGTATCACCAAGGAGTTCTAAAAGGCTAACAATAAAGCTAGCTGTACTTGAGTTACATTCTTGTCAATTATGTTTATCAAAACAGTCTTTACTATGTATCCCAGGTTGAGCTCAAAAATCACAATCCTCATTGACTAACTGAGTGCTGGAATTACAGGGGTATATCACCACTGTTGACTAGAATTATTAATCTTTGCAAAATGGTTTAAGATAACTTGTTTCTTGAAGATCATCAAAATTAACACAAATATTAGTAAAGACCCTTAATAAAGAAAAAAATGCTCACAGTGATGCTTTAAATTAACTAGTTAAATTAACCATCATAATAAATATACCAGATGATCTGTAGGTTGAAGATGATTCAAGATTTCTTATAATGTGAGTCTGCCAAGCAAAAGACCTAAGGACTATAGTATATGAAGTCCAAATAAAGTAAATATTCTAATCTTACCATACATATACCTTCATATAGATAAATATAGGCTAAAATTAATTTTTAAAGTAGTAAATGCCATCATATCACATTTCTTCTCCATTAACATACGCATGAGTGTATATATCGAGATATATACACACATTACACATATATTGCACACATTTATAAACAGTAAAAATATATAGCTAGGTGTTAACAATTAATAAATGCAATTGTATTATGTATGTATATGTGTAACAAAATACAAAACCTACAACAGTAGAAGTGAATTACCTGCCAATTAATCCTATACAATGAAATACACACTAAAATGAAAAATCTTAATCAAGGTTTCTTGTCCATTTCTTAGAGGCTTCTGCCTTCTAAGAAAAGGTAAGGTTATCTTCAAAGTCCATCTATTTGGAAAGTCAAATTAAAATCAGTAATTTTTATTACTGGTAATAAAATTAAATAAAATAGCAAGAGCTGTGTTATAAAGAATTAAATAAATTCAATTACTAATGAAATCAACTCACTTAAGAAGTATCAACAAAAGTTCAACCACTCAAATTAAGTAACTTTGTTCTGTCACCCAAGCATATTGTCACAGAACTATGTTAAAACAACTGTGTAATTGTGTTTCTAGATTCTTACCTGTGTAACAAGGGGCTCCAACAGTCTTTCTACTGCCAAAGTCCTGATCTCTAGACTTTTGGGGTCCCATTTGAAGTTTATGTTGCCTGTGTGGACAGTAGTCATTTCTAACAGAGAAACAAAAAGCCATGTCAGACAAATATCAAATAAAAACATGAATATAAACAATAAATCTGACCTAAGAACTTCTGTATCAAGAGAACTACAGGGGCTGGGAAGGTGGCTCAGTGGTAGAGCGCTTGCCTTGCATGCCTGAGGCCCTGGGTTTGATTCCGCAGTACCACATAAGCAAAAAGAAAAAAGCCGGAAGTGGCGCTGTGGCTCAACTGGTAGAGCACTAGCCTTGAGCTGAAGAGCTGAGGGACAGCGCCCAGGCCCTGAGTTCAGGCCCCACGACTGGACCCAAAAAAAAAAAAAGGAGGGACTGGGAAGGTGGCTCAGTGGTAGAGTGCTTGCCTTGCATGCATGAGGCCCTGGGTTCGTTCGATTCTTCAGCACCACATAAACAGAAAAAAAAAAAAAGCTGGAAGTGGCACTGTGGCTCAAGTGGTAGAGTGCTAGCCTTGAGCTGAAGAGCTGAGGGACAGTGCCCAAGCCAGAGTTCAGGCCCCACGACCAGACCCAAAAAAAAAAAAAAAAGAAAGAAAGAAAGAAAAGAAAACTACGTTCACCACAAAATAAAAAATTCTAACTACCCTGCATCTGAGGACCAAGTAACTCTTACAACCTCTTCTGTTTAACTATTTCACACTCACAAACACTTGTACTACAAGACAGCATTCACACAGAACTTTCCCTTTTAAACTTTACTATTAATATCAAGATGTTTCCAGTTGTAGTTTTACATTTTAGAAGCACATGAAGACCTAAAGTGAATGAAAACTGTTCTGAATGAAAGCTGTTCTAAAAGAAATTTCTTCAGAAACTAATACAAAAACCCTAATTTTTCTTTCTTATATAAAAAACTATGTCTCACTTATTATGGATTAGATAACATTTTGTTTTATTCTAATAAAATGTGATAATTAAGTCTGATGCCCTTTACAATAACTGAGAGTATCACTCAAAGACAGAAGAGATTTTAAGCCATAATTTATCAGAACTCTTATCAGGTTCAAGATTAACTTCTCATTAGAGGCTTTACAAAGCAGAAGAAATAATAAAAATAAGAAGATGGAATGATTTTATAATGAAATAGAATAAGAAAATGACCATTCTGCAATCCCCATCATAATAACTGATTCTGGCAAGTATCAATGAGGCTGGGAATATAGCTTAGTGATAGAGTGCTTGCCTAGCATGAATGAAACCATGGGTTGGATTCCTCAGTACCACATAAACAGAAAAAGCCAGAAGTTGTGCTGTGGCTCAAGTGGTAGAATGCTAGCCTTGAGCAAAAGAAGCTTAGGGAACAGTGCCCAGGTCCTGAGTTAAAGCTTCAGGACTGGGGCTGGGAAGGTGGCTCAGTGGTAGAGTGCTTGCCTTGCATGCATGAGACCCTGGGTTCGATTCCTCAGCACCACATAAGCAAAAAGAAAAAAGCTGGAAGTGGTGCTGTGGCTCAAGTGGTAGAGCGCTAGCCTTGAGCTGAAGCGCTGAGGGACAGTGCCCAGGCCGAGAGTTCAGGCCCCACGACCAGACCCAAAAAATAAATAAATAAATAAATAAAATAAAATAAAGCCTCAGGACTGGCAAGAAAAAAAAAAAAAAAGAATTATCAATGCATGTTTAAACCACTGGGCAAAAGAGAACAAAATATTTGAAAGATATAAAGTATTCCTGACAAGTTACTTCCTAACAAAGGGTAAGTTTACAATATTAAGATTTAATAGGGCTGGGAATGTGGCTTAGTGGGAGAGTTCTTGCCTAGCATGCATGAAACCCTGGGTTCAATTCCTCAGTGCCACATAAACAGAAAAAGCTGGAAAGTATGCTGTGGCTCAAGTGGTAGAATAGCCTTAAGCAAAAGAAACTCAGGGACAGTGCCCAGGCCCTGAGTTCAAGCGAACCCAGGACTGCTCCCCCCCCCAAAAAAAAGATTTAATGGCTACCTTCTTAGGTATGAGAAATATGAAATACGAAATGTCCTATAGTACCTATATTCTTAGTGGAGGGGAAAAGTTCAACATGAGTCTAATCAAGTCTTTGCATAGGAATATGAGATCTGTTTTATGCTATGGATCCTTTTGGCAGTCTCATGGAGCCTATATACCAGCATTGTTCAACAGAAATAGAATGTGAGCCATATATCATTTAAAATTTTCCAGCAGCCACAATAAAAAAGTAAAAAGAACCTAGTGAAATTAATTTTAGTAACATGTTTATTTAACATAACATATCCAAAATATTATTCTAATATGAGTGATATTTTTCAGGTGTTCAAAACATAGTACACATTTTATACTATGACACATTTTAGTTCAGACAAGCCACATGAAAAGTATTCAATAGCCACAGCAGCTAGTAATCACCAATGGACAATACAGATATAGGTTTTACTTTTTTTCCCCCAGTACTAGGGGCCAGGCAGGTACTCTTACAGCTGAGTCACACCTCCAGCCAGAATGTCATTTAAATACCCAAATACAAGAGAAAAACATACATTGGGAAAAAAAAAAAAGGAAAAAACGTATATTGAAAAGTTACTTTAAAAATTTATAAAATAATCTGCAATATAGTAATAAATGTCCTTTTTTTTTTTGAGACCAGGTTTACATTGCCCAGGCTAGCTTCAAAACCCTGCCTCAGCCCTGAGTACAAGATTACAGGTATGTGTCACAAGTCCTGGCTATATTTACTTTTTATTAGCACATTAAAAAAAATCCTGACAAGATCTAATAACTACTTTGAAGTAATAAAGAATATAAACTTTTTCTCAAGATATCATCTTGCTATATTGCAAAATATAAAGTACTTATAGTCCTACTGGTAACAAACTATAATTACAACTGAAAACTACTTTGTGGTCTACATCAGCAATAGAAGGAAATGCCAACTATCTGTTAGAGTAGTGGAAAAAAGTCAAAATTTTTCTGATCCAAATTTACTGACTCCAAATTAAGAAACTTTAATCTAGACTAAATCTCAAGTTTATAGGAAGTACAAAGGATACAGACACTTTAAGCAGCACTATGACTGGGGGAAAAAAATAGACAAATCCAGAATGTAGAGAATTCTACAAGACAATCTTTTTTTTTTTTTTTTTTTTGGGGGGGGGGGTCCGGTCAAGGGGCCTGAACTCTGGGCCTGGGCGCTATCCCTCAGCTCTTCAGTTCAATGCTAGCACTCTAGCGCTTGAACCACAGCACCACTTCCGGCTTTTTTCTTTTTGCTTATGTGGTGCTGAGGAATCGACCCAAGGCCTCATGCATGCAAGGCAAGGGCTCTACCACTGAGCCACCTTCCCAGCCCCTGTACAAGACAATCATAAACCTTCAAAATGTCAACACAGAGGCTAAAGATACAACTCTGAGGTAGAGTGCCTACCTAATATGCATCTAGTACGTATATGTGCAGCCCTGAATTCAATCCCCAGTTCCTTTAAAGTAAAAGAAAAAAGAAAGATTTACATAAGAAAGAAAAAGACAATTCTGGACATAAAGGTCCAGAAACAAAAACCTAAAATAATACATGTATCTTCCTCTGAAATAAATTCAGGAAAACTGGTAAATCTTTAGGTAAGTTCTTTTTGGTGGTAGTGGTAGTAGTTCTTTTTGGTGGTGGTGGTGGTAGTCATCGTCATGTGGCTTTAAGTCTGGGCCTGGGCACTGTCCCTCAGCTCTTCAACTCAAGGCTAGTGCTCTACCACTTCCTGGTAAATCTTTAATACAAACTAGTGGTTAATACTATAGAATTATTGCATGTCTTAGACATAACCATGGAATTGTGGTTATGTGGGGAAATGACTACTTTTAAGAGACTCATGCTGAAATATTTAAGAGTGAAATGTGGTATATAACTTTTGTTCAATAAAAGAATGCATACATGCACCACGTAATTATGAAAATGAGCATCATGGTATACAACAATATTCTCAGGTACATAGGCTGAGGCAAGAACATCACATAAACCCAGGAGTTTGAGGCCAACCCCGAATAGAGGAAAGGGGTCATGAAAAATTACCTATATACCAGGCGCTGGTGGCTCATGCCTGTAATACTAGCTACTCAGGAGGCTGAGATCTGAGGATCAGGGTTCAAAGCCAGCCAGGGCAGGAAACTCTATGAGACTCTTATCTCCAATAAAGCACTCAGAAAACCAGAAGTGGCGCTATGGCTCCAGTGGTAGAGCGCTCGCCTTGAGCTGAAAAGTAGAAGGATAATGTCCAGGCCCAGAGTTCAAGCCCCATGACCGACTAAATAAATAAATAAATAAATAACCAGGATGTCCCTCCCCCACAGTGTAACCCCCGCTTTCACTATATTTGATGTCAGTATAACATGTGGAGGAGATGGGGACAAACAAGTCGTTTAAGGATTCAGGTGGACCTGTTGCAACAATGAGAAGTACAAAATGTCATGTCAAAACCAGCTTTACAATGTCGGTGGGGGGGGGGGGGAGGGGAGTATGATTGGGTGGGGGGGAGGGGGGAGGCTGGGAAGGGAGGTGAAGGGTAAACAAAGGAGGAGGCTGCAACGCTTGGTAAGAAATGTATGCATTATCCTGCCCATGTAATTGTAACCCCTCTGTACAGTATATTCTCAAATAAAATAAAATAAAATATAAATAAATAAATAAATAAATAAATAACCAGGAAATCAGAAGTAGCACTGTGACTCAAACTGGTAGAGCATTATCCTTAAGCAAAAAGAGCTCAGGGACAGTGCCCAGGCCCAGAATTCAAGCCCCACAACCAACAAAAAACAAAAGCAAAAACAAATCTCTAATTATTGAATCTAGGTGAATAACATATAATTGGATGTTCACAGAACTTTTAGCCTATTTTGGGTTCTGAAATTTCTCATTTAAAAAAAAAGGGAGATGTTACAGAAATGTATGAGATAAGAAAAAATTGAACAGAACTATAAGAAAAATTTTGGGCATATCCATGAAAATATCAAGAATGATGTTTATGGCAGATGACTCAGACTCATGCCTATAATCCTAGCTACTCAGGAGGCTAAGACCTAGAGGACTGCTGTGCAAAGCCAATCTGGGTTGAAAAGTCTAAGAGACTTTATCACCATTTAGGACCCACTGAGTAATAACTGACTCAGGCAAGAATCATCAAAGAATTCTAAACCAAGTAGATGGAAGTTCATTGGAAAAACTCAGTGCATAACATAGTATCATATTCTGATAAAACTTTTTTGGGAGTAGGGTCAATTGGCGCTGTCACTGAACTTTTTTTTTTTTTTTTTTTTTTTGGCTCAAGGTTAGTGCTTTACCACTTGAGCCACAGACTTTTTTTTTTTTGGGGGGGGGTGGCTAAATAGAGGTAAGAATTTTATGAACTTTCATACGTGGACTGGCTTCCAACCCTGAGCTTAGCCTTCTGAGTAGCTAGGATTAGAGGCATGAGCCCCCAAAACCAAGCAAGAAAATACTAATCTTACAACCAGAATCAGGGCACATACCACCTTAACTAAGTGACTGAATTAACAATACAATCACTGCTATAGTATTCCTACCAAATCATGAAGGAATGCCATAAAAATGAGACACAGTGCACAAAACAGATCCATTATGCACAATGTCTATTGTGCTTTTTAAAAAATGTCAAAACCAAAGAAATCAAAGGTATAAAACTTAAATCTGGACTAAGATAACAATGTAAAATCAATGTTAAAATTCCAAATTTCCATCACTTATGATCAGCTAAGAATCAAAAAAAAAAAATTCTAGACAATCATGATAATGGAAGGTACCACCAAAAGGGATTTAGATTTATCTAATCTGTGTCACTGAAGGTAGGCAAATACACTCTCTATACTCATATCATGTAAAGGTTATTTGTTCACTCAACTGATAGCCCAAATAAACCTGAGGAGATGCAATGCTCTAGATTATTAAAGGGCTGCCAACAGCTCAAGCAAATGTCAAAAAATGTCAGATAAGACATTTTAGAAACAAATTATTTGCCCCAGGGATCCCATTTTCCTAGCATTTTCCAGTCACTGCTTCAACACAAATAAAACAAAGAACCTTTCAGGATAATAGAGATAAGGATTCAAGAGGTATTAAAAAGTGAAGATGTTACTTGAGAAAGGAAAAGGCCAACAAGGGACATCCCTCCCTCCCCCATATAAAGAGAAAGGGAGGGGAGTGTTCCCCAACTCCATAGGCCAGAGGCTTCTGTGCTTTGGTTCCTACCAGACATCCTACATACTCTTTATCTGTATCTTTTATGGCATCCTTTAAATAAGCCAGTAATATAACAAGTGTTTCCCTGAGTTCTGTTGCTGTCATCAAGTAATTGAACCCCCAAAAGCCCTGGAAACTTCAAGTTTGTAGAAAATCAGATATAATGTGGATAATCTATCAACTGGCTACCTATAATGGATATCTAAAGTGAGGAACATTCTACTTCACCATTACTGAAGTAATGCTCTTAACTCATGAGTCTGTACAAATTCCAGGTAGTCTAATAATTGAATTCCAGAGCAATGAATTGGTTAGATGTGGTAAAAATACTCATTCAACAAATCTTCTGAATGTTTTCCTTTTTTAGCATATGAACTATGTTACAAGAAATTACTTTTCCCTTTAATATTGCAATACAACTTTCATATTTTTTCCAAATATATGTGCACAAAAAGGGGAAGGGATCCCTCCACATGCCACCCAATTTCTTTTATCAGAAGGGAGAGGGGGAAAGACGGTCCCTCAGCTTCCCAGTTTTAAAAGCAGATCACAGGAACTTGAGATTCACAATGAAAAGCATTTCAAAGGCTCCAAAAGTCTCACAAAGTTAAAATTTAACAAGGGTTAATAGAATAAATAGAATAAATAAATAGAATAAAAGAGGAAAAATAGGATATCTGGGGAGATTTTGCTACATCTCATAGACAAGAAATGAAAAGTGAAGACAACAAATAGTAGCTCTTGTCTAGGGTTGTTTTTCTGGGTAATTTCATGTTGAGTTCCTATCTAGATACCTGGTCACCAACAATTATTTTAATTATTAGAAATAATAACTATTCTAACTATCGGAAACAATGGTTTCTGGGTGATTGATTATCCAAAACATGGCCAACATGGGTCCTGCTATTTATAATTGGAAATGTTGTCTAGATGTTATCTAACTTTAACTAAAACACAGAAATAATAGGTGTGGGTTAAAGGACTTTCATTGGCCAAACATACCTTGTAATTTTCTCTTTGCATTTCTCAACCTACAAGGAGGATACCTTTAGGTCTCTGCTTGTAAATTAACATCTAAAAGGACAAGAATGTGGAAAGAGAGTTTGCAGCTGATATTTCAGTTTTTATTTCCTGGTTCTTCAAATTTTGAATTAATTTTTTTGTTTTGGTCAGTTGTGGGGCTTGAACTCTGGGCCTGAGCGCTATCCCTCACTCTTCAGCTCAAGGCTAGCGCTCTACCACTTGAGCTATAGCGCCACTTCCGGTTTTCTGGTGGTTTATTGGAGATAAGAGTTTCACGGACTTTCCTGCCCTGGCTGGCTTTGAACCGCGATTCTCAGATCTCAGCCTCCTGAGTAGCTAGGATTACAGGCATGAGCCACTGGAGCACAGCTTGAATTAATATTTATTATTAAGTAATTAATATTTATTTTTAATTTCCCTGTCACCTCATAAAAGTGCATGTTTAGGTAAATTTAGTTTATGTTTGTAATTATTAAATAATCTGTATAAAACAATTTTCTTCCTCAAAAAAAAAATATATATATACTCTCAGCCTGTAATCCTACTCAGGAGGCTGAGATCTGAGAATCGTAGTTCAAAGCCAGCCCAGGCAAGAAAATCCATGAGACTCATATCCAATTAGCCACCAGAAAAACAGAAATGATGCTGTGCTCAAGTGATAGAGCATTAGCCTTGAGCTGAAAACCTGAGGAACAGCATCCAGGCCCAGAGTTCAAGCCCCATGACTGACCAAAAATATTTTTTTTCTTTTTCCTATTAAAATGGCTTCTAGATATTTTCCTAATTTTGACATATTGGAATACAAAGTAACTTCAACTACTTTTTTGGAGGAGGGTACTCATGACTGAGCTTTAAGGCCTCTCACATGCTCCAGTGAGTTCAACCACTTGGGTCACACAGACACTACTTTTTAAAATAATTGTATACTTAAATCCCTTTTTAATATAATTTTGTTATCATTAAGGTGTTATACAGAGGGATTACCATTTAATAAGTAATGAGTAATTCTAGGGAATAAAGACAACATGGAAGGGATATCCATGCCGAACTTCAAACTCTACTACAGAGCTATAATAACAAAGACAGCATGGTACTGGCACAAAAACAGACCCGAAGACCAATGGAACAGAAGATCCAGAAATAAATCCACAGGCCTACAGCCAGCTGATATTCGACATAGGAGCCAAAGACATACAATGGAAGAAACACAGCCTCTTCAACCACTGGTGCTGGGAAAACTGGGTAGCCACATGCAGAAAACTAAAAGTGGACCCCAGCCTATCATCATGCACTAACATCAACTCAAAATAGATTAAAGACCTTAACATTAAACCTGAATCTCTGAAACTACTGCAGGACAGAGTAGGAGAGACACTTGAACTAATAGGCACAGGAAGGAACTTCCTGAACAGAGTCCCAGGGTCACAACAAATTGGAGAGAGACTTGACAAATGGGACTACCTTAAAATAGAAAGCTTCTGCACAGCTAAATCTATCGCAACCAAGCTAGAAAGACAACCAACTAATTGGGAAAAAATATTTACCAGCAATATATCAGACAAGGGGTTAACATCCTGTATATACAGGGAACTCAAGAAACTAATCCCTCCCAAACCTAACAAACCAATTACTAAATGGGCAAGGGAACTAAAGAGGGACTTCTCAGATGAAGAAATAAAAATGGCAAAGAAACACATGAGGAAATGTTCATCATCCCCGGTGGTGAAGGAAATGCAAATAAAGACAACCCTGAGATACCACCTTACCCCAGTCAGAATGTCCCACATCCACAAATCAGCCAACGACAAATACTGGAGGGGATGTGGAGAAAGAGGAGCCCTATTACACTGCTGGTGGGAATGTACACTTATACAACCACTTTGGAAAGCAGTCTGGAGGGTCCTTAGAAAGCTAAAGATTGGGGCTGGGAAGGTGGCTCAGTGGTAGAGCGCTTGCCTTGCATGCTCAAGGCCCTGGGTTCGATTCCTCAGCACCACATAAGAACAAAGCCGGAAGTGGCGCTGTGGCTCAAGTGGTAGAGTGCTAGCCTTAAGCTGAAGAGCTGAGGGACAGCGCCCAGGCCCAGAGTTCAGGCTCTATGACCTGACCCAAAAAAAAAAAAGAAAGCTTGATTGACCTCCCTTACGACCCAGTCATACTACTTCTAGGCATCTACCCTGAACAACAGGAACCAATATACAAGGACACATGCACCTCCACATTTATTGCAGCACTGTTCACAATAGCTAGGATATGGAAACAACCCAGATGCCCCACCACAGATGAATGGATCCAAAAATTGTGGTATCTATACACAAAGGAATATTATGCAGCCATTAGAAATGACAAAATAATGGCATTTGCAGGGAAATGGATGGAGCTAGAAGGAATCATGTTGAGCGAGGTAAGCCAAGAGCAAAGAGACAAACGCTACATGGTCTCCCTGATAAGTGGATGCTAAATCCAAAATGTTAGGTGATATGACAAAACTAACAGGATTTAAGAAACAAAGAACTCCCACTCATCTGGTCGAACCACTACTAAATATCCCCATGCTGCTGATCACATGTATGGTGTATATGTGTACACCATTATGTGTTATAGACTGATAGACAATTTGCTCCAGGAAAGTTAGAATGAACTTGTGACTTTAAATGAGCATCATTGTTCCACAATATTGTGAAATTTGGGAAATTATGTAATCACTTAATCACAATCAAAAAAAAAAAGAACCTCGGGGAAGGTAGGGAGGGAAGGGATGGTAGGGGGAAAACAATGGAGGGGGTAACAATGCTCAATAGGAAGTATGCTTATTACCTTGCTCATGTAACTGTAACCCTCTGTATAGTATCTTTACAATAAAAAATTAAAAAAAAAAAGTAATGACTACATTTCTGGATTTGGACAGTGTCACTCCTCCCTTTGCTTTCCCAGTTTCCCCCTCCCATCCCTGCCCACAATTACATAGGTCATTTTCCACATAGTGTATACTGAATAGCATATTTTAAATAGTTTTTTTTTTTTAAGCAGAATGCAAGCACAACAATGAGTCGCAAATAACATCTGGCCTTTCCTGAAGAGAATAGGGAAGGACTGCTAGGAGAAGCCAGGACTGCCAAATCAGAAAACTTGTGTCTAACTGCCCATCAACTCCAGACAATTATTACCTATATAAATTTTTTATTACCAGACCATATAAATTTTTCAAAGCCAGACAGGAAGAGTCAAAGGAAACTGAGTCAAACCTCACTAAAGCTGAATCATCTCTCACCTGCTTCCCTCTCCACAAACATACTATTATATATTGTAGAAGAAATAACTTGTGAATTGAGGAGCCTACCATTTGTTGACATGTCTACTAAAAAGATATGCTTTCCTATAACTCAAGATAAGATTCAATCTGTGTACAAAGAGCCCCTTCTCCTGTTCCCATCCCACCCTCCCTTCCTGTGACAAACTACCCCAGACCCCTCCCCACCTGACTTCACTCTCTGCCTAATAAAAGGAGATCTCAATTGTAAGAGCATATGATTGTCTCTCTAGTCTGGCTAGAAGACTGTAGCATTCTTCTCAGGCTTCTGCCCGAGAAATAAATGTCTGTTGAGTGGCTGGGAAGGTGGCTCAGTGGTAGGGTGCTTGCCTTTTATGCATGAGGCCCTGGGTTCAATTCCTCAGCACCATACAAGCAGAAAAGGCCAGAAGTGGCACTGTGGCTCAAGTGGTCGATTACTTGCCTTGAGCTGAAGAACTCAGGGACAGCACCCAGTCCCAGAGTACAAGCCCCGCAACCGACAGACAAAAAAAAAAAAAAAGTCTACTGAGTTCGTTTTCTGCTCTTAGTTTCCTTACAAAGATTTTTTACATAAGCTCTGTAAATGTTAGCATCAACTTCCCATAAATTTTATCAAAAATTTAACAAACAAATATGGATGGGAACTATGGTTGTATAAGGACTCCTTACTGCACAAAATTCACCAAACTTGGGTCCCTGCTTAAAGAGGTTTAAGGATTCAATCTTTCACTTACACTGAGAAACTTAAAATACATTGACACTTGAAAACTAAAGACTCAGTTTTCAAGACTTTCAGTAACTATGATGGCAGCAGACTGACTTGTGCAACATCCGTAATAAAGCCATGCCAAACGTTACAATAAACATTATTAAACTATACTGTGGAGCCAGTTATGCTATTGATGGCCCTATACCTAAGAGAATTTCAAAAATAAAAGCTTAAATACGTTCTCACTGGGAAGGGTAACAGCTTTTGTCACTCATTCTCTGACGTTGGTCAAGTCACTTCACCTTACTGGATCTTAGTTTAATCATCTATAAAATGAAAATGGGCCAGCATTACAAGTCTGTAATCCTAGCACTCAAAAGGCAGAGTGATCTGAGGATCTCAAGTTCAATGCCATCAGAGCTACATAAGCAACGTCCTATCTAAAAAGAAAGAACGAAAGAACGAAAGAAAGAAAGAGGAAGGAAGGAAGGAAGGAAGGAAGGAAGGAAGGAAGGAAGGAAGGAAGGAAGGAAGGAAGGAAGGAAGAAAAAGACAAGACAAGACAAAAAACCTAGACACTGGTAGATCAGGCCTTTAATTCTGGCTACTCAGGAAGCTGAGATCTGAGAACAGCAGTTTGAAACCTGGCTGGGCAAGAAAGTCTGTGAGACTTAATCTTCAATTAATTACCAAATAAAGTCAGAAGTGGAGCTATGGCTCCAGTGGAAGAGCACTACCCTTGAACAAAAAAGCCTATGACCTATTAAGTTCAAGCCCCAGGAAGCAGACAGAAAATTGTAATTAAAAAAAAGGGGGGTGGGGGGTAAGAGGTTGAATCCTATATACATCTTTCCGATTTAAATTTTCAGTACCTTTTTATTACTTTCTGATGAATCTGCTGGATCCAGTCAGAAAAAGACATATTTAGTCCCTAATTTTACAATCCACACACCAAATATGTTACCAGAAATTTAAGGCAGATGAATGGACCTGGTTCTGTGGTCCAACAAAAGAATTCAGGCAAGACACACAGCAAAGGTAACTGAAAGTTTACTAGAAATATGATCAAGAAATACGATCAGGTAGCACAGACATACTACAGGAAGACAGCACTTTCGGCTCAGCTCAGACATTTTGTACCATTCTTGAGGGTTATAGAGATATATTACATGGGGAGTCCTTGAAAATGGCCTTCTGACTGTGGGTATCCTTTCTGTTTCCCCATAAGTTCTTGCTGCCAGATTTAGTACTTCATCCTATTTCCTCATTCTTTTATCCTTATTGCCTTTTGTTTTTTGGTGGTCCCCTGACTTATTTGCTAGACAGGTTTTGGTTTATCAGCTTATCCTCCATCTGCAAGTTACATAGGCCTCAATTCCCTGACTGCCTCCTTTTCTACTAATCTCTATCACTTTTCATTAATGGTATCTGTCAAATTGCCTTTGAACTGTTTTAGTAAACTTGATTAAGTTTCTAAGACTTAGCATGTGTTCTTCCCAGCTATATTTTAACTGTAAGGATGAGAACTATGTCTCTGCTTCTTTATATCCCAAAAGCTGCTGACAAAGTACTTTATACAAGCAGACACAGTGTTAAATTCAATTTATGCAATCCTCATTTGAAGATATTTACAAACCTACCAGGAAAACTCCTGTCTTAATCTTAGTCATATCTTCTAGTTCTTTACAATTAATGTTATTGTTTAGAGCACTTAAATAACTTTTAAAACTCTTGGCAGCTTCCAGTTTTCCAATTAACTTACAGAGCACTCCTTCACAAGATCTATTACAAAAACTACTAGAGCTAGCCAACCTTAATGAATTACAGCAACCTTGTTTTTCCCAAAGGGATTATGCTTAGAACTAAATAAAAAGTTAAATTTTATTTATTCAGTCTTCATTACTTTATAAATAGCAATCCTGCCCATAAGCAAAATATCACTATAAATTCAGAAAAGGAGAAGAGTTGCCATTGTTTGGCTAGCCATCTCTATGACTGAAAGAAAAACAAAGAGGCAAAAATAAAAACATAGTTTTACCAGATTCAAGAAGGCCAATGGTTGGCAAACTGCCTCATTTGTTCAAAGAGCTACATACCTTCTGAAAAGACATTAAAAGTTCATTTACAACAGAATGGTCCCATCATTCTTAAAGTGTGTCGGCTCCAAAGCTTTAGTCTAGCTTTACTAAGCTACTCAATGCCAATTTTTTTAACAGCAAGGTTTTGTTAATGAAATGTTAGGATGGTTATTTAAATGCAAATCAGAAAATTTAGAAATTAAAAGTACCAAAGCAGCATTAACTGTCACACTGCACAAGATATATGGCTGTGAATCACTCCATGCAGTTACAGGTATGCCAGGTTGTATCTACATTAAGCAGCGTTAACACAGCTGTTAGAACCTCAAATTTCAAATCTCCTGGTAACCATCCAGAAACAAGGTAACCCTTATAATTAAGAACTCACTATGAAAACAAAATTTGACTATTTGACTAAATCCCCTAACCTGTCATCTTCCTCTTCTATCTAAACTGCAAATCAGTTGGCTCTGAGAGGAGGGACAAGAAAATAGAAAGAGCATAAAAATGCAGATGGCTCATGAAAACAAAATTATTTACCCCATAACTAAAGTCTCTATTTCTAATCACAATTACTTTACATCATCCAAAAAAATCTTAGTCTTAGTTAACACTGAAAGCCAAAATATAATCAGAATAAAATATAACCTACTGCAGTTTAAACAAGTCATGCATCATCTGTACATGATAAACCCATCACATATATTTTGTATCAGGTGACACAAAGTGTATAGATAGATATAGATATAGATATAGATATAGATGTAGATATAGATATAGATCACTCACCTTCCAAATATACAGCCCTACAAGAAAAAAAAATGCTTAGCTAAATCTCTTAAAATAATAATTATAGGGGGCTGGGAAGGTGGCTCAGTGGTAGAGCGCTTGCCTTGCATGCTCGAGGCCCTGGGTTCGATTCCTCAGCACCACGTAAGCAAAAAGAAAAAAATCCGGAAGTGGCGCTGTGGCTCAAGTGGTAGAGTGCTAGCCTTGAGCTGAAGAGCTGAGGGACAGCGCCCAGACCCAGAGTTCAGGCCCCATGACCGGACCAAAAAAAAAAAATAATAATAATAATAATTATAGCCAGGCATCAGTGGCTCACACTTATGATCTATGATCTAATTACTCAGGAGGCTGGTATCTGAGGATTGCAGTTTATTTATTTTTTTTTTAATTTTATTTGAGAACATACTGTACAGAGGGGCTACAATTACATGGGCAGGATAATGCATACATTTCTTACCAAGCATTGCAGCCTCCTCCTTTGTTTACCCTTCACCTCCCTTCCCAGCCTCCCCCCTCCCCCCACCCAATTATATCCCCTCCCCCCCCACACCGACATTGTAAAGTTGGTTTTGACATGACATTTTGTACTTCTCATTGTTTCAACAGGTCCACCTGAATCCTTGAGGATTGCAGTTTAAAGCCAAGTGGGGCAGGAAAACCCATGAGATTCTTTTTAAAAAAAAATAGTAATAAGTTTTTATTGGGAAAATACCATACAGAGGGGTTACAATTACATGAGCAAGGTAATGAGTACATTTCTTATCAAGCATTGTTGCCATCTTAAGTCCATGAGATTCTTATCTCCAATCATTACCACAAAAGTCAGAATGAAAATGTGACTCAAGCAGCAGAGTACTAAAAAAAATCTCAGAAACAGCACCAAGGCCTTGAGTTCAAGCCCCAGGACTGGCAAATAACCCACTAGGCACCGGTGGTTCACGCCTGTATTCCTAGCTAATCAGGAGGCTGACGTGTGAGGTTTGCAGATCAAAGTCAGTCCAGGTAGGAAAACCCCTGAGACTCATATCTCCAATTAACCACCAGAAAACCAGAAGTGGTACTGTGACTCAAAGTGGTAAAGGGCTAGTCTTGGGCAGAAAAAGCTGACAGAGCCAGCACCCAGACCAGGAGTTCAAGACCCATGACTGACAAAAGAAAAAAAAAAAAAAAAAGCCAGAAGCCAGTGGCTCACACCTATAATCCTAGCTACTCAGGAAGCTGAGATCAGAGGACTAGAGTTCAAAGCCAGGCCAGACAGGAAAGTTCCTGAAATTCTTTTCTCCAAGAAACTACTCAGAAAAGGCCAGAAGTTGCACTGTGGCTCAAGTGGTAGAGCTCTAGCCTTGAGTACAGAGAGACTCAGAGACAGAGCCCAGGCCCTGAGTTCAAGGCCCAGGACCTGCCTAAACAAAAACAAAACAACAAAATTCTTATTTTGTTCTTTTTCCTTCTTTTGTTCCTATTGCCTTCCCTTCTTGGGAGCACCAAAAGCAATAGGGGAAAACAGCTGAATAAAACACTAGCCATAAGCACCAGGAAACAGTGATTACAAAAAGTACTAAGGCCAAAATGCTAAAAACAATGTCTCCTCTAAACAGGTACTATTCCACACAACACGGAAGAAGACAAAATAAGGACCCTTACCTTCATGAAAATTAGATTTAAATTATAGCATAAATAATAGTAAAAATAAAAATGCTAAGAAGAAAATTAAACAGGGCAATGACAATGCAATTAGGTGGAGTCCTTAGAAGGTTTTTCTATCTTGATAACATTTGAGGTACAATCTGAAAGTCAAGAAGGAACTGGTCAAGTTCTGAGGAAAGGGTTAGGAAAAGAGGGCAAGAAAAATATGAAGCAGCATTTCTGTGGGCATGTGCTGGTACTAACTTGATGGCATGGCTCAAATGGTACACCATTTTATTGTTTTTGGTTTTAGTTTTTGCCAGTCCTAGGGCTTGAACTCAGGGCCTGAACACTGTCCTCAAGCTTCTTTTGCTCAAGGTTAGCACGCTACCACTTTAGCTATGGTGCCCCTTCTGGCTTTTTGTTTATGTGGTACTGAGGAATAGAACCAAGGGCTTCATGCGTGCTAGCAAGCACTCTACCACTAAGCCACATTCCCAGCCCTGGTAGACCATTTTAGTTGCCTAGCATATCCCAGTCCCCTGGGTTCAATCTCAGGTACTGAAGGGTTAGGGTGGAGATAGTCACTGTGACTGCAGCAACACAAGAAGCAGTTCTTGTTTTCTTCCACAACCTGGGTAGTCACTTGACTCTGTAGTCAAGTCCAGACATCTTTTTGCCTGGATCCTCAAGAAAAGGACATTCCTCTTTCTCCTGTGAGCTCAGTTGTATGAATATTTTAGTTGTATTGTTCTAAAACAAAGGCATCTTTTTCTTGTCCAGATGCTTGTTTTATATTCTTTGCATTTCAGGCTAGAGTCTTCCATCTCATATGGAAATGGAGACTTCCTATGCATCCATAATCAGTTAGCTGTCATGAGAGTTTAATTCAGCTTTCTATTAAGCACTCTTACATTGTTAATGGTTTCACTAGTAATGGAATTAAAGCTAAGCAAATGAACATATGTGTATTTGGCCCATACAGCGAACTGTCACTTCACCCCAAGAAAAGAGAGAGGGAAAGGAGGGAGGACAGGGTGTGGGAGAGAGGGAGAGAGAAGGAGAGAGAGAGAATCTGTCTGTCCTGGGGTTTGAACTCAAGGCTTGGGCTCTGCCCGGGAACTTTTTTGGCTCAAGGCTAGTGCTCTACCACTTGAATTATACAACTCCACTTCTGGCTTTTTGGTGGTTAATTGGAGATAAGAATCCCATGGAGTTTGCTACATGGGCAACTGTTATCTCAACCTCCTGCAGAGCTAGTATTACAGGTGTGAGCAACCTGTGCCTGGCAGGAACTAATTTCTTTTCTTCATTTGATTTCTCATCCCTTTTTTTGTTATTTTTTTTTAATGGTGGTGAGGATCAAACCCTGGGCCCCAGGAATGCTAGACTAGCCTTTTACCACTGAGCTACATACTCAGGCGATGGTGGCTCACATCTGTATTCCTAGCTACTGAGGTGGCAGACATCTAAGGACAGTGCTGGCTCAAAGCCAGCCTGGGTGGAAAAGTCCTTGAGATGCTATGTGTGTGTGACTCAGTGGTGGAGTACCAAACTTGAGTAAAAAATGGTTGATCTTGCTTGGGGCTCTGAGTTCACGAGCCCCCATTAAAATAATAATAATAATAAAAACTTTTCTGTCATTGCTTAACTCAAATAAGCTTAAATTTCTCCAAAGGCTGTCATATTCCATCTCTCTGAAATTTTCCCTTAAGAGGTCAAGCTCACATTTCTGTTAGACACTTCTCTACAAAATGTAAAGTTTCTAAAGATACATTTCAAACTGACCCAAAGCTTTTCTAAGAATCTGATGACCCCAGATTTACAGAAAGAAATGATAATAAATGACTATAGAAACCTTTTTTTTTTTTTTTTTTTTTGCCGGTCATGGGGCCTGAACTCTGGGCCTGAGCGCTGTCCCTCAGCTCTTCAGCTAAAGGTTAGCACTCTACCACTTGAGTCATAGCACCACTTCCAGCTTTTTCTATTTATATGGTGCTGAAGAATGGAACCCAGGGCCTCATGCACCCAAGGCAAGCACTCACCACTGAGCCACCTTCCCAGAAAACCTTTGTCAATTTAGATCCCCAGAAATAGAAGACTACATAAACAATGACTTGTCAGTAACTGTAATTTGCATCTTCCATTCAGCCTCTATGGATTTCATAAACTATAACTAAAAGTCATTATAAGAAAATAATATAATGTAATGTTCAACATACCATAAATAACTGACAACTGCATCTTTGCTTAGAAAGAAGGTATGCACTGAAACCAGACACACAAGGCAAAAAGACCATAAACAAAGGCTCCTATCCTTCATGTCACCTGAGTGGGTCACATTACATGTGTTTTCTGAGTTATGATAGCATTTTGTTTCAAGAGCAGTCTGCAGCTTAACCTGGCTAATAAACAGTATAGAACTACATGTAACCTAATATTAGCCAGGTTTCCAACTCACATCTTCAATCCAGAATGTCAAATACTGACAAAATAACATAAACCATAGCAATAAAATATTTTCAAGACAATTGATGCTCTCCTTATATCTACCAATATTTAATAATAAAACCTCAGAAAATGAGGAAAATTCACAGCTCAATATAATGGAATAAAATATGCAACCCAAGAAAGAATTGGTGTTAAATTAGAAATTAAAAGAATAAGACCAATTACTTATAATTAGAAATTAAAGAATAAGACCAATTACTTCACACTAAGATTTAAATTGCAAAAGATAAATTTTTCTCCTGTAAAGTCCTTTAACTTTTTAAAAAGCTAAAAATGAAAATTTATAATTCTATTCCTTCTTTTAATAAAATAAGAACAAGGAAAAAATGACTTTTTTTTAATCAAATCATACTATTCATGCAGGACTTGTTTCAAATGATCAAATACTTGTTGCAAACAGTGAAAACATCCAAAGTTGCCCTTGGAACTGTATTTACATTATATGTACTACTCCCAACTTGCTTCTAGCGAAAAAGCACAAATTAAATCCCAATCAAAATGTGGCTGGATAGATGACAGTCCATCAACAAGTAAATAGAAACATATGCTTATTTCAAGCTCCATTAGAAATGAAGCTCAGACATACTTGCATATGAAGAAAAAAATACGTTAAGTTTTTTTTAAAGAAAAAATAGAACACTTAGAAGCTATAATCGAGAAAGGGCAATGTTCATGTTTTATTTTGAAGTGTAGTTGCTTTGCACATTTTGAAGTTTCAATAATGGATAATTCAGTGTGCACTCACTATATGAACAAAGAAAAAAAGCAAATCAAGTCAGATTAGCCACTTCACTATACTAGTAGGTCCAGGCCTATAACATGGGAAATTGAGCAGACTACTAAGCTACAGAAGCAACATTTTCATTTCAAGCAAGCTCACTGGCACCTAGAAAAGTTTCACAAGGTGCTACTCTGTGAAACTCTACCAAATACCTAGAACTGTTTTTTTTTTCTTAAGATAAAACAGAAGGTACTAATTAAGAAATCCTCCAACATATACAGTATAACCAAAATTTATTTAAATCTCCAAAGGTCACTTCTTCATAGTCACTTGAGGTAAAAAAGAAAGAAGTTATCCGAAATGGGAAAATTACTTAGTTCATGTTCTCACTACTTTTCTGGTTGTTTTGGTTTTTGAAGCAGGGTCTTACTATATAGCCTAGGTTGGTCTCAAACTTCCAATACTCTTGCTTCAACTTCCAAACACTAGGATGACAGGTGTAAGTTATAACACCTGGCTTTTCTTTCAAATCTTCTTTACACACAGATCATCAAGCTAACCCCTGAAAATACTTGAATTTATCTGTTCTTCTCACTTTTTATACACAGTAAAATTCACTCTTCGGAGGTAGGCACAGTGAGTCCTAGGTATCTGGAGGCTAATGCAGGAGGACTGCTTAAGCCTAGAAGCTTGAGAACAACCTTGGGAACATAGCAAGACCCCATTGCAAAAAGAAACAACGAAGTTTAAGAATTAACTTTTAGAATACTAAAGACAGATGCATAATAACCTCCATACAATCAAAATACAGAATATATTATTTCCAGAACCGTACATATAATTAAACCATAAAACAGTACATATAATTAAAACATAAAATAAACATGTAAATACTGGCTCAAACTTTGCTTTAAAAGTCATCATCAAACCTCTGGAAAGACTTTAGAACTAAAATTGAAAAGGTAGATCCATAACCATCCCTGATAAGACAAAGTGCATCACTGGCCAGAAACACATTGCTTAGAACTCTGGATGTCAAGATCACCAGCATGTGGCCAATCCAGAACTTATATGACCTCCCAAGACTTTTAACTCTCCACTCTGAGGGACATTTCCACCTCCAACCTAGGAGTATGACCTGCAAACAAAGCAATCCTTCCAGCTTCATTTAACACCTACGCTGCAGTACCCACTCAAGTATTCAAACAATATATTGAGAATATTTAAAGCACAAAATATCATGATGCATCATAGATTAAGTACACGACTGTAGGAGAACCTGACAAAATTTTTAAAGCTAAAAAAAAGTAGCCTATCTTGGAAGGAATTAATAAAAAAAAAAAAAAAACTGTAGTGCTGAGTTTGTAGCTCCGTGGTAGAGAGAATGCTTGCCTGTGACATGAGCAAGACCCTAAGTCTATTCCCCAACACAGCAAGAAAACATACAAATAATAATAGTACATAGATTAAAAACAAAATTCTGGGGGGGAAACTGGGAAGACAGTGAAGAAGAAAACGCCAGAAATCTTCCTCACCTAGACAACAATTGCACTGGAAGAATCTGTCTGATGTAATTACTTCAGTAACTCTTGAGTATTGAAGAACAGAAACTTCCATGGAAGTTGTCAATAATAAACTGAGCTAATTTTGCTCAATTTCAGTTCTTAGCTCAGCAGCAGCTACCATTTCCTAACCTCTAACTAGGGCAAATGGCCAAGTATGTGCTATTGAAGCAACTTATAGGAGCCAGAATGAGTAGTAACAACCCTGTCTCAAAATATTGGGGATATGTGTTCTGATTGCCAATTGCTGCTTCTAATGAGTGAGAAGTAACTGAGAAGAACAAGAAGAGCAACCATTCTTATACTTCTGTCCTTTGATTACCCATTCCTCTTTTTCATCTTTATCTTCTTCTAAGACCTAAGATTTAAAAACTAGGGCAATTGAAAGCAATTATAAAGGATAGTTGAGTGGGAGAATTACAATGTTACTGTGGTACCTGCTTATCCTCAGTACTACATGGCTTAACTATATTGGCTCCCAAGGGTTTGTGTGTTAAAAACCTAGTGTTGTAATGCTATGAAGTGGATGGAGTTATCCTTATCTGTATTTCCAGCACTTGAGAGGCTGAGGCAGGAGGATGTTCAGTTCAAGGCCAGCTTGGGCTGCATGTAAGACTATGTTTCAAAAGCAAGAGGTAGTCAGCATTGTGGCTCATACTTGTAATCCTAGCTACTTCACAGATGGAGATGAGGAGGATTATGGTTCAGGAAAAAAAAAAATTCCAAGAAACCAGGCACCAGTGGCTCACACCTGTAATCCTAACTACTCAGGAGGCTGAGATCTGAGGATCATGGTTCAAAGCCAGCCTGAGCAGAAAAGTCCGCAAGTCTCTTATCTCCACTTAACAATTTTTTTTTTGGGGGGGGGGTTGGTCGTGGAGCTTGAACTCTGGGCCTAGGCGCTGTCCCTGCACTCTTCAGCAGTTCAAGGCGAGCGCTCTACCACTTGAGCCACAGCGCCACTTCCTCCACTTAACAATTTAAAAGGTCAAAGTGGAAGTGTGGCTCAAGTGGCAGAGCGCTGGCCTTGAGCAAAAAAGCTCAGAGACAGCACCTAGGCCCTGAGTTCAAGCCCCAGGACCAGTATAAAATAAAAAACAGCATAAACAACATGAAAAAGGACTGGGGAATGTGGCTCAAATAACAGAATGACTGCCTCACAGGCACAAAGCTTAGAGTTCAAAACACAATATCACCAAATAATAACAAGAGAGAGTAGAACTTCCTCTTTAACGTATGAGTACATGGCTGAGAAGGTGGCTCTGTGGTAGTGTTTGGTTCGCATGCATGAGGCCCTGGGTTCAATTCCTCAGTACCATATACACAGAAAAAGCCAGAAGTGGCCCTGTGGCTCAAGTGATAGAGTGCTAGCCTTGAGCAAAAGAAGCTCAGCGACAGTGCCCAGGCCCTGAGTTCAAGACCCAGGACTGGAAAAAAAAAAAAAAAGGTATGAGTACATAGACTGGGAATGTGGCTTACTGGTAGAGTGCTTGCCTACCATCCACAAAGCCCTGATTTCAGTTTCCTCAGTACCACATTAACAGAAAAAAAAACAGAAGTGGCACTGTGGCTCAGGTGATAGCGTGCTAGTCTTGAGCAAAACAAGCTCAGGGACAGTGCCCAGGCCTAGAGTTCAAGCCCCAGGATTAGTATGAAAAAGATATGAGTGCATGTTTTAAAGAATTATCCTTAAAGGGGCTGGGAAGGTGGCTCAGGGTAGAGTGCTTGCCTTGCATGCATGAGACCCTGGGTTTGATTCCTCAGCACCACATAAGCAAAAAAGAAAAAAGCCAGAAGTGGCGCTGTGGCTCAAGTGGTAGAGCGCTAGCCTTGAGCTGAAGAGCTGAGGGACAGCGCCCAGGCCCAGAGTTTAGGCCCTATGACCAGACCAAAAAAAAAAAAAATTATCCTTAGAGCACTGGGCTGCTATCCTCACAAGGACATATATTCATTCCTATCTCTAGGTATCTCTAGGTAGTATGAGTTTTGAAGAAAAAAAAATTGAGTAAACAATATTAACATGTCTCATCCTATGAACTTAGCAAACTTCTATACATATCATAAATGTATTTGTTGCAACTAATTCACTGTTTATTGAATAGTAACTTATGGCAAAAAATAAGTCAAGTAACACAGAAACAAATACAAAACAATGTAATTGGCTTTGAAGGATTTCAGCATCTAGCAAAAGAATTTTATTGAAGGTGACCCAGAAACTTAGTAATATTTAAATGCTGAATTTGTCCAGCACTTTTTTTAACCTATAATCTAATCTATTTTAAATGCTGAACTTGTTTCAGCATTGTTTTACCTATAAAGTAATCTACTTCCTACCAGCAGTTAGGATGTTTTTAATCCATATGAAATAGCTAGCTACTAAGGAGGTTGAGATCTGAAGATCACCGTTCAAAGCCAGCCTCAGCAGAAAAGTCCATGAGAGTATTCCTCCAATTAACCACCAAAAAGCCAGAAGTAGATCTGTGGCTCAAATGGTAGATCATTAGCACTGAGAAAAAAGGTCACAGATAGAGCCCAGGCCTATATTCAAGCTCCAGGACCAGTGCACACTCAAACACACACACACACACACACACACACACACACACACACACACACACACACACACACACACACACACACACACACACACACACACACACACACACACACACACACACACACACACACACACACACACACACACACACACACACACTCTCTCTCTCTCTCTCTCTCTCTCTCTCTCTCTCTCTCTCTCTCTCTCTCTCTCTCTCTCTCTCTCTCTCTCTCTCTCTCTCTCTCTCTCTCTCTCTCTCTCTCTCTACTATTAAGAGAATCTACGAAAGAGAGAAAATCAAAGGGGAACCAGGAAAGAGTGAGCAATGGATGACATTTCCCTGACTAAATAATTATAATATATGCACACATGAATTGCCAAAAATAAAGAAAAAGGAAATATTTGCAAACCATCTATCTGATAAAGGAGAAATATCCAGAAAATATAAGGAACTCCTATAACAAAATACTTAAAATTTAAAAACACAGGCATGAGTGAAAGGTAGGTACCTCAGTGAAAAGCTCTGAGTCAGATCCCCAACAGCACAAAATAAATTTTTTTAAATTAAGAACTGGCCAGATGCACATCACCTGTAACCGGAGCACTCCAGAGGATGAGAGAGAAATAAAATAAGATGGGAGGCCATCCTGGGATACATAGTAAAACCCTGCCTATTACCTGTGTTATATTTGAAGAAAATGTTAAACATGTGGATGCAGAAGGCAATGATAAAATACTACTAAAATATAAATGCCATACAATGAAGAAGCTCAGCATGACAAGAACTCTTCTGACAGAAAAGGAGAAGAAAATATAGGTGGAGTAGAATGGCTGCAAATGAAGGAAAATGACTTCTCCTATAGACCCAACATGATCTGTAGTTTTGTACATGAAAATGAAGATGAAGTTATAGTTCCAGCCCCTGAAAAAACCTTTGGATTTGGAAGAGCAAGAGATTCAAATAAAAGAGTTCAAATTTGATCTATGAACAGGAAAAACAACTGCACCTGGAGCCTGGCCCTCTTGCTGACACTTTCTGAAATGGAAGGTTCTATTTTTATGGAAACTCAAGATGATGCCTTAGAAATCACTCCTCAATAAAAAATATTTCTCATAATAACAAAAAAAATTTTTACTTAAAAACCCTGCCTAAAAAATAAAAAGACGGGCTGGGAAGGTAGCTCAGTGGTAGAGGCTAGCCTGAGCTGAAGAACTGAGACAGCACCCAGGCCCAGAGTTCTGGCCCCACAACTGACAAAAAAAAAAATAACCAGGCACTAGTGGTTCACACCTGTAATCCTAGCTACTCAGGAGACTGAGATCTGAGGATCATGGTTCAAAGCCAGCCCAGGCAGGAAAGTCCTTGAGAGTCTTATCTCAAATAAACCACCAGAAAACGGGAAGTGGTGCTGTGGCTCAAGTGGTAGAGCGCTAGCATTGAGCTGAAGGACAGTGCCCAGGCCCAGAGTTCAAGCCCTACAACCGACAAAAAAAATAAAAATAAATGAATAAACAAACCAGCCAAGGGCCATTGGTTCACACCTATAATTCTAACTACTACTGAGGAGGCTGAGACCTATAGAAGCAAGACTCAAGCCAGCTGGAGCAGAAAAGTCTACAAGATTCCACCTCTAATTAACTAGCAAAAATGCCAGATTAGGGTGTGGCTCAAGTAGTAGAGTTCCAAACAAGTGAGGCCCGGCAAGTAAAAAAAAAAACAAAAATGGGCTGGGAAGGTGGCTCAGTGGTAGAGCGCTTGCCTTGCATGCCTGAGGCCCTGGGTTCGATTCCTCAGCACCACATAAGCAAAAAGAAAAAAAAGCCGGAAGTGGCGCTGTGGCTCAAGTGGTAGAGCGCTAGCCTTGAGCTGAAGAGCTGAAGGACAGCGCCCAGGCCAAGAGTTCAGGCCCCACGACCGGACCAAAAAAAAAAACAAAACAAAAACGAAAAACAGCCCCAATCCATGAGGATGGTGATCATTAAAAAAAAAAAAAAAATGGCTATGTGAAAAAACTAGAACCATTGGTAAATGCATTGCTGGTGGGAACACAAAATAGTGCACCTGTAACAGAAAATACAAGTGCAAGTAGCAACTCCCACCTATAATCTAGCTACCTAGGAGGCTAAGATCCAGAGAATCATAACCAGCCCAAGTAGAAAAGCCCAGCCCAGGCAGAAAAGTCAAGGCTACTTCCAATTAACAAGCAAAATGCCACACTGGATGTATGGTTCAGATAGTAAAATAACAAAGCCAAGTGAGAATATGAATATGAGGCCCTGAATACAAGCCTCTGGGGGGAAAGGGGAAGAAAGAGAGGGGAAGGGGAAGAAAGAGAGGGGAAGGGGGAGAAGATGACAATAACACCCAACACCACCACCATGGTGGTTCGTGAAAATACTAAAAGAAATACTGTGTGATCCAGCAATTCCACTGGGTCTATTTACCAAAAGAAAAATCAAAGCAGGAACTCAACAGCTATCTGTATACCCATGTTATTTAAACACCCACGAGATATAACTCAGGTGTCCATCAACAGACGAATAAATGTCACATTTTTCAATCTTAGAAAGAAAATTCTGATACATGCTACAACATGGATAAAATTTGAAAGATAACGTTGAGCCAGTCAGCAAAAGACATGCCATATGTTTGTCTTTTGAGGTTAAAAAAAAATCAAATTCAAAGAGAAAAAAAACAGAATAGTAGTTGCAAAGGCAAGGGAGAAAGGAAATGAGAAGTTATTGTTTAAAGAGAAAGAATTCAGTTTGTATAAATAAGAAAAAAAGTTCTGAAGATAGAGGATAATGATTGTATAATAATGTGAATTTAATTAATGCTATTGAAGTATATACTTTTAAAAGTTTGAAATGGAGCTGGGAAGGTGGCTCAGTGGTAGAGTGCTTGCCTTGCATGCATGAGGCCCTGGGTTCGATACCTCAGCACCACATAAGCAGAAAAAGCTGGAAGTGGTACTGTGGCTCTAGTGGTAGAGTGCTAGCCTTGAGCTGAAGAGCTGAGGGACAGCGCCCAGGCCCAGAGTCCAGGCCCCACGAAGGACAAAAAAAAAAAAAAGATAATAAAAGTTTGAAATGGAAAATTTGTTGTGTATTTTACCACAAAAAAGGAGGAATAAAGGGCTGGGAAGGTGGCTCAGTGGTATAGTGCTTGCTTCGCATGCATGAGGCCCAGGGTTCAACTCCTCAGCACCACATAAGCAGAAAAAGCCAGAAGTGGTGCTGTGGTTCAAGTGGTAGAGCGCTAGGTTTGAGGCTGAAGAGCTGAGGGACAGCACCCAGGCCCAGAGTTCAGGCCCCATGATTGGCAAAAAAAAAAAAAAAGGAGGGATAGCCAAATGTGGAAGTGTGGAATACCAGTAATAACCGGCACTCAGGAAGTTGAGGGAAGAGGATCACAAAGTGAGTCCTGTACCAGCTACATAGTAAGATTCTGCCTTTAAAAAAAAAAAAAAAAGCAGATAGTGAGTATATCATGTATCAAATGCAACTACAAACTTTAGAATTTCAGATAGATTAAAGATCTTTTCAGCAGTGAGGATCAAAGTTCAAGCTAATCAGGCAAACGAACAATTGCAACGTTCCAGATCCTGAGATTAAAAACTAAAAGTAGACTAGGCACTGTGCTATACACCTGTAGTATCACACACCTATGTCACTACTCCAGAGGGTGAGATCTGAGGATAATGGTTCCAAGCCAGACCAGACAAAAAGTTAAAGTTAGGCTCAAGTGGTAGTATACCAGCAAAGCCCCAGGACCAGCAAAAAAACAGATAAAAGCCTAAAGGCTGAAGGACATGATTCAATTGGTAGAGCCTCTGCCTAGCAAGAAACAGGTCCTGAATTCAGTTATGACAACAAAAAAATAATAAGACTAGACCCCACTTCCAAAAAGACAGAACTGGAACTCATCTACAAAAATATTTGCCAAACATTATGAAAAATGCAAAAAGTATACAAGGTACAAAAGGCATACAAGGTATAAAAGCTATACAAGAGGGACTGGCAATGTGGTTTAGTGGTAGAGTGCTTGCTGGCATGCACAAAACACTGAATTCAATTTCTCAGTACTACATACACAGAAAAAGCTAGAAATGGCACTGTAGAGTGCTAGGCTTGAGCAAAAGAAGTTCAGGGACAGTGCCCAGGCCCTGAGTTCAAGCTCCAGGATGGGCAAAAAAAAAAAAGAAAAAGAAATACTCAAAACACATTGAGATGAAGAGGCAGTAGCATGTAGATTTTAAAGAATGAAGGCTGTGCACGATGGCTCACGCCTATAATCCTGGATACTTGGGAAATGGAAATCAGAAGGATTGAACAAAGCAAACCTAGACAGAGTTAAACAAGATCCCCTCTCAACAAACCAGGCTGTGATGGCACATATCTGTGGTGCCAGTTAATGAGAGGTATAGGAAAGAAGATTGTGTCTAAGGCTCACCAAGGCAAAAACTTGAGCCCTTACCTGAAAAATAAAAAGAGAAAAAGAGCGGAGTGGTTACAGAGCTACCTAACAGGCATGTGGCCCTGAGACCAAACCCAAAAAAAAAAAAAATGGGGGTGGGGGGGTTGGGAGAGAGAAAAAAATTAAGGAGGAAAGGAAGGAGAAGGAAGGTAGAAAGAAAAAAAGCAAGGAAGCAAGGAGAGGGAAGGGGGGAGGGGAGGAGAGGAGAGGGGAGGCGCCAGTAGCTCACACTAATCCTAGCTACTCAGGAGGCTGAGATCTGAGGATCATGTTTCAAAGCCAGCAAGGGCAGGAAAGTCTGTGAGACTCTATCTCCAATAAGCCATTCAGAAAACCAGAAATGGAGCTGTGGCTCAAATGGTAGAGCACTCACCTTCAGCTGAAGAGCTGAGGGATAGCACCCAGGCCCAGAGTTCAAGCTCACGACAGACAGACAGACAGACAGACAGAAAGAAAGAAAGAAAAGAAAGACAGAGAGAGAAAGAAAGGAAAGAAAGAGCAACAATGCTCAATAGGAAATGTACTCATTACCTTGAAATTATAAACCCTCTATACAGCATCTTCACAATAAAAAAATATATTAAAAAAATGAAAATACTAAGTGTTGAGGTAGGAGGAAGAAAGCCAAGACATAGCCTGTCTCATTTCTCCAAAATTCAATTCTCTTCATCCTTATCACTTTTACCTCTAAGATCGTCCTTGCTCAAGCGGTAATTTGTCCATGCACACAAATACAAGACTTCTCTAAGCATTAGAGTTTTTAAAAAGTTTATCGGAGGGCTGGGAAGGTGGCTCAGTGGTAGAGCACTTGCCTTGCAAGCCCTGGGTTCGATTCCTCAGCACCATATAAGCAAAAAGAAAAAAAGCCGGAAGTGGCGCTGTGGCTCAAGTGGTAGAGCACTAGCCCTGAGCTGAAGAGCTGAGGGACAGCGCCCAGGCCCAGAGTTTAAGGCTCATGACCGGACCCAAAAAAAAAAAGAAAAAAAAAAGTTTATCGGAGCCAAATGCCTGGTAGCTCACACCTGTAATCCTAGCTACTCAGGAGGCTGAGGACAGTTTGAATCCAGCCC
Organism: Dipodomys merriami; assembly: GCF_024711535.1. Classification (NCBI taxonomy): domain Eukaryota; kingdom Metazoa; phylum Chordata; class Mammalia; order Rodentia; family Heteromyidae; genus Dipodomys; species Dipodomys merriami. The sequence continues at coordinate 6,006,414 of NW_027204159.1, read as the reverse complement.
AGGAAGCAAGTCCATGGGACTCTTCTCCAAAAAACTACTGTTCTCAGAAAAAAAACAGAAGTGGCGCTGTGGTAGAGAGCTAGTCTTGAGCACAAAAAGGCTCAGGACCACCAAAAACAAACAAACAAACAAAGACAAGACAAAAGAAAAGAAAAAGCTTATCCGAGCATCAACTCAAGAGACTTCTTACAGCTTTAAAATAAAATCCCCACAACTACCTGTGACATGATCTCTGTCATCCCTGGATCCCATGTCAGGTATCTCCTCCCCAATGGCAATCAAGCTAAACAGGTCCTCTAAAACTGTGGAGTCTTTCCAAATTTTTCAGACCCTTAATTCACTTACAGTGGTTCCTATATTCCATCTGTCTACACCTTTGTCAGTACATATACATCACTACTACCAACAGGCAGAGCTATCGGTCAAGGTCAAGTCCCACACTGTTATTTTCTCAAATTGCATGATTCTACAAGTAATTTGGGATCTCCATTTCATTTAGAGCCCCCTCCAGGGGGGGGGGGTCCTCATTTTGGACATAGTAAGTTTGAGAAGCCCATGGGAGAACTAAGGAACTTTCCAGGACACAGGTGATCATGTGGGTCAGGAGAGACATCTGTACTCAACATAGGAAGATGTTAGCACTTAGGTCTGGTAATAAAGGCCTAGAACCATGATTCTCAACTAAAAGGAAGAGAGCCTTCTCATCACTAAGTCAGTATACATAATGAGATGTTATTCATGGGAGCAAAGGTAATAAATATTATATGAATGGTATGGAAACCAAGATATTTAGGTTAAGACCCTATTACAAGACAGAGGGACTAATAGGAAAGAGAAACCAAAAGTAAAGGAAAACCAGAAATGATACTAAAACTTCACATATATGCTTTCCACAACTTCTTTCATATGACGAACTTCAACTCATGTTTCATCCATTTCAAATGCCACCAGATCCTAGAACCCTTTCCAGATTTATACATATGAATTTTATCCCCCTCCACACTACCACATTTCTTCTGTTGTACAATTTAAGATGTGACCCAGCCAGTTGTAGTGGCAGATGCTTGAGCACTCAAGAAGCTGAGATAGGAGGATCAATATTTAAGTTCAGCCTGTACTACAAAAGAAGTTGTCTTTAAAAAAGTCACCGTTTGCCGGGCGCTGGTGGCTCACGCCTGTAATCCTAGCTACTCAGGAAGCTGAGATCTGAGGACCGCGGTTCAAAGCCAGCCCGGGCAGGAGAGACCGTGAGACTCCTATCTCCAATAAACCACCAGAAAAAACCGGAAGTGGCGCTGTAGCTCAAGTGGTAGAGCGCTCGCCTTGAGCTGAAGAGCTGAGGGACAGCGCCCAGGCCCAGAGTTCAAGCCCCACGGCCGACCAAAAAAAAAAAGTCACCGTTTGTGTTAGCTCAGTATATAGTTACGGTGATTAGGCATTATAGCATTATGCCCTGTATTACAGCTGGGCATGTCTCCTCCAGTATTCTGTGAGGTTTAACAAGCCAAGATCATATTCCAATTCCTATGAATTCTCAAAGAAAGAAGATAAAAACATTTTCTAACTTAAAAGCTGAGGCAAATAGTTGGAGAGGTTCTCTCACTAATTCCTTAAGTAGAACAAAGTATTTACAAATTGCATTTCTTAAAGTAGCATCTACCTTGCAGTCTTTAAAATTCACTGCTAAACACAAACTATTCTCATCAAAACTCCTGTCACAGTACAATAATTTATTCCACATATATATATTGGCTTAAACCAAGAGCCAATCGCCAGACTCAACTGCCAAGCAAGGTTAGACAGTCAGTCAACATTTTTTCCAAGTTCTTCACTTACAGAGACTCCTTTAAAAGTCAACAACAGGGGCTGGGGGCGTGGCTAAAATGGTTGGGCGCCGGCGTAACTAGTGGGAGGGCTGAGTTCAAGCCCCAGTACAGCTACAGTAAAAGTAAACGAGAGGTTAAGTAATGGTGCACACCTGTAATCCCAGCACTCGGGAGGCTGTGCTAGGAATATCCTGAGTCCCATGCCGCAAGGACTACACAGCGAGACTCTCTCCAAAAACAAAAGAAAAAACACCCATAATCAACAAGAGTTTACTGTCACTCTCGAAAACTAGGGCTAAGAGTGACGTGAGTACAATCAGAGACGGCTGAGTAATTTCAAAGTAAAGGTCAAGCTGGTAGACGTCAAAAGTCCCCACGGGCGTGGCGCACCGCACCCGGGAAAAGGAAGCTTCGCGGCTCTCACCTCCTAGGATGCGGGAACGCCAACCCAGCCAACGTCCGGCCCCGCACACGGGGAAGGCTCGGTGGCGGGGCGGGCCTGGGGGGGAGGGGAGCAGCCGGCGCTAACCCAGACAATCGCCGCCCCGGAAAACTCCACAGTGCGGGCACGCCCGCCTGGGGACCTGGCGCTGGCACGGACGTGTCACCGGCCGGGAACGGGGCCGGGAGCGCGGCGCGGAGCCAGCGCGCGCTCGGGCCCCAAGAACAAAGTTTAGAAAGCGGGAGAAAGTTTTCTGAGCGGCGGCGCAGCGGCGGCGCCGGGCCCGCAACGTCTCTCCTCCAGTCGCCGCGGCCCCTCAACTTGTCCGGCGCCGGGAAAAGCGGGCCCCACCCACCCGCCCGCTCGCCCAGGCCCAGGCCCAGGCCCGGCCCAGAGGGGGAGGCCGCCACCGGCTGGACGCTGGACAGACCGGCCCAGCCAGCCCCTCGGAGGCCCGAGTTGAGGTGGCCGGTCTGGGGAGCCCCTCACCCGAGTGGGGAACCCGCGCCAAGAGGGGGACAAGGGGGGCGAAGAGTTACCTGCGGCGAGCGGGGCGAGCGCAGAAAGAGTCCAGAGGCGCGAAGCCGACGGCCGCCGCTTTGTCTCCCTCCCGTCCGGCTCCAAGGAGGAAATGGGCCGCCAGGCGCCCCCGCCCCTCGCCCGCCCCCCGCCCGCGGCCCGCGCCCCGCCCGCCCTTCCCGGCACCTCCCTCCGCGCGCTCTTCCCGACGCCTCCCGACGCCGCCTTCCCCGCTTTCCCTGACCTTTCGCGACCCGCGCACTCGGGCCGCGCCCCACCGCCGAGGACTTGGCCAAGCCCGGCCAGACCCCCAAGGGACCTATGCCTTCCTGCCCCTGACCCCAGAATTACTCCATCCCAGGTTCTAAGTGAGCACTCAGGCCCGGAGTGACCACCCGAAACGGGGGAGGAGCGCTGACTCCTGGAACAGCCGGGAGTCCGGGCTTAGGGAGGGCAGGTGAGTCAGGGCTCCCAGCGCAGGTGAGTCTCGGGGCGCGGCCTCGCCTAGCCCCGCCCCTCCACGGAAGCCTTGGGACGGCTGTGACTGATAGGGTCCTAGAAGTGTCATTCAGTCCCTCAATCCGAGGAGTAATTAATGCTCCGGGCCCAGCCCCTGGCATCGCGGAAGGAACGGAGGGTAAATAAAACTTTCAAAGTTGAGGGCGGAGTGAAACTAGATTCCGATTCTCAAGACCTCTGGTCTAAAGTTAAGGAGAATCGTCCAAAAAAAATCACTTAACCCGGCCCCTTAATCAACAGGCGGAGAACCCAACTCCCTCCTGTTCCTGGAAGTGGAAGCGGTGCTCAAAGGCCTTGAGTGAAAAAGCTAAGCAAAATCTCAAGGTCCTAAATTCAGTGCCCAGTACCGAGGCACACACACAAAATTGCCAATTAGGTAATTTTATTTCTTATCTTCTTGGCGAATATTCCAAAACAAAAAACTACAAAGCAAAAACAAAAAAAAAATTGGAAGTATGATATATGCAGGATTCAAGGAGTGTAACAGCTAACAGACTAAACAAAAACAATACCAGAACTCTGAAATGTGTTTGGTACATATCCAATGTGTGAAAAATTAAATCTTATAACTTGGGATATGATTAGGGTTGGAAAAGATGGAGAATGATGAAAGAGGTAACACTGATTATTTATAAACTGATTATTTATAAACTGATTAAACAAACCTGTTTTTTGTGCAACTACTTAATTTTTTAAAAAGAAAAATAATTTCAGCAAGTTTCCTTTTTCTGTTTTCATAGTTGCAAACAATCTATTTCAATCATGTTCATCCTCTTTCAACATGTATTGTTCTCTGTTATTCTTTTCCCTTCCCCCTTTCCTGTCTCCTCTTACATTGTCCCTTAAATTCATGTTGTGTTTAACTGTTTATCTAGTTATGTAAAAGATATATGTGTGTGAAATCTCTCTGTATAACTAATGTAAACTAATAAAGAAAATAAAAAGCAAAATTAAAGTTAAGTGTTTCTATTTAAGCAAAAAAAGAGAAAATTTATAAACTCACATTCAGCCTACGTAATATTAGCTGGTGGTGACTACATCTATAATCCCAGCACTCCAGACACAAGCAAGAGGATTACCAATTCAAGCCGTCTGGGCTTCACAGTAAGATTCTGTCTCAAAGAAAAAGACAACACTATTAATCCTGGGCTAAGGGTTGATTGGTGTAAGTATTGGCCTGCAAATCCAAATTAGAGCAAGATAACAATATCTACTGTTGGCTTTGTGCTGAACGTTGAGTAGGTGCGTGGGAGACCTTTCCTCAACATATTTGCACTCTACTACTCAACATCTAACACAATGCCCACCCTAGAGAGCACCCAGTGAGCCTCTGTGGGTGAATGTGCACACTGTAATTCAAAGAACCATGGGTTTCTGCTAGTTAAGGATGCTAACAAAAGGAAATCAAAGCAGGGCGCCAGTGGCTCCTGCCTGTAATCCTAGCTACTCAGGAGACTGAGATCTGAGGCTCTTGGTTCAAAGCCAGCCCAGGCAGGAAACTCCGTCAGACTCTTACCTCCAATAAACCACTAGAAAACCGGAAGTGGCACTGTGGCTCAAGCGGTAGAGTGCTTGCCTTGAGCGTAGGGACAGAGCCCAGGTCCAGAGTTCAAGCCCATGACCCACAAAAAAAAAAAAAGGAAATCAAAACAGTGAGATCAAAGGAGGATATTCTTAGGAATACAAAGACACACTACCTGCCAGACGCCGGTGGCTCCCACCTGGAATCCTACCTACTCAGGAGACTGAGATCTGAGGATCACGGTTCAAAGCTAGCCCTGGCTGCATCTAGTCATATAAAATAATATTTATCAAAATGACTCCAGGAAATGGAAACAAGGAAAATTTTTTAAAATAGGCAATCAGACCTTGAAGTCAGGAGAGAACAACTTTTAAAAGAAAGCTCTCACCAGTAATCCTAGCTACTCAAGAGGCTGAGATCTGAGGTCCATGAGATTCTTATCTCCAATTAACCACCAGAAAACCAGAAGTGGTGCTGTGGCTCAAGTGGGAGCACTAGCCTTGAGCTGAAGAGCTGAAGGACAGCACTCAGGCCCTGAGTTCAAGCCCCACAACCAACAACAACAACAAAAACATATGCATATATATATACACATATATGCATATATATGTTATATATAATACACACACACACACACACACACACACACACACACAGGGTTAGGGATATGGTTCAATCATACAGAGCTTGCTGAATATGTAAGGCCTGATTTAATCCCTAGCTCCACTACCACCTATTCCATTCTGTTTGTGGCTTCAAAGTCTTTACTCATATAGTCTCTTTCGCCCAGAGTAGTTACATCTTGCCCACCACCACTACTTACTCCATATATTTTTTTTATTACTCATTACTTTACTGAAGACCAGCAATTTAATTTTTCATAAAGATAAAAATGCAGGGTTTTCAAAGGGCAAACAAAAACAGCAGTGTTATTCACTAAACACTATGTGAGAGGGAAATGAACTATACAACTTACATATGGGGACAGGAGGGAAGAGGTGACGTGGTTCAAAAAGAAATGTACTCATTAGCTAACTTACGTAACTGTAACCCCTCTGTACATTACCTCTACACTAACAATAAAGTATTTTTAATGCAAGATTTTGAAAGAAGAAAGGCCAGGTGATAGCAGTATGCTGCTTAAACTGAGGGGAATCTGTTCCCCACTTCTGAGAAACTAACAAGTTTACAAGAGAAAAAGTGAAGCATTATATCCAAATCAGTTACTGTGCCTAAGGAAGTGATTAAAATCTGGCAAAAACGGACTTATATCTACCCTACACTTAAAATGTAATATGAAGAAAGGTAATAAAAACAGCTGGCTATCTCATGCCTACAATCTTACCTACGTGGCTGAGATCTGAGAATCAAGGTTTAAAACCAGCCCCTGCAGACATATCCAAAAGACTCTTTAATTAACCAGCAAAAAGCCAGAATTGGAGGAATGGCTCAAGTAGTAGAGTTCTAGCCATGAGTGAAAACACTGAGAATTCAAGGCTCTGAGTTCAAGCTCCAGCACTGGCATAGGGGGATAAAAGAGAAGAGAGATCAAAAAGCTTAAGCACTACTATCAAAGTGTCCTCAGACTCCATTCCCTCTCTTTCTATGTGCTGTCAAATATTGATGTTCCTGTCTAACTTTTGGGCTCTAATTATGTTTACAAATCCAGTTTTTTCTTTTGTTGTTGTTGTTTGTTTGTTTTGTCAGTCACGGGGCTTGAACTCTAGGCCTGGGCGCTGTCCCTCAGCTCTTCAGCTCAAGGCGAGTGCTCTACCACTTGAGTCACAGCGCCACTTCCGGTTTTCTGGTGGTTTATTGGAGATAGGAGTCTCAAGGTCTCCCCTGCCCGGGCTGGCTTTGAACCGAGATCCTCAGATCTCAGCCTCCTGAGTAGCTAGGATTACAGGCATGAGCCACCAGCGCCCGGCTCCAATTTTATTTCTTTAGTCTGTACCATTTCACTGAATTCTACACCAATCAAGCTCCCTACTTGATATCTTCCCTATTTGGATATCTCATAGGCATCTAGACATATACACGTCTCTATGTTCAAACTGATTTCCTGATACCTCTATCCAACCTGCTGATCACACATTTTCTTCATTTCCTTGAATGACAATTCCAATTTTCAAAACCTTGGAGTCATCCTTGAGTGTTTTTCTTTTCCTCTCATACATTTTACATCTGATTCCTTCCAAATATTTTCAGAATCCACCAATCTCTGCTGTTTCCACCTTAAAATAAGCAGTCATCATCTCTTAGCCTGAATTTTATAAGAAGTTCTAACTGGACTCCCTACTTCTTCCCTTGCCTCATTCAGTCTGGTCTCAGTTCAACAGCCTGAGTAAGCCTATCAAAATGTCCAAACATGTCTCTCCTACTCAACCTAAAACTCTCATGGTTTTCATCTCCATCAGAGTTAAAAGCTAAGGTCCTTATAAGGGCCTCTAGAGCTCATACCCCTAGCCCCACACACTTAGATGACACAGTGACCTCTTTACTATTCCAGAACTACATCACACAGGATTTTGCCTTAGGGCCTTTCCTTTCTGCCTGACTCACTCCCTTCCTTCTGCTAGGTCTTTACTCAGATGTTACTGTCTCAGTGATGTTTCTTAGACACTCTAAAATTATAACTCCTGTCATATATAAAGTCCATTTTTCAAATACATTTTAATCACTCATGTTATATATAAAGACTTTTTTTTGTCGGTCCTGGCGCTTGAACTCTGAGCCTGGGTGCTGTCCCTCAGCTTTTCAGCTCAAGGCTAGTGCTCTACTACAGGCCACTTCTGGTTTTCTAGTGATTTATTAGAGATAAGAGTCTCACGGACTTTCCTGCCTGGGCTGGCTTTGAACTGTGATTCTCAGATCTCAGTATCCAGAGTAGGTAGGATTATAGGCGTGAGCCACGGTGCCCCCCTAAGACATTTTTTTTTTTTCATATTCAGTTCATTGCTTTGTCTTTTCTCCTTCCACTAGAATTCAAGCCATAGGTAGGCTATATATATATATATATATATATATATATATATATATATATATATATATATATATATATAATTTTTTTTTTCAGTAGTGGTGGCTGAACTCGGCCTGGGCACTGTCCCCTCAGCTCTCCAGCTCAAGGCTAAAGCCCTATCACTTGAGACACAGCACCACTCTGGATTTTTTTTTCTGCTTATGTGGTGCTGAGGAATCGAACCCAGGGCCTCATGCATACGAGACAAGCATTCTACCACTGAGTCAACCTCCCAGCCCAAGCTATATTTTTTAATCTATTTTTTTCATGTTACATATCTCTGGAACAGTGTTTCATATATATATTCTTCACTACATATTGGCTGAATGAAAAAGAGTGAATGAAAAAAATTGAAAACAAAAGATTAATGAATGAGATGTAAATGAAGAGGAGAGGAGAATGAGTCTGATTCTAGATCAAATAAGCAAATTTGAAAGCCTGAGTCTCAAATTCTGTGGTTGGGTTGCTATTGAGCTAAGCAGAGCACAGATAAGAAAGGGTTTGGCAAGATAGCTCCAGTAGTAGACCACTAACTTGGAACAAAAATTTCAGGGACAGTGTCCAGGCCCTGAGTCCAAGCCCCAGGACATACACACACACACACACAAACACACACACACACATCACTGAAGAGCTTTTAAAAAATTATGATACCCAACATCACCTCCACCAGCTAGAATCAATTGTTCTTGAGTAGAGACTTAGCATTAAAAAAAAAATCCCTGTGTGATTTTAATGTGCAACCAGAGATGAGAATTACTAATACCTAGTCTAAGCCTGAGCAGAAAACAGAACAGTAAGATAAGCTTAAAATTGATTGAGGCCAGCCAGGTACAGTGGCTCACACCTGTAACTCCAGCTACTTTAAAGACATAAGTAGAATGATTGCCTGGTCCACTGTGGTCCAGGCCAGAGTTGGTCAAAAACATCCAAACTGATCTAAAAAAGTAGGAAGTGTGGCTCAAGTGATAGAGCACTTGCCTAGCATGCATGAGGCCTTGAGTTCAAACCATAGTAGTACCAAAGAAAAATCCTTTCACTCTTCTCAATGACTAATATTTACTGTATCTTTGGTATATGCCAATCTTTGTGCTAAGAGCTTCATATTTGGTCCCCACATGGCAATAATGGGGTTTGAAGTCATTGGCTTGTGATTGCTAGGCAGGTACTCCAAGGCATACTCCCAGACTACAGCTTCCTAGTTCATCTAAAATAGTTAATGTTGTACTCTTCATTCTGTGAGAAAACAGACTTAGGTCACATCAAAGTATGGGACAGATCTGCCAAGATCTAGAACCATGCTCTTTATTACCTTCTAACCTCTGAAATGTCCCTTTTTAAAAATCTGTGTTGTAAAGCCATATTCAAATTGTTTTCCTGAGAAAACTAAACCCTGATGGAGATCATTTAAATACCCTGTTGTTGTGTCATACACACTTCATCTTTACTATGAAGCACAGCTTCAAGCAGTCTGACAAGTAAAGGCTCTTTAGAAAGGGTTTGGGAAGAAGTTTATATGCATCCCTCTCAGGTCTCTTCTAACAGAAGATAGCACTGTTTTTAACCTGTGAGTTAAATTTTAAATAAAAAGAATCAAACTTGGGCCCTTGACATCTGTGAAAGATGTATGCATTTTTCTTTATCCATGCTATTCATCTTCCTTACAAAAACTGGAATCAAAATTTGGTTCTTAAAATCATTCAGCAGTGCTGTTCATGATTCTTTCCTCTCTGGTATGATCAAAGGTGTATATATAAAAACAAATGCTTCCAGCCCCTTTCATCTTCATATTTTTGTTGATAACAAGGAGGAAAGAGAACCTGTTGGGAAAAAAAGCTAGTGACTGTGACAACAGAGCAAAATTACATCTAAAAACACATCCCTTCAAAAGGGGAACAAGATGGAGATGGAGGAGCAAGGTTGTGCTTTTTCCCCTCCTTCTTCTCAGTTTAAAGTATCAGTGGGCTTTATTATGAAAACCTAGCTTTCTGTATTCACCAGTCTGAAAATTCTCTTTTTGTCTGGCATTTTCAAATTTTCATAGGTGTGAAAAGGCTATCAAAATAGGAATTGTAATAGTTGCACCATAATATAAACCAATTAAATTAATAAAGTTTAGTTTCAGGTGTATTGGTGAATGAATCATCTGTCTTTATTCATTGTTTCTGTTGCCTACTGACAATTTTTTTTAATTCCAAGGAATCTGGTGAAATAAAGAACTGTTATAACAAAGCAGATATATCGAAATCTTTTTTTTTTCTAGGGCTAGGAAGGGGGCTCAGTGGTAGAGTGCTTGCCTTGCATGCCTGAGGCCCTGGGTTCGATTCCTCAGCACCACATAAGCAAAAAGAAAAAAGCCAGAAGTGGCGCTGTGGCTCAAGTGGTAGAGCGCTAGCCTTGAGCTAAAAGAGCTGAGGGACAGCGCCCAGGCCCAGAGTTCAGGCCCCATGACCAGACCCAAAAAAAAAAAAAAATCTTTTTATTCTAGTGCTGGTACTGGGGCTTGAACCTCACCCTCAGTTAGCCTTTTCATTCAAGGCTGGCACTCTACCACTTGAGTCACACTGCCATTTGTGACTTTTTGTGGGTTAATTGGAGTAAAGAGTCTCCTTCATTTTTCTTCCTGTGCTATCTTTGAAACACAATCCTTCAATCTCCAGTTAAGATTACAAATGTGAGTTCCATATTTGTATGTTCCATACTTCCCTATAAATGCACTCTGAATACAGGACAGTAGAAGCCCAGGTAGACTTTGTCTTTTGTTTATCCATATTGAATTTAGTTATAGGTTCACTGACAGGCTGAGTCAGCCAAGTGATTGCTAGACTGAGCTCACAGATCAGTACTTTGCAGTTCCATCCTAGTTCCCTTCATCGGTTTCTATGAACTCTGGGCCTGGGCGCTGTCCCTCAGCTCTTCAGCTCAAGGCTAGCACTCTACCACTTGAGCCACAGTGCCACTTGCAGCTTTTTCTGCTTCTGTGGTGCTGAGGAATCAAACCCAGAGCCTCATGCATGCAAGGTTAGCATTCTACCACTGAGCCACCTTCCCAGCCCCCAGCTGCTTTGTTTCTTTAATTACAATAACTGATTCTCCTGTTTGCCCCTATGTCTGGTAGGACTTTTCCTCTGTCACTGAAAGCTTTTCTTATATTCATTTACTTGCCCATTAATTTGTTCAAACAACAAATATTTTGGAACTGGATACCTGTGGCTCACACCTGTAATCCTAACTACTTAGGAGGCTGAAATCAGAGGATGGTGATTTGAAGCAGGGAAGTCCCTTAGACTCTTACCTCCAATTAACCACCATAAAAGCGATGGTTCAAGTGGTAGAGCACTAGCCTAGAGCACAAAAGCTCAAGGACAGTGTCCAGGCCCTGAATTCAAGCCTCAGGGCCAACCTCCCATCCACCTTCCCCTCCCCCCAGCCACAAAATATTTTAGAGTATACTGTGTTCAGACATTGTGCTAAACCAAGAGATACAGTGGCAGGCTTCAAGAAACTATATCCTAGAGAGGGAAACTGTAACAATTGAATGAGCAATGTGATTGTAAATGAGGTCAATGTTAGTAGTGATAGGAAAGAGAAGGGTTCCCTTAGGCATGGGGGTCAGGAAAGGCTTCACTGAAAAGCTAATACTTGAGTTGAGGCATGAACAACTAACAATGAGTCCTGTGGTGGGAGGAACAGCCAAAGGAAGAAACATGTGCAACGAGAATGGAGAACTCAGAATTATATCTTACTAAGAATTTATTTTGAACTTCATCCTGAGGGCAGCAGGCAACTCCTGAACAGTTGCTGTTTTTTTTTTGTTTTTGTTGTTGGTCCTGGATCTTGAAGTGAAGGCCCTCAACAGTATCCCTGAGATTTTTGCTCAAGGTTAGCACTCTACCACTTTGAGCCACAGTTCTATTGCTGGTTTTCAGATGATTTATTGGAGATAAGAGTCTCATGGATTAGCTTTGAACCACAACTCTTAGACTGTAGCCTCCTGAGTGGCTAGGATTACAGACGTGAGCCACCAGTGCCTGGCCTGTTGAATAGGTTTTTTGTTGTTGTTTGTTTGTTTGTTTTGGGGGGGTGTCAGTTGTGGGGCTTGACCTCTTCAGCTCAAGGCTAGCGCTCTACCACTTGAGCCACAGAGCCACTTCCAGTTTTTTGGTGGTTAACTGGAAATAAAGAGTTTCATGGACTTTTTTCCACAGGCTGGCTTTGAACCATGGTCCTCAATTTCAGCCTCCCGGGTAGGTAGGATTACAGGCATGAGCTACTGGCGCCCTGCCTGTTGAACAGTTTTAAACAAGGAAGTGACCTGGACAGATGGAATATTAGAAACAGATCTGGCCACCAACAGGAAGCTGGGCAGAAAGAGAAGCACAACCCCTCCTCATGTAGTGAAACAGATCCTACTGAAATTGTACATTATGCCCTCAGTAAAATCCCATTTGAGATTTATGGGCAGTGGCCACCCCATTACTGCTTCTCTCCTACTGAACTAGCAGGAGCCATGAAGTCAGGGCATCTGCTTGTTGTGCTGAGCAGCCCTAGAGACTAGCCAGTTTCCTCTGCCTAGTGGACCAAAAATTCAGTGTACAGGGCAAGGTCCATTTAGACAGCAGTGACTCACCCCTTCTCGTTAATTTGTTTAGTTATTCTCATCAGACTGGCTTTCACCTTGAACTTTCAACTTTGGTTGACCCCTTCTCATTAATTTGTTTAATTAGTTATTCTCATCAGACTGGCTTTCACTTTGAACTTTCAACTTTGGTTGACCAAAAGGACCCTTTTAACCTAGGCAATGTCTTCTGACCACCCTCCCCTTGAAGAAGCCTTTAGGTTTTGGGGGAAAAGAAGAGAGACTGTCTATATCTCCAATGAGACTAAGGTTCAGGAAACCAGCATGAGATTTCTAAATTAAATTGTGTTCTAGGTATATCCTCTCTGCTTCAAATGATGTCCCATTGTTGCAAGATTAATCTTAACTTAGTGTGATCTACAGGGCCCTTTGGAGTCTGCTCCTTTACACCAGCTATTCCCTAACCAATAGGGATCATTCCTTCCATATCTTCTTGTGGTAGCATCTTCTTATTCAGGTCTCAACTGAGATGTTACCACTTCAAAATGTTCTTCCTGAGCACACTATTCCATCATTCTACTGTAATTTCTTCAGAGCACATATTACCACCCAAAATAATTTGTCTATTTAATACTTTTAGTTTTTTCTCTGTAGGATATGGATGATTGCAAGGACCTTGTCTATCTTGCCTGTGCACTGATTATGACTGGAATAATGACTGGAACATAACAGGTGCTTAGTGAATAAATGGTCCCTGGGCTATATTTCCAGACTCATCCTAATCCCATTTCATTTCTACTCCCAGTCTTTGAGCTTTGGTGGACTAAAGGTCCATGGAGGCCTTTAGTAGCCAATCAAGGTCCCTAATATCTTCAATTTAAACCACTTTTCTTCCTCTCCTACCCATTTATTTTCTTTTCTTTCCAGACTCTGAAATCCTCCCCAAGACTTAATCCTGGTAAACACTTCTGCCTGTCAAGATTTATCTTACTTTATTACAGTGGCTTGTCTACCTGACACAAATCTCATTTGTCTGTGAGCTCCTAAAAGACATCCATTCACATCCTCACCACTAAACACAGCACAGCAACCAGCATGCAGCAGATGCCTAATTTTTGTTGATTGACCAATTGGCAAGATGTGGTTCAAAGAAACTTGAATTAGGAAACTGATCATTTTTAAGGCACTGGTAGGAGGAGTTAAAATAAACCTAAACCTACAGTAGAGAAACAGCCTCTTCCCATGGACCATACCAGAAAAATAACACCATATTCAATTCTGATAACGAAGAACAAAAGAATATGAATTGACTTGCTTCTCACCATCACATATTCCCAAGGGGGATAGGGCAGTTAATTCTCATGTGAGAAGTACAGAATTATTCACATTTCTAACTCTGGCAGCATCAAAGAGGTCCAGAGAAGCGCCTGCTAAGGTTTGTACAGTGTTTCCTACTCCATTAAGCATGCCTTCCATCTTTAACTTGGGGAAGAGAGAGAGGGACGGAAAGTAGTTTCATCCTCTCAAAAGATCTCAAGGGGTTCAGTAGCCTGCCTAAAGGGATACCAACAAGATCATGTTACTCTGTAGCTGTGCCTTTATTCGGCTACTTGGGAGCCCTTTACATGCTCATTTAAGCTTCAGTTGCTAAGCTCCTAGAAGTCTCTGTAATTATTGTTGTCTAAAATATAGAAGAGCAGAATAGGTAATTAGTTGCTTTTAATAAAGCCATTTTGGAAGATGCTGATGATGGCAATTGTGATAATGATGATGATGAAGATCTATCCCTGAAGATGAGGACCGGGAGAGAACCTTTGTCTTAGAAAGGAGCCAGGACCAATGTCACAAGCAAAGGACCAGCTAGGATGTACCATTTTGTAGTAGGAGTTGGGTAGTAGAATTGGATACTTTAATGGTACCAGCTGTGACCTCCTTAGAGCTCCACTTTTACTGTTTATGTGGCTTTCCTGAGCCTCAGTTTCCTCATTGCTACATGAATATATAATTCCCTGAATCATATGGCTCTTCTGAAATAAATTTTCCAAAGCATTATCTTCATACCTATATCACAATACATGTTTCATTGTAATACTGAATAAAATCTTAAATTCAGCATACTTTATGCTAGGCAATGTGTTAAGATCTTCACATATATTAGTTTATCTATGCAATAACTCTGTAAGGTAGCTACTAGCATCTTTTATTGTTTTTATTTTGTTGGGAGGGGGAACATGTTTGTTTTCTTGAACTCAGAGCCTATGTGTTGTCCCTGAGCTTTTGTGCTTACAGCTAGTATTCTACCACTTGAGCCACAGCTCTACTTTTGGCTTTTTCCTGGTTACTTGGAGATAAGCATTTCACAGACTGTCCTGCTTAGCTGGCTCTGAACTGCAATCCTCAGATCTCAGACTCCTAAGTAGCTAGGCTGGGCCACTGACACCCAGGTTTCACTCCTATTTTATAAAGACACTAAGGCAAAGGGAAGCTGAATGATTTGGCCACGGCCACATAAAGAAAAAAATGTCCAAGTTGGATCTTGAATCCAAGCAGACTAAGTCCTAACCATTACCTGACACAGATAGTAGGATTAAAATGCTCAGATTTCCCTTCAAGGTAACAGTTGTGGGAAACAGAGTTCAGCGACCTTGAAATCTACCACAGATATTCCTACCCCTTGCCCTAAACCACTCCTGGATAATGACTACACATAGCAGGAGCACTAGATTGGACTATTTCCACTCAACAAAGGACCTCCTTTTGGGCTAGGATGTAGCTCAGTGGCAAAGTGCTTGCCTAGCAAGTGCATCGTCCTGGGTTCAAACCCCAGTACTAAAAAAAAAAGAAAATATCAAAAAAAAAAAAAAAGGACTTCCTTTTGGGGCAACCAAAGTAAAATATACATAATATAAATAAATCATTTAACTCCTTCAATGGTATTGAGTACATTATGATTATTGTGCAACCATCACCGAAATCCATCTCTAGAACTTTCCCCTCTTCCCAAGCTAAAACTCCATTAAACAGTAACTCCCACTATCCCCTCCCCTGCTTCTGTCCCTGGCAACACTATCTACTTTCTCTCTATGAATGTAACCACATGAGGTACCTTATATATGTGGAAACATACACTATGTATCCCTTTGTGACTGGTTCATTTCACTTAGCATAATGCCTTTGAATTTTATCCATGTGGTAGCATGTGTCAGAATTTCTATCCTTTTAAAGGCAGAATAATACTCCATAGACCTCATTTTGTTTTCTCATTCATCTAATGAGCAATCTTTGTTCTTTGCTCAGGGACTCTTTTTTCTTTTTCTTTTTCTTTTTTTTTGTTGGTTGTGGGGCCTGAACTCAGGGCTGGGCACTGTCCCTCAACTCTTCAGCTCAAGGCTACTACTCTACCACTTGAGCCACAGCGCCACTTCTAGCTTTTTCTGCTTCTGTGGTGCTGAGGAATTGAACCCAGGGCCTCATACATGCAAGGCAAGCACTCTACCTCTGAGCCACCTTCCCAGCCCTCTTATTTTTTTTTCAATAAGGACTTTGAACTCAGGACCTTATTCTTGCTAAGCAGATGCTCTACCACTGAAGCCATGTCCCACTATTGAAGCTATGCCCCAACACTTATGCTTTAGTTATTTTCAAACAGGGTTTCACATTTATGCCAGTGGCCAGCCTAGACTGCAATCCTATTTACAAAGATACTCATCCTATTTTCTAGGATAACAGGTGCCCCCTATTGTGCCCGGTAGCAGTACTCACTGAGTTAACATCTACAAGCTTTCTGCTTTGTGCTTCCCAAGTAGCTAGGATAACAGGCATGAACCACTGTACCCCGGGGACTCCTGCTTAGCCTTGAAGAGACATTTTCAGAGCTGCACTTCTGTCTGAAGTTCTTATTAATCCTTCTTCACCCTGTCTCCTTTTACAGATTGTCAACTCCATATCACAGTCTAAAGAACCACCTTCTGCTACTCTCCCTTCATCCTTCACAAATGTTCTCCCAATTAATGTCTTACATAACTACCTCATCTTGCTTTTTTTTTTTCCTCAGAAAACTGTACTGACACAACAGTCTCATATTTTTTGAGACAGTATCTTAATAATAACCCAAGATGGCCTAGAACTTGTGCTCCTGCCTTTGCTTCCCAAGAACTAGGATTATAGCTATGTGCCATCACACCTGGATCTACAACAGGTTCTTAATGCATATTTATCATTATTTTGTTGTTGTTGGTGGTGGTGGTCATGGGGCCTGAACTCTGGGCCTGGGCGCTGTCCCTTAGCTCTTCAGCTCAAGGCTAGCACTCTACCACTTGAGCCACCGCGCCACTTCCAGTTTTCTGCTTATGTGGTGCTGAGAAATTGAACCTGGCCTCATGTATGCAAGGCAAGCATTCTACCACTGAGCCACCTTTTCAGCCCCTATCTTTCTTTCTTCTTTCTTTCTTTTTTTGTCGGTCATGGTACCTGAACTCTGGACCTCTGTGCTGTCCCTCAGCTCTTCAGCTCAAGGCTAGCACTCTACCACTTGAGCCACAGCACCACTTCCAGATTTTTCTGCTTATGTGGTGCTGAGGAATTGAACCCAGGGCCTCAGGCATGCAAGGCAAGCGCTCTACCACTGAGCCAAGCGCTCTACCACTGAGCCACCTTCCCAGCCCCCCATCATTATAATTTTTTTGGGGGGGGTCCGGTCGTGGGGCCTGAACTCTGGGCCTGGGCGCTGTCCCTCAGCTCTTCAGCTCAAGGCTAGCACTCTACCACTTGAGCCACAGCACCACTTCCGGCTTTTTTTCTTTTTGCTTATGTGGTGCTGAGGAATCGAACCCAGGGCCTCAGGCATGCAAGGCATGAGCTCTACCACTGAGCTACCTTCCCAGCCCCCTATCATTATTTCTTGAAAGAGGCTTTAATGTTTGTTTTTGTTTTTGCTAGTCCTGGGGTTTGAACTCAGGGCCCTATGCTTGTCAGGAAGGTGTTTTCCAATTGATCCATGTCTCCAGCCCCAAAGTGAAGGGGTATGCAAAGAAAATTTGCTAAAAAACAAAATTAAGATAGTTATGTAGAATAAGTTATGTATAGCTGGGAGTAGTGGCACAATTCTGTAATCCTAACATTTGGAAGACAGAGGCAGGAGGATTACCAATTTAAACAGTCTGGGCTATACAATCTTACGACAAAAACAATCCCATAGATTAATCAGAGATAACAGTCTCTCAGATTTGTCTGCCCAAGATGGCTTCAAACTGCAATCCTCTGATTCAGTTTTTAAGTAGTTTGGATTATAGACATGCTATAATAATATAGACATATATAATATAGATATATTACACACAATATAATTTATAATATATAATATATATAATAATATAGACAGGCTATAGACATTAAATATAGATATCAAAAATGCAGGTAAAGCCGGGCGCTGGTGGCTCACACCTGTAATCCTAGCTACTCAGGATGCTGAGATCTGAGGATCACAGTTCAAAGCCAACCCAGGCAGGAAAGTCCGTGAGACTCTTATCTCCAATAAACACTAGAAAACCGGAAGTGGTACTGTGGCTAAAATGGTAGAGCGCTAGCCTTGCACTGAAGAGCTCAGGGACAGTGCCCAGGCCCAGAGTTCAAGCTCCATGACCAACAACAACAACAACAAATGCTGGTAAGTAAAAAGAAGAAAATTAAATTAATCTGGGATTCATCACTGTTTTCATTTTGAGGTATATCTAAATGCTTATGTCTACATTTTTGGTATGTATATCTAAATGCTTATGTCTACATATTTGGTATATTTTTTGCTTATGTCTACATATTTGACATCACATTCTTTTTCAGAAAGCAGGTTCTTCTATAGGATGAATTGGGTGGAGTTGACACTGTCAAGTTTGGATTCCATAAACTGACAATTTAGAAACACATTCATTCATCCATGCATTTAACAAATGTTTGTTCAGCACAAGGAACAAAAGACTGACACAGCTTTTACCACTGGAAAGTGTACAGTCTAGTGGAAAGTACAGGGACATCTCAAGTCAACTATAATATAGTAGCCAGGTATGGTGGTACATACTTATAATCCTAGCACTTGGGAAAACAGACAGAAGGATTGATAGTTCAAGACCAGCCTGGACTACTTAGTGAGAGCCTGCCTAAAAAAAAAAACAAAAACAAAAAAAAAGCAAAAACCAGTACATCATTGTACTGACTCAGAGCACTCAGCACTTCTGATTTCTTGATGAAAGTGTTATTTAAGTCCTAAGGAATGGCAAGAAGTTAAATAGATAACAGAGGATAAGTTTTAAGACACATTGTAAGCCAGGTGTTGGTGGCTTGTGTCTGTAATTCAAACTACTTAAAAAACTGAATCAGAGGATTGTAGTTTGAAGCCATCTTGGGCAGACAAATCTAAGAGACTGTTATCTTCAATTAATTAGCAAAAAGCTAAACTGAAGGCATGGCTCAAGTGGTAGAGTACCAGCCATGAGTGAAAAAGCCCAGTGAGAATGAGAGGCCTTGAGTTGAAGCTCCAATACTATTAGAGAGAGGGGGCAGGGAAGGAGAAGAGAGAGAAAGACTATAGGACTAGAATGTAGGCAAAAGGGGCCATGGATAATAGGTTTGGTTTCCTACAGAACAGATGACATGATTAATGAGTGTATGTGTGTATGGGTAGCAGCCATTCAGACTGAGTGAGGGATAAGGCCTTAACTGTTCAAGGACTCTTGGGCAATTGCTGTCAATAGAAAAATGGATACCCAGGCCTCCGCCAGAGGAGAGAAGCTAATGGGTCTATAATCTTGGATTGGAAATACTGGCCAAGAATTAAGCTCTCTGGAGTCAGAGATGACAGCTGCATCTCTGAGAGAATATCGGCTCGAGTCAACCAAATATCAAGAGACTCTTCGAGGGCTAAGGATCCTCTCTCTCTTTCCTTCTCTGTTGCTTTCTTTTTCTTTTTTGAAGGTATTGCTATGTCTCATACATGCTAGGTGAGCAGTCTACCACTGAGCTATATCCCTAACTTTTATTTTTGATTGGCAGCCATTGGTATCTTATTTTCTGAATCCTATCATTTGTGTTGGCCAAGTCTATTTTAACACATAGATAGAAATAAAATTATTCAATGAGACAAAAAGGCTTTAAGTGTGCTAAGAAGTACCACCATCTCACTAAAAGTTAATATCTTATCTTTACAGTGTAACCTGCTTTTTTGTTAAAGAGGTAGACAACTATGGTGTGGTATTTTTAGGTACGTAGGTGAGGCAGGCTCCCACACATGCCACCATATCCCTTTGAACAGTAAAGACAGCTTCTCTCTTCTCCTGGGGCTGCCATAACTGGCAATGCTTCCTCAGTCACTCTTTCTGAGAAACAGTAAGGCCTGAGGACTTGCCCTGCCAATGCTGGCTATGAACTCCACTGTGAGAGAGCCTTTGTTTTTAGTTGTCATAAAGTATGTACAGCATAAAGCTGGCTATGGTAACTATGTGGATATGCAGTTCAGTGGCACTGTCTCCGCTGTGCACCGTGCACCTTCAGTATATCCATCTCCAGAGCAGCTTCACTTCCCAAATTGATTTAGGTACTCCCCCTAACTCCAGCTACTCCTCCCAGCCCCTGGAAGCCACCTTCCACTTTCTCTCCAGGAATTTGCCTACCTGAGTACCTGCATAAGTGGAGCCACCTAATATTTGTCTTTTTTGTATGACCAGCTCAGCATAGTGTCTTCAAGGTTTAGCTGTGTTATAGCATGTGTCCCATTTCCTTCGGAGGTGAATAAAATTCCATTGTGTTTACAAAGAAAGAATGAGAGATACAGAGAGAGAGAGGGAGGGAGGGAAAGAAGGAAGGATGAAATAGAGGGAAAGAGAGAGCAAGGCCCCCACTTCTCACCTCTAAATCTAGGGCATGGCAAAGCAGCTGGCAGGAAGTGATACAGGGAGTCAAGAACCTTCACTCTGGTCAGTGAAGCCTAGAGTCAAGATGGACAGGAAATCTAGCCCTGGTAACTAGTGCCTTCAAGCCAGGTGACCACCAAGACCAATACTTCCCATGGATCTGCACATCCTGTCCACAGAAAACAATGTTACCACTTCCCTCATGAATAAGCCTGGATAGGGGTCATCACTGGGGCTTTGAACACCCACTGGTCTTCACAGCCAATTTGGCAGTCAGGATAAAAATATAACACCAGACGCATCATTTTCCAAAATTAAGGGCAAATGTATGCAGATGTATATAGACACAGATGGGAACAAGTGTATTTAATTGTAAATGAGTCAGAATGGAGAAAATGAGATTTCCCTTATATTTTGGTTCCAAAAATTACCGAGAAAATGTGCCTGTGCAGAAACAAACCAAAAAATAAAAATAAGATAAAAGTGAGGGGTAGGTTATGGAGGCAAGAGCCACATGGGAGAGGACCTTTGGCATCTACAAGGCTGAAATGGCTTTGGTCTCCTCTGGGGGATTATAGAAGTGTCCTGGCTCCAGAGAATGGATCCCAGTGGCCTTGAAGTGGCCACAGTGCTCATGAGGTGTGCCCAAGCACACATGAGAAGAATTCAAGGTGCCTCAGCCTCATCTGGCCCATCACCAAAGTAGAGGAAAACAGGGTAGGTTGTAATAGGGATATCCCGAAGGAGAGCCGTAGACTAGCTGTTGTGTCCTCAGGGAAACAAGTCGAGTTAGAGACAAAGAGAAATGGAAGAGAAAACGCCTCTACCTAGCTCCACGTGGTCAGAGAGGGCATGAGAGAGCCACATGGGAGTAACAAAAGCATAGTTAGTGCTTCAAAAGCACTGTTTCTCTTTAACTGCTTTGGGGAAGGCCAGGTTCAAGGCAGACATTTAGCAAGTACAGAAGGGAAGAGAAGAAACAGAGTGGGAAGAAAATGTCATCTTTCAAGCCCCTCCCATTCTGTGAAGAATGGCAAGGGCAATAAGTTAGATTGTCCAAGTATAAAAGGAATCCCCTCCTTTGGTACTAGGGGAATGTGGGGATGGGATCTGAGGGTAAGCCACACTCACTCTTCTTGTGTCCGATTGTCTTTAGGCTATCATTATAGAAGGCACATCTATCTAACTCCTCTGCCCAAGCAATTGGAACTGGCCTCTTAGAGAACAGAAAAACATTGATTTCAGCGTAGTCAAGTGACCAGTCATCCCCAGAGACAGCAACCTGACATGCAAGTCAGGAAGCTTTGTACATATTGGCAGTCTCAAAGCTTAGCAAAGGTCTGACAGTGGTAGGCATTTAATAATGAATATGTACATGCATAAACATAACAAGGACCCCTTCTGAAGCCAAAAATGGGCTCACTGGTGGTTAAGGCCTTAACCTCTCCCTTTCTGGACTGTTTCCTCTGTGTACTGATGACTCTGTCTCCCAACTCATAGGAATAGCAAACACAGCCTTTTTCCTCTAGCCTAGCTCCTCTGGCTCACAGATTCCAGGAAGCCAGGAAACACAAAGGCAGCTCTTGGAAAAAGGGCAGGGGATCTTTTATCCCCAGCCAACTCTGCATACTTTAGCTGATCACATGTCCAGTACTGGCTTTATCTCTCTAAAAACCCTGAAGGGCTAAGCTGGCCTTTGCTGACATCTAAACCTAAGGCAACCCATAACCCCAGCCCCATATTTTAGTTCCCAAGAAATGAAGAGATTAAATCAGGAGCTTAATATTCTGCAGTCTAATGCATGAAAGGATTTGAATTCTCTAAGTGCCACGCAGCCGTAACACTGTGTGCCTCAGCACCCATGTCCTCTGAGCAACCCTCTTGGCATCCACCCTGCCAGTTGCCAGTGGATACAGACGTGAACGTGCAAGATGAAGCACCCCTACTTCTATCATCACTCAGCACAGCTAGATGTAACCTGGGGTCAGCACTGTAGCTCTGGGCTGCCAAATACCAACCTGGTGGAAGGAATTACTTTGAGGTCTGCTTTTTTACAAGCCTTACTTCAACAATGGCTCAGAGCCCAAGCTTTGGCTTTCTGAACCTGCCTCTCCTGCCCTGACTTTGTTGTGCTTTCTAGCCCCATATCCTCCTGAATTTGTTTTTCTGCTTTCTCTTCTTTCTTCTCCCATTCTTCCTCACCTGTTTTATTTGGCTAGTACTTGACTGTTTACAAAGCTCTTAATGCATTGGGCCTAAATAGATGAGTGCAGTGGTATATGTCACAGAGAGGAGACTGTGTCATATACCAAATTAAACAATTGGAAGGCAGATTTTGGTGAGATGGAGAAGAAAGAAAGAATCTGTCAATATTATAAATGCCAGAGCTAGACTATACAAGGGGAAAGCATTTGGCAGGAGCTTCAGCCGGATGCTGGATCAGGAAAGTTGTCCATTTTTCATCCCTTCCAAATCATGCCTAAAGACTAACATATGTGCTTCTATTTGTTCAGATATCTGTCTTGGTTTGAGTTCCCTTGAAACAGGGTGTTCAAGCACAACTAGTTTACACTGATAGGAATGTAAGATAAAGAAGGAAAGAAGCCACTACAGGGTGCATTATTAAGTTACTATATGGAATTCTGGGTGTGGTGCTGTACATCTGAAATCTCAGTGCTTAGGAGGCTGAGATACGAGGATGGTGAGTTCAATGCTAGCCTGGAATACAGAGCAAGAGCTTATCTGAAAGACAAATATGAAGAAGAAAAAGAAGAAAAAAATACAGAAAAACTGAGGGAAACGGATGTCTAAGTAGTTTAAGATGTTTAAGACTAGCAAGCACAAAGCCTTGAATTCAATCTCCAGCACCACACACACAAACACATGCATGCACGTACACACGCACACAAGCTGCTTCCTGAGCAGAATCATTAACACTGGCATTTCCTTCTTTCCCTGAGTAGAATGGAAATAAGTTCCTGTGGTCAGAGCAAAGCCTTCAGCAGACACTGAGGTTGCAGTGACAGTCTCCGGGTAAAAAGGAAGACTGGGAGGGTTTGAGTGGATAAACCAGATCTACTTTAATCCCTGAAGCCTTCCAATCAATACCTTGGGCCAATTTGAGAGAGAGTTTGAGTCTAGCCTTCAAATCTAGCTCCTCCCTGTGATATCTCCCCTTTTCCTTATCACTGCCACTAGTCAAAGTATCACCCCAAACCCTCAACCTCCCTCCTTTCCTTATCCTGTGTGGCCTTAAAATGCCCCTGTGGCACCTTGAATATTCTTTGTTCCTTTGCTCTGAATTTGGTTCATTTTCCTTCACACACACACACACACACACACACACATACACACACACACCTTGCCCCTTGTTCTGTCTTCAATTAGGCTCCTAGGATGGTAAGCTGTTGCTCCAGACAGAGGAAATAGCAAGAGCCAGCACATAAACAGGGGCTACGGGTACCCCCACCTAATGCCTTCCTGCCACTTATGATACAAAGTCCAAGCTCCAGAGTCTGGACCTCTCTACCTTCCTGCAATTTACATTTTTACTTACCCACTTCCTTCCCATGATCTACCTACACACCAGCATCTCTTGGTGGGCCCAACAGACACAATTACAATATAGTATAGAAACTGGTTTCAAAGCTCAGTGTTGGCTAAAATATTACATACTATTCTTTCCCTTAGCAGTTTTTTTTCTTAATTTATGTTCCCTTCTACAATACAAAGGAAAAAAGAAACCATAATTTCCTGATTCATTTGCACTCACCCCTTCCTTGTGGCTTTGTGAGAGTGATTTGATGTGAGGGAGGTTTTTCTCAGAGTCCCTGAAAGCTTCTACTCTCTCCATGAACAAAAGAAGTTAGCTTGCCAAGAATAAATGGAACTTAAATCTCCAAAGGTTGGATTTGGATTTTAATTTTGGAATTTGTGTTCTCAAAGTGGGCTCCAAACTTGGCAGCTTCCTTGCCCTCCTCTGATTTTACTGTCTCTGCTTCATTGGATTGCTTTTTCCATCAGAGCTACACAAACACTTCCCAGAGAGATTCTCTTGCAGGGTACAATGCAAGTGCACATTCCAATACTCAATGTCTCAATAACATAGCACAGAGTTGCACAAAGCTAGACTCTCAGTACAGAGTCC